>NC_056737.1:1108900571-1109500571 GCF_019279795.1 Protopterus annectens | reverse complement strand
AGGAGTGGGACCTATGGCTCCATTCTGACTGAAGCAACGGTGACCTCTGAGCCAAACGGACCGACTCTAGGGAAGGGGACCTAGAACGTTTTCAGCCCAATGATGGTTCCGACACTAAAGTCGGAACCGATTGAGGTCTAGGGATGTCGGCTCCAGCCGGAGCCGAAGAGGAGGCAGATGCTCCGCTCGGCGACGGCTCCGAACTGGGAGCCAACGGCTTGGTGGGCTTTGATGATTTCCCCGACTGAGGCTTCGCTGGGGATCCCTCTGGCTTAAGCAAGCCTCTCAAAATAAGCTTGTTCCTACGCTCCTGCAGGACTCTGGGGCTGAAGGCATGACAGACCGAGCAGGAGGTGTAGGGAACCCAAGCAATAAACACAAGAAGTGTGACCATCTGTCAGAGACATCTTCCGACAGCACAAGTCACACTTCTTGAATCCTGAAATTTTAGTACCCTTGGACATACTGGCCTGGGGATACTAAAGAGAGAAAAATTAAACTAGTGCTTAAACAAGGCACACAGAAACACTCACACACCCGCACTAGTTAAGCTAATACTAAAAACCACAATAACTATCACACACACTAAATAACAACTGTCTTAATAAGAATATACAAATACTACAAGGCTAAATCTACTCCTATAGGTACAACAAGGGGGGGGGGGTTAGCCACTACTAGAGAGGAACAAGGGGGGGGGGGGGTAAGGGTAGAAACTCTCTAACAGAAAACGAGTTTCCTCAGTGGGACAAACTAGAAGATATACAGTCTAACTACACTACAAGGGTAAGACAATCTATTCTAAGAAAAATACAAGGTAAATATTAGCTAGTAATACAACAAAAAATATTAATACGACCTGAGCCATTAAACGCGCAACCTCGTAGTTGAAGCGGCAAACAAGATCTAGGTATCTAGTGCCAAGCATTGTGGGATAAGGGGAGGCCTCAAGCCAGTAAATAGCTCTCGAGCTTTAGTAGATGGCCGAGTCAGAGCCGAGGATCGGCTCCGAACCCAACCATCAAGAATGAAGGCAATTTAGACAACTTAACATCAATTGTTTATTTGGCAACGTATATATCACTTCACAAGCAGGGTGCCATGCTGCTCCTAGATCATATCAATTGTTTATTTGGCAACGTATATATCACTTCCCAAGTAGGGTGCCATGCTGCTCCTAGATCATATCAATTGTTTATTTGGCAACGTATATATCACTTCCCAAGCAGGGTGCCACTCTGCTCCTAGATCATATCAATTGTTTATTTGGCAACGTATATATCACTTCCCAAGCAGTGTGCCATGCTGCTCCTAGATCTTATCAATTGTTTATTTGGCAACGTATATATCACTTCCCAAGCAGGGTGCCATGCTGCTCCTAGAGCATATCAATTGTTTATATGGCAACGTATATATCACTTCCCAAGCAGGGTGCCATGCTGCTCCTAGATCATATCAATTGTTTATTTGGCAACGTATATATCACTTCCCAAGTAGGGTGCCATGCTGCTCCTAGATCATATCAATTGTTTATTTGGCAACATATATATCACTTCCCAAGCAGGGTGCCATGCTGTTCCTAGATCATATCAATTGTTTATTTGGCAACGTATATATCACTTCCCAAGCAGGGTGCCATGCTGCTCCTAAATCATATCAATTGTTTATTTGGCAATGTATATATCACTTCCCAAGCAGGATACCATGCTGCTCCCGGATCATATCAATTCTTTATTTGGCAACGTATATATCACTTCCCAACCAGGGTGCCACACTGCTCCTAGATCATATCAATTGTTTATTTGGCAACGTATATATTAATTCCCAAGCAGGGTGCCATGCTGCTCCTAGATCATATCAATTGTTTATTTGGCACCGTATATATCACTTCACAAACAGGGTGCCACACTGCTCCTAGATCATATAAATTGTTTATTTGTCAACGTATATATCAGTTCCAAAGCAGGGTGCCATGCTGCTCCTAGATCATATCAATTGTTTATTTGGCAACGTATATATCACTTCCCAAGCAGGGTGCCATGCTGCTCCTAGATCATATCAATTGTTTATTTGGCAACGTATATATCACTGCCCAAGCAGGGTGCCATGCTGCTCCTAGATCATATCAATTGTTTATTTGGCAACCTATATATCACTTCCAAAGCAGGGTGCCATGCTGCTCCTAGATCATATCAATTGTTTATTTGGCAATGTACATATCATTTCCCAAGCAGGATGCCATGCTGCTCCTAGATCGTATCAATTGTTTATTTGGCAATGTATATATTACTTCCCAAGCAGGGTGCCATGCTGCTCCTAGATCATATCAATTGTTTATTTGGCACCGTATATATCACTTCACAAGCAGGGTGCCACGCTGCTCCTAGATCATATCAATTGTTTATTTGGCAACCTATATATCACTTCCCAAGCAGGGTGCCACGCTGCTCCTAGATCATATCAATTGTTTATTTGGCAATGAATATATCACTTCCCAAGCAGGGTGCCACGCTGCTCCTAGATCATATCAATTGTTTATTTGGCAACGTGTATATCATTTCCCAAGCAGGGTGCCATGCTGCTCCTAGATTATATTAATTGTTTATTTGGCAACGTATATATCACTTCCCAAGCAGGGTGCCACGCTGCTCCTAGATCATATCAATTGTTTGCATTCTCTTTAATCACCCATTCTACCCATTTGTTTTCAACTGTTTGTAGCTTTGTAACAGTTGTATGTATTGTCTCTACAACTGTATGGCTCATGTGTACTCCAGCATCTGCACTTCATTTAATTACGGTAGTGATATTAGGTTTCCTATAATCGTGTATTTTATATATATAATAGACTTGTATTTGGAGATGTATTTTTGTTCTGGCACAGGTTGTGGCTTTAAAGGGTCCTTGGTTATCAAAAGCTAAATAAATAAATTCCCATTCAGCACTTCAAACCCTCTCTATTAATTAGTGCTTCAAAATGAAATGTTCATGCATTTAGATAGGTTCAAATCACATCCTCTTTGGAAGTCACAACATGTAATTTAGACTGAACTAAATGCCCTACTCACCACTTCGTAGCTCAAAAGTTTGTTATACATGTTTTATTAAAATAATTTCAAAAATTGTAAAGGCCATCTTTCCTTCCACTTTATCTCTTATAGAAGCTACAACAGGAGACTAACTTTCTTATTGATGCTTAAGATGTTGCATTACCTGCTGTCAATATGTATAGTTATTCTGTAGGCATAAACAGATTTTCCAGCTCAGAGAAGACTAACTATCTTATTGATGCTTTTAAGATGCTGTAGTATATGCTTTCACTTCTTCTTCTTCTTCTTTCAGCTTTTCCTGGTTAGGGGTTGCCACAATAGAACAACGGTCCGCAGAACAATTGTCAGTGGAGTTTTTATGGTGTCAAGTTGCCAGCCCAGCACCCAACCATCCACAGAAGGCACATACTCACACCTACGGCCAATTTAAAGTGTTCAAGCCACCTATAGCATGTCTTTGGGATGTGGGAGTAAACCGGAACACCCGGAGGAAACCCACGTAAGCACAGGGAGGACATACAGACTCAGCACAGAAGGCACCCCAGCCGGGAATCAAACTAGGGAACCTCTTGCTGTGAGATGACAACCCTAAACACTGCACCACCGTGGCTGCAGTGTAGCATATGCTTTCACTAAAAATATTTATTATATGTGCAGTAACAGCATTTCCAGTCCAGTAAAGAGGTATATTTTCTTGAAATATATTAATCGGCCTACATCTGGCATAAATTGCTTACAGTAAAATCATTAGGCAATGCTAAGTACTTTTGATTAAAAAACTGCACTTCCTTAACATATTTAAGCAAATTGCTGCTGTTCTCTCCAATAATTTGTTGCACTGAGCTGCTATTTTAAATGAAAAAGTGCTTTTCCTCTCACAGCTCTTGCTGCTGGCTTGTTTGCCTTGAAATCACCTCCTGAAGTGTTGCCTCGCTAGTTGTCTAGTTGTTTAAGTTTACTTGTGGTAGCCTCACACTTGTAGCAAACTTTTTTGTGTGTTTTTAAATTAGGAAAACTAAAATTATATGATTGCTGGTATATCTGAATTGGAAAACGTATAGCAGAGCTCTGAGTGTAGTTGTTTTATTGGCCAGAAAGTTTAATAGTCAGTTTACTGTGTTGCTGGTGTCTGTATACATATGGTGAGTTTGAGGGGAGCTGATCATCACGCAGCAGTGATTAGCAGTGCCCTGTACAGATGCAAATTCCAAGAAAGTACATTTTTCCTGTAAAACTACCTCTGCAACTGTACCTGGTAACTGGGTTGGTGTGGAGCAACTACTCTGCACAAGGGGGAGCACAAAGCAACTGGTTTGTGCATTGAGTAGCACTGCCCTTATAGATAACATTATACAGCCTAGTCTAGTCTCTAATTAGTTTGTGCATTGAGTAGCACTGCCCTTATAGATAACATTATACAGCCTAGTCTAGTCTCTAATTAGTTTGTGCATTGAGTAGCACTGCCCTTATAGATAACATTATACAGCCTAGTCTAGTCTCTAATTAGTTTGTGCATTGAGTAGCACTGCCCTTATAGATAACATTATACAGCCTAGTCTAGTCTCTAATTAGTTTGTGCATTGAGTAGCACTGCCCTTATAGTTAACATTATACAGCCTAGTCTAGTCTCTAATCAGTTTGTGCATTGAGTAGCATTGCCTTTATAGTTAAGAGTATACAGCCTAATCTAGTCTCTAATTAGTTTGTGCATTGAGTAGCACTGCCCTTATAGATAACATTATACAGCCTAGTCTAGTCTCTAATTAGTTTGTGCATTGAGTAGCATTGCCCTTATAGTTAACATTATACAGCCTAGTCTAGTCTCTAATTAGTTTGTGCATTGAGTAGCATTGCCCTTATAGTTAACATTATACAGCCTAGTCTAGTCTCTAATTAGTTTGTGCATTGAGTAGCACTGCCATTATAGTTAACATTATACAGCCTAGTCTAGTCTCTAATTAGTTTGTGCATTGAGTAGCACTGCCATTATAGTTAACATTATACAGCCTAGTCTAGTCTCTAATTAGTTTGTGCATTGAGTAGTACTGCCCTTATAGTTAAGCCTAGTCTAGTCTCTAATTCGTTTGTGCATTGAGTAGCACTGCCCTTATAGTTAACATTATACAGCCTAGTCTAGCCTCTAATCAGTTTGTGCATTGAGTAGCACTGCCCTTATAGTTAACATTATACAGCCTAGTCTAGTCTCTTATTAGTTTGTGCATTGAGCAGCACTGCCCATATAGTTAACATTATACAGCCTAGTCTAGTCTCTAATTAGTTTGTTAATATAGTAGCATTGCCTTTATAGTTGACATTATACAGCCTAGTCTAGTCACTAATTAGTTTGTGTATTGAGTAGCACTGGCATTATAGTTAACAGTATACAGCCTAATCTAGTCTCTAATTAGTTTGTGCATTGAGTAGCATTGCCCTTATAGTTAACATTATACAGCCTAATCTAGTCTCTAATTAGTTTGTGTATTGAGTAGCATTGCCCTTATAGTTAACATTATACAGCCTAGTCTAGTCTCTAATCAGTTTGTGCATGGAGTAGCACTACCCTTAGAGCTAACATTATACAGCCTAGTCTAGTCTCTAATTCGTTTCTGCATTGAGTAGCACTGGCATTATAGTTAACAGTATACAGCCTAATCTAGTCTCTAATTAGTTTGTGCATTGAGTAGCATTGCCCTTATAGTTAACATTATACAGCCTAGTCTAGTCTCTAATCAGTTTGTGCATGGAGTAGCACTACCCTTAGAGCTAACATTATACAGCCTAGTCTAGTCTCTAATTCGTTTCTGCATTGAGTAGCACTGGCATTATAGTTAACATTATACAGCCTAATCTAGTCTCTAATTAGTTTGTGCATTGAGTAGCATTACCCTTATAGCTAACATTATACAGCCTAGTCTAGTCTCTAATCAGTTTGTGCATGGAGTAGCACTACCTTTAGAGCTAACATTATACAGCCTAGTCTAGTCTCTAATTCATTTCTGCATTGAGTAGCACTGCTCTTATAGTTAACATTATACAGTCTACTAAACCCTCATACAACAAACTATTATAAATCACCTAAAAAGTGGACCTGACATCATGAATGTGCACTTTTACAAGTTCTCTACAGCCATCTTGATGGACATTGGTATCCTGAGACAGTGTAGCAATTGTCTCATGTTCACTGACAACCACCTAATCCTTAAACAAACAGATACAGCATGTGAGATTTTATATATATATATATATATATATATATATATATATATATATATATATATATATATATATATATATATATATATATATATATGGGTCTACCTGAGATGGTCGACAGGCCATATAAGCGACACTCATTTGGTCGACAAGCAGATTTGCCCCCCTCCCCAATGTCATGCGACCCTGGAGTTGATATGGGGGGCTTCATGCTTGTCGACCAAATGAACTGTCGACCAAATGGATGTTGATCATATGGCCTGTCGACCATGTGAAGTAGACCCATATATATATATATATATATATATATATATATATATATATATATATATATATATAGGAACACTTCACAATGCCGAAATCCTGAAAGATCGACTTTCATATGGCCGAGACCATATGATCGAACGTTCGGAATCCCGACATTGTGAACGGAGATCGGCATACATAGTGGAATGGGAGATTTCCCTTTTCCTTGCTGTAGTGCAATCTCGGTGTTGGAATATTTAAGTAGCATGGGCGTGGGGTGCAGGGGGACTTGCCCCCCTGCAGAAACATTTAATTTTTTTTTTTTGAGTTGTTTCGGAATTTCTATATGCCAAAACATCGATCATATGGTCTCGGTCATATGAAATTCGATGGTTCAAAATTTCCAGATTCTGAAGTGAACATATATATATATATATATATATATATAAAAATGTTCTAAAATCCGTAAATACTGCAGGCTTTTAATTTAAAAAAAGGTTTAATAGTGTGTGTTTTCATTTAAGCCTGGTTTCTCTATATTCCAATAGATTCTTGGTGTTGTGTTTTTGCATCTCATTATATGCTCGTAAATCCTCCTAAGGTGTTCCAGGGACAAATAAAGTCTGAAATAATTTGTGACATTCTGTTTTGTAATCATCTTCTCAGATGTCATTGTGTAGTTTACGCTTTTTGTGTCGGTGTAATGGTGTTCGTTTTTTGTGAGTTGTCGTGTGTTGTGTGTTTTGGTTATTGTGTCGGTGTTTTTTGTGTATGTGAAGTGTCGGGTCGGCAGCTATATATATATATATATATATATACACACACACACACACACACACACACACACACACACACACACACACACACACACACACATATACACAATGTCACTGGAGGCAAACCTCTTTTGTACAAGCACACATAATAATCAGGTTGTCAAAAACATAGACACTATACACACCATACATAGCACACACCCCAAACATAGACCAACTTATGCTGAGGCACTTAAATACAATTTTCCCAACACAGAAGACCTTCTACACATCCCACCTGCAAAATTATCCTCAGCATACCCAAAAGCACTCAACAGAAACTACACCTAACTTTAAACATACAACCACTCACAGTGGAGTCTGAAATACAAAGCCCATAAGGCTAACCAACACACTACTCAGGACTCTAGTCATAACGGTCTCCTTTGTATGACACACTGATGCCAAACTCACCAGGCTGAACAAAGAGAAGATAACGGTCAGTTGTATATCAGGAGCCAGAATCCGTCATTGCAACACAGGTACCAGTAGGATTCAGTCATAAGTCCATGTGGGTATAAATGATCTGAAATGTTTCTCCCTGGTCTATATGAAGGGAGATATTATGGACATCTCAGACTATGTGTCCCAGGCTGGTATGATCCTGGCAATGGGTAGTATTTCATCTTCTCCAAAAATGATGCCACTTTATGAACAAATGATGACTGACTTTAATTATCGGCTTAGTTTCTACTATCATTCTAAGGGGGCACAATATTTGACAGCATGGCAGGATATGGTTAAATACACCACATTGCTTTGCTAAGGATGGACTGCATCTGTCTCCTCTAGGCTTATGAATACTGGCTAAAACTTTGTTCTCCCCCAAAGAGCCTTTTTTAGGCAATACCAAATTAACAACTCTTACAACATAGCAAAACCAACCCAAAAAAACTTAAAGGTGTTAATGCTTAATGTCAGGAGTTTAAACAGGAAACTCCACTCCCTCCAAGCTTTTTTTGCCTTGGAGAATGCAGACATCTGTGTAGTTACTCAGACATTGTTTAAAGCCAGTAACCTGTCAGTGCAAGGCTTCACTGCCTTCCACACATTTAGACCAACAACTGCAGACAGGGACTAAGTCGGAGGTGTCTTGATCTATGACAAAAATGTTAATACCTCTAGGTTAGTTTAGCAGGATGAAGCACTGAAGTTTCTCCGTGTGTAGATTACCACAGATAAATTCCCATACTATATCCTAGCATACCGAGTTCCATCTATTGCTAGCATATCTAAATATGATTGCAAATTCTTTTTTATAAGACCTATTGCTCCTACTACTATTGGCACTGTCTGAGTATCCTTCTTCCACATTGCCCTAATTTCTGCCTGCACATGAGTAACCACTACACCATCCCTACAACATGAGTAACCAATGCAGCATCCCTACAGTGTTATCCTCCCTGGTAAGATCCGACCACAAATCAGTCACTTTTGAAGCCACCATCTCCCCTGACCACCCCCTAGATAGGGTCAAACAAAAAAATTCTCAAAAGCTGATTACAACCTCCTGAGCGAAGGTATAAAGAGCTTCACAGCCCCCTCCTCCTCCATAGGAACTGGCATATACATCCAAACCTACACCAAAGTACTATACAAGTACTTCTATAGCTGCATGGAATAAGGAATGTCTGACAAGACAAAATCCTCCTCCTCAAGGAAGAGTAAACCTATCTGGTGGACATCTGCAATAAATAAACTCTACAATAAAAGGAAAAAAAACTGCTGTCCAGGACCAAGAAGGAACAGGTTCCTAATTGGAAGCAATTTATCCTTAGTCTTAACAAACAAATAACAGTACCAGTGAAATCCTCCTAAACAAACTTCGAGTCCAAACTGGCCATATTTACTAAAGACAATCACAAGGCTTTCTTTGCATGTGTCTGGAATCTCAAGGGAAGCACCCAGATCTGCTCAGAACTGGTGGTCAAGGACACCACATACACAAATTCCATAGAGATAGTCAACCTGCTGGCAGACAGGTTCTGTGAAAACTTCACACCTCTGTCACCCCCCATCAGCAAACCAGGACATCCCCAACACCTACCCCTCTCTTTATCTCTAGCTAGCAAGTTACCACTAACATCTGTAATTTATATTAACAGACGTTGTTAAAACTGTTCCCACACATACCCAACTCAATGTACATATGCTCAGTGTTACCTTAAATGTTTTCTGCAGATTTCACACCTAATTTATGACCAGGATTACTTGTAAGGTGTTAATTGTTGGTCTCTTTCCATATGACAGTCCACATGCTGGAACAGTAGTTTGTACATACTCTCAAAAGAGTTATTCTGTCTGTCTTTTCTATAACACCATATGCCAACTGTGCTACCTTACTAACCACATATATTTAAGATACTCTGTTAATTCTTAAAAGGGCTAGCTTTAGGTACAGATAAACTAGGTGATCACGTAGGGCATCGTGTGACTTGGGGGAGTGACAACATTTTTATTTCATCATTATTTTATTATTTATTTATTTTATTTTACATTTGTTAAGTGGGAAAGTCTGATTGGACACTTGTCCTTTTTCAGTGGAGGCCCGGGGAAAAAACTCCAATTAATTGAAAAAGTCAAAACATTCACATAAAAAAGTAAAGGAGCAAATACACTCTATACAAGCAGAATTAAAAGTAAACTTTTACATAAGTATACTAATTTTTAATTTACAAACCAGAACACTTCCAAAATTTGTTAGGGTGTATAGAACTCAAACCAAAATTTAAGTGAATACACCAGAAATGAATACCAAGACACTTTAGTATTGCATTAATTGCTTTTGTCCCCTTTAATAACTTCAGACTTCATCAGAATGACATAATGTAGTGAAATATTGGCTTAAATCCCAGCACTGCAAAATGTTCCAACTGGTAATGATAATGTGCCTGATAGCTAAACTGTTCAAGTTGTATTCCAATCCAAATACTTGGTGAAAGGGGATGTTAACGTTCTGAGAAAAATTAATTTCAGTGTCATCATTATGCAAAATAGGTTTATAGATGGCCTCTCTGTCAGATAGCACTTCAGAAAGCATTTGATCAATCAGTTCACTATTGCATTCTATCCAAAAATATTTCTTTCAAAGCCTGCATATCTGTCTGAGCATGTTCATTAATTGAGTTGAGCTTAGATAGCTGAAACATTTGCCATTTATTGAGATTCCCCTTAATGAACTGGGGATGGTGACCATACTTCTCAACCTCTTACAGCAAGAAATCTGAACAAAGCCATAAATAAAAGTGGGACAAAGGCCCAAAATAGGGACAATTTTTGAATATTGCTTTTATAAACTTAGAAAGTTGATAGATTTGGGAGGGAAGGTGAGTAAGAATGAAAATGGATGGCACAGATGCTAAGTTATGGTAAGTACATAACTTTTAAATCTGATGTTGTCCTTTTCATTCTTCTTCACTATTGGGTCAGAGTCCCCAGCTACTTTACTCTTGGGTTGCCTCAAAGAAGGACATGCCAGAGCACTGTTGAACCAAAAGAAGCTCTGCTTCTGGAGACAATGTATAATTTATAATGTGTCACAAAGGTATTAGTCTTTGACCAAGAGGAAAAAAAAACAATGATGTAGCCATAGATCTAGTAGAATGGGCTTTAGGACAGCGAGGCAAGTTCAACTAATTTGTTTGAAAAAAATTACTGCGATATAGTCAGTAATCTTTTTTATTTTTTTATTTATTTTCCATTTGTTTACCAGGTTAGTCCAACTGGACACAAGGTGACCATTTTCAGCGGAGGCTCAGGGAGAAAAATTCCAAATACATAGTAAAAAATTATAAAAAATAATAAAAATAATAAAAAAAACTATATAAACATAGCTATTTTGTACAAAGAGCATAAAACATATAAAAGGAGTAAAAATCAGAGTTTTACAATTGATGGAGCATTCAGTGGTTAGAATATTGAGAAACAAACAAGATAGTATACAACAAATATAGAATTGCTTGAACATAAATTCAAAAAGAAGTTTCCATAGACAAACAGGGTCATAAACTAGAAATCATAACTATAAAGGTGGCCTAAACACCTGGTTCACAGTACTATGCACTAAGTGAAACTGCACAGTACACCTGTGATCTAGCGATGTTGAAAGTTAGGAACAGGTGAAATTAGTCTGGTTTTGTACAGGAACATATCCAAGTTTTGAATAGGAGATCTTTTAGTAAGGATTTGAAAGTATGTTTACTATTTAGGCATCTAATGACAAGGGGTAGAGAGTTCCAGGCCTTAGCAACTGCTTAGGAATAAAGAGATTGGCCTGAGTTATGTAAGCAATTGGTAACAGTCAGTAGGGTGGTACTGGAAGATCTTACTTGACGTGCAGTATTATGGAAAGTGAGCAGACCGGGGAGGGCAGGTATTTTATTTGGTTGGTATAGCAGTTGATGGGTCAGGAGAAGTTGAGGTTAGGGAGTTCTAACCAATCTAGTTGTCTTAGGGAGAGACAGTGATGAGAACGAAACTTAGCATTGGTTGCAAATTTTGAGATTTTACTGTAGCAGGTAGATAGTTTCAGAAGGTCAGATTTGTTTAGGTTAGTTAGAACTGGGAAAGCATATCATAAGGTGGACAGTAGATGGGTACGAGAGATAGTGATTTGGGATTCCTGTGTGAGGAAGCTCTTGCAGTGGTAGAGTGAACCTAGTTTTTTATGAACTTTGGCAATTGTTAGTGTTATATGTTTGTCGAATTTTAGGTTTTGGTCAGTAGTTACACCTAGTAGCTTGGCTTGGGTTACTGGTGAGATAAGGGTATTGTTGGAGGATCTTATTGAGAATGGCGAGGTAGGAATGAAAGTTTTGGATGGGGGGAACATCATGAGTTGGGTCTTAGATGGGTTTAGTATGAGTTGGGAGAAATTTAGCCACTTTTCTATCGTAGTGAAGGCTTCCTAGGTTCTATCATGGAGTAATTGTAGAAAGGTGGCTGAGCAAATAAGGGTGGTGTGATCAGCATACTGTACTATATTAATTTGTTGGGTAGCTGAGGGGAGGTTATTGGTAAAGATGGAAAATAGTAAGGGACCAAGAATGGATCCTTGAGGAACACCTTGTCCCACTGGGAGGAGAGGGGAGACAGAGTTATTCCATTTAACAGCTTGTTGCCAGAGGGACAGATCATTTTTAAAACACACTAGAAAGGAGTTATCTAGATTGAGCTCAGAGACAGTCGATAGTAATTTGCAGTGAGATATCGTGTCAAATGCCTTTACAGGTCTAGGAAGACAGATACTAAGTTACCGAGATTTCTTTGTTGGTTGACGTTGTCTATAAATGATATAAGGGCAGAGGTGGTACTGTGGTTTGGCCGAAATCCATGTTGGAAATTTGCTAGCAGGTTATATTGAAGAAGATGATTCAGTAGTTGGGTGTGTACACATATTTCTAAGATTTTTGATAGGGGAGATAGTATAGCTATGGGGCAATAATTACTAAGTTCTGTCAAGAATCCACCTTTGTGTAGAGGGCCGACATAAGAAATTTTCCAGAGAGAGGGGACAGTGTGTTCAGCTGTGGATTTATTGATGAGTATGGAAATATGGTAGGCAATGACAGAGGCAGCAATCCTGAGGTAATCAGTGGGGAGTTTATCAGCAGTGAAAGCGGTGGGTTTCAATTTGGCAATGTGTTTATGAACTAGGTCAGTTGGAACTGATTTCGGAGAGAATTGGGTGTTGGTCTTACAGTGATAGTTTTGTATTTTGGGGGTATTTGTAGCAGTAGTAATAGTGGGGAAAAGGTTGAATAACGTTTGAATGGAGGAGGTGAAATAGTCGTTAAACTGGGTTGCAATATCATATGGATAGAAAGTAGGATGGGGGTTTTATGGGTTTTGTGTGTCATCTTAGTATGAATGTGGGTAGCTGATAACTGAGGGAGTTGGGTAATGTACCAGATATATTGGCAGATGAAGGCTTGTTGGTTAGGATCCAGTCTAATATGGATCGCTTTTTGGCAAATTTGTGTATATGAGTGGGGGTTTGGATAAGCTGTGTGAAGTTAAATAGGTTTAAGTGGTACTTCAGGGGGGATATTGTGATAGAGGCCCAATCTATGTTAAAGTCCTCCAGGATAAGTGTCTCCTGAGGGAGGGTGGTGGAAGTCCAATGTAAAATGGACTCTAGAATGGCAATATTGTCACCGTGGTAAGTAGACACCTATAATGTTGAGTTGTTTCTGCTGGTTTAATTTTGTATTTGCATACAGGGTTTCTGCATAGGTGAAAGTGGGGATATCTTTACGTATTTGTTGGAGAGTAAGGTTGTGCCTGTAAAGTAGGGCAATGCCCCTGCCTTTTTTAGCTATTTGATCACATCTAAGGATGTTGTAGCCAGAAAGGGCTATGGTGGCATCTTTGATGTGGGGCTTGAGCCAGGTCTCGGTTAGGAGTACAATGTCAGGGGTATAGAAGGATATAGAGGCATGTAGCTCTTCAATTTTATTCTTGATGCTGCGGATGTTTATACTGAATATTAAGAGGTCAGAGGGCTTTTGCTTGCAAGGGATATTAGGTCCATGTAGGTTTGTAGCAGTAGGTACAGTAGTGGGGGGGCCTGGGTTAGGGAGGATGTTGCCACTGAGTGCAAGTTGGTTAGTAGCAGTGGTCAGTTTATGTAGGTAACTGGCGATCATATGGTGTATGAGTAAACTGGGTAGTTTTTTATAATTAGTTTCTTTGTAGGTGAGCTTGGTGAGATCAAAGGGGGTGTGGTTGAAGATGGTAGGTGAAATGTATATGCGATTATGGTGGTGAGTATTTGAATAGGTTAGCGTGGGGGAGTTTAGGTAATTGTGGTTAGTGATAGTGGAGTGGTAGGAAGCTAGATGTTAGCCTAGGGAGAGGAGAACTGCTAAGAAAATAGAAGGTGCAAGCATGGTGAGAGGTGAAGGAAGTGGTGGTAGTATATTTGGAGTTAAGTTATCTGGTTTGGGACTTATTAGAGGAAGAAAGCATAGTGTGATGTGGCAGAGCACCACAGAACAGATTAATGAACAGGTGGTAAAAGAAAAGACGGGGGAGTGGTTGGAGGATAATGTGATAGTTTGGTGGGAGGTGTTAGGGAAGTCAGCTGATTGTGGTTATGAATAATTTGGGGTATAGGCAGGGCGGGTGGGATAAGGGGGCAAGGTGGGGAGTGAACTGAGCCCAAGCGATAGCGAGGGTGAACGTGGCTGGCTGAATCTCACTCCACAAGGTAAGGAACTCTGCAAAGAAGTGAAACAGTGAACTAGAGTAGGTAAGGTACTGGTTAAAATGCGATTATATTTAACTGACTGGCAACACCACTGTGAGTTTTATGGGCAGTAGCTAACAGTAAATCAGGAGGAAGGTCAGGGTCGACTGTTAATTAAGGGATGCTGTTAATTTTGTCAGTTGGAAAGAAAAAAGGTGGGGTCTATGGCAGGCCTTAGTGTCCATGCACACTACTCACTCAGAACAACAAGTAAGATACTTTAATGAAAAAAACATCTACAACATTTAATAACTAGTGCAGCTCTGTGGTGGAAGATGGTGGGGCAGGTAGCAGACCGATGCAGCTTCAGATCACAGAGTACAGTCCCGAGGGAGAGGCAAAGCAGCAGAGTTATATTTTCAGTAAAAAATGCAGCAGGTATATTTAAACAAGATTTTAATAACTAGTGCAGCTCTGTGAAATAAAAATAAATAAATAAAAAAAATATATAGTCAGTAATCCATTTAGCCAACATAACTTTGGAAACTGCTTGACCAAGATGATTACGTGAGAAAGAAACAAATAGTTGGTCAGACTTTCTGCACTGTTTTGCTCTATGAAGGTAGAACTGCAGTTGTCTATGAACATCAAGCAGATGCAAAATATATTCGCCCTTATCAGAGAAATTTGAAAAGATGACTGGCAATTATGTTTGTATTAGTCTCTAGGCATAAAGGATGGATTGGTATGGAGAAATATTTTATCTTTGTGAAAAATGATGTAAGGCAGTTTCAAAGACAAGGCCTGAAGTTCAGAAATTCTTGCTGAAGTAACAGCTATCAACAAGATGGTTTTCTATGAAAGGAATTCCATTTCACAATCATTATCTGGTTCAAAGTGTTTTTGAGTTAGCCCTTGAAGAATAACAGTTAGATCCCATGGTACAGTAGGATCTCTTATCAGGGGTCTAGGGAGCTGGGGTCTAAGCAGAAAACTCCCTTTCATAATTTGCATAATTTAGACATAGCAAGGGAGCCAGAAAAATCTCCAGCATGAAAATTTGAAATTGCTGCAAGCTGAAGTTTTATAGTGGAAAAACTAGTTCCTTCCTTGATGAAAGAAGTAAGAAAGAGAAAGATGGTTGAAAGTGGGCCTGAGAAAGGATTGATATTCTCTTTAGAAGCTGTTAAGAGAAAAAGTTTTAAAACATACTGTTATTTGTCTCTTTCTCCCATCTAGCAAAATGAATATGCTACTTGCTGAAGTGTTGGTAAGAAAAGGTCATTGAACCATGTTTATTAAAGATGGGCTTTATCTATGATAGATGTAGTTTGCTTATGAACTTGAATAACATCTGTTTTCTATACTTCTGAATAAAGAAAGCTAACTGCAGTTAAATGAAAGCTTGGTAAAAGGACGCACGGCTGAGAAAGAGTTAATTTACTGAGGCAAGCTGTGTGTCCTGGAAAATTCCAGCTACCACTGTTGAACTAAGTATTCTGTACCTTTTTGAACATTCTGTACTAACTGTGGTTTTGAGGTAAACATTCTACACTAGCTGTGGTTTTGAGGTAAAACATTCTTTTCTGAGGTAATTTGTGATCCTATATGTTTTTCATAGCCAACTGTCAACTGTTAGAAATGTAACAAAAGCTATTTTGGCTGGTAACAGGAAAGTATAAAAGTTGATGTCAGTAAACAAGCTGATCAGATTGAGATCATCTTGGCCAACATGTTGCTGTAATCTGGTTAGCAGTTAAAAAAGGAAATTTTCATCACCTGAGGCAGATGTGACTCACTTGAATTTTTTTCTTCTGACAGAAGCTCAAATGGCAAACCTTTTCCATTTGCTTTGATACACTTTTTAGTAGAAGCTTTTTGAGAAGACAAAACTATATCTCGAACAGGGGAAGAAAGCCTGGACCTTTGTAGAATTACTGGAATTGAAGATACCAAGCATACAGTTTGAGGGTGAGTAGACTGGGGTGATGATTCTCTGATGGGTGAGAGAGGAGGCTCTCTCTGGGCTCCTATGCAGACCACTTCAAGGCTCTATCCCTGCATTCTGTCTCCTACAGGCTTTTGAGGGGAGATCTATGCCTGGCATACAGGGCATCATCAGACCCCTCTCTGATGGACCTCCTGCATATCCACAAAACAAATAGTAGCAGAATTACCCATTCTAAAGACTTAAACCTTGCCTGTGATATAAATAGGACCTGATGGAGGGATAGGTATGTATCCCAGAGACTACCCCGTCTATGGAACAGGCTTCCCATCCATGTGAAACAGAGTTCCTCCCTGACCCAATTCAATTGCAACTTGGGCAATTGGATAGGAAAACGGAAATTCATACCTGGTTTGGCACCTATGCGCCTGAAATTCTCCAGGTGCAACTAACACTAGGTAAGACTGCAATCCAAATTGTATCTTGCTGCAGATCCCCCACCATGTCCCAAGATTCTCACAACACCTTTCTAAACATACTGGAAAATATTAAGATACAACCAAACACCCTAATACTGGGTGATTTCAACAACCCTGCCATTAACTGGGAAAACTACTTGTGTACCAACAACTCTGCCCAACGGTTCATGGAATTCACAAATTCCATTGCCCTAGATCAGCTAATCCATAGTCCCTCCAGGGGCTCCAATATCCTAGACCTGGTCATTACCAACATGGAAAATCGATGCTCCACACCTACGGTCACCTCCTCATTGGTCAGGTCTGACCATAAACTAATCACCCTTGACATCCACATCCCTCCCCCACCCCCCAGTAAGGAAACCTCCGTAAAAAACTTCTCCAAAGCCAACTTCATGCTACTCAAGTCAGAAGTGACAAACTTTATGACACCCATGCAGATGGGAACTGAAAGTTCGACTGCTGAATCCTACACTGAGGCACTGTACGAGCACATCCACTCATGCATGAATCGTGCCATCCCAAATAGAACCAAGATGCTCTCCTCCCAAAAAAGGAAGCCAATCTGGTGGTCCCCTGCCATAAACAAACTTTACAACAAAAGGAAGAAACTGCTGCAGAAAAGGGGAAAATCCCAGGATACAACAAACTCCCTTACCAGCCTCAGTAAGAAGCTGAGATCCCTCATAAAATCCTCCAAAGCTAGTTACAAAAATAAAATTGCCAAAGGTTCCAAAGACAACCACAAGGCATTCAATAACTATGTCAAAAATCTAAATGGCACTGCTCAGATCTGGTACAACAGAATGGCATTAAATATACTTATCCCAAGGATATTGCCAATATCCTGGCAGATCGATTCAGTGCCAACTTCACCCCCCCTCACCCCCTAAAGGGCCCATCTCAATACCGAAAGATTGCCAAATTCCGGTAATAATGGCCACAAGGGTAAAAAACGCACTCTCCAAAGCTAAGAATACAGCATCCATGGGACCAGATGACAACCCAGGCTGTGTACAACAGGAACTACAAAATGAACTGGTACCTCACCTAAGTGTCATGTTTAATCATAGCCTCACCTCAGGCTTCATGCCCACTACAGTTATCCTACTCCACAAGGGGGATCCACCTTGGATCCTGGGAACTATTGCCCCATCAGTCTGACGAGCCTGATCTCCAAGGCCATGGAACGTATTATCATAGAACTTACAAACAAAGACATTGGCAACCTTCAAACACTGGACCCCACCCAGTTTGGGTTCGTGAAGGGCTGATCTTGTCTCCTGAACCTGATTGACTTGTTTGAATCAGTCTCCAGAGCTGTGGATGAGGGTAAGGTGGTCCACACAGCCTATTTGGACCTCGCCAAGGCCTTTGACACCATCCCCCACTCTGGAATCATAAATAAACTTACTAAGCTAGGCATTAATCCTACATCATTTGATGGGTTGCCAACTGGCTTACTGACAGAACCCACACTGTAAAGGTAGGCGACTCCAAATCCAGCTCCAGACAAGTGACAAGTGGAGTACCTCAGGGTTCAGTCCTGGGACCGCTCTTGTCTGGCATCTACTTCTCTGAAGTACAGGCCAACACTAAGGGACTCTGGCTAACAAAGTTCACAGATGACTGTAAACTGGGAGCCATTATTGAATCCCCAAATGATGTAGATATTCTGTGAAATGGCCTTACAGAAACAGATGCTTGGTGCCAGAGCCATGGGCTCAAGCTCAATGCCAAGAAATGTATAGTTATCCCCTCTGGGAAAAAACATGTACCCATGAATTACCAGATAGGTGGCAGTACACTAAACACTGAAAGTGTGATAAGAGACTTAGGGACACAGGTGGACAGTGGTCTCACCTTCGATAACCACATTGCCACAACAATCAGGAAATCCTTCTATGTGGCACACCTCATCATGAAGGGCTTTTCATCCAGAAAAAAGGAGGTCATTGTCCCACTGTACTCATACCACATTAGACCCATTATAGAATACAAGGCCCCATTTGGTATGCACATCTGCAACAACTGGAAAGGCCACAGAAGTACCTCACTAAAAGAATCACAGGCCTAAAGCAGATGCCCTATGCTGACCATCTAAAAAAACTCCAGCTATACTTTGTCGCATATCGTCTACTCAGAGGCGATCTCTGCTTAACATACAAGGCCATGTCAAACCCAGAGCTATTGGACATGCTACACTTAAAAAAATCCCAATCCCTCTGAGGCACATGCTCCAGGGATCTAAACCTTGTCATCACAATGAACAAAACATGCTGGAGGGATAGGTTCCTGACCCAGAGACTCCAAAGACTCTGGAATAGACTGCCCATACATGTCAAGCAGAGCACCTCTTTGGCCCTCTTCAAAAGAAACCTTGACAATTGGACGAGAGTTAGGAAATTCACCCCAGGGATCACATCAGTTGCCCTGCTAGACAGGGGTCCAGGGAAGTAAATATTGTGGGAAGAAATAGCCAGGGAATTGTTATGGCTAGGCTTGTATAGGGCCTAGGGCCGATAGCCTAGTACCAACCTATGAACCAATGAACCTATGGCTCTAATGCAAACAGGTAACCTGTAAATGGTTCATCTCCCAGACCCATGCTTACACTTATCAAGGGTATCAGAACTTGTCAGAGATTTGGGATGCATGGCTAGGCTTAAAAAGGCCCTTGTGGTCATTAGACTAGTAAACACCTATGAACCTAAGAATCCATGGAGGATATTTTAGATGAGACCAGATAAAGGGAAACCACACCTGATTAGGTCAGTAGGGGGCAATAAAGATTACTGAACTCTTCAGCCATCTAGCTTTCTGCAGAAACTTCAGGATCAATGGTAGAGGGGATAAGCATAAAGGAGACCGGAGGGCCAATCGTGAACTACAGCATCCCTCAGGGACTCCCTCAGAGCAGGGATCAGAGTGAACTACTTGCTGCACTTGTTGTTTTGGGGATAACAGAAGAAGTTGCAGCAAGGGTGGCCCCAATGGCCAAAAATCAGATTCTCCACTGACTGATTGAGGGACCACTCATGAGGGGTCAGAATGGACCTGCTGAGTTTGTCTGCAAGAATGTTAGCTTTCCCCAGTATATGTGTTGCAACTAGAAAGCGGTCTGAAGATATTGCCCATTCCCAGACCCTCACGGCCTCTCTGCATAACAGGTAAGAACAGGTTCGGTGTGTACAGCAATTGTCTCACAGGGAAGAATGTCCTGAAAGGTTTGCAACATTAGAAGAACTGCTCTTATCAATAGGACAATGATATGCCATCTGGTCTCCCAGGAAGACCATGTGCCTTGGACCATCCTTCCCTCAAAATGCCCCCCCCACCCTAGTTGGGAAGTGTCCGTAGTCACTGTGGCTATAGGGGGAGGAAGAAGGAATAGCTTGCCCTAAACAGATCATCTGAATGGATCCACCATTAAAGATGATGTCTGCAAATTGGAGTCAACTTTTTAGGAATAGATAATTGTTGGTAAAAAATAGACCACTGAATAGCCAGGGTCCATTGGAGGACTCGCATAAAGAACCTTGCTAAGGGCACTAGGATGATGATAAGGGCTTGAAGTATTAATCTCCCTGAGGGAGACGGTAAAAAAATTATTTCCTGTACTTGGTGTCTCAAGGACACTATGCGACGAGGAGTCAATGAAGCTATCTGGTGTGTTGTATCCAGAAAAACACAGATGAATTCCAGCCTCTGAATGGGGAGAGGTTTGATTTGGAAAGTTTTATGGTAATTCATAGGTAGCTGAAAATCTGGAACAAATAGTCCCTAGGCTGAAGTAGTTAATGCCAGGTTGGAGCAGTGAGAAGCCAGTAGTCCAGATACGGAAACACCTAGAATCCTGTCAGTCTCAGGTGAGCTGCCACTACTGCCATCCATTTGATAAACACCCTGGGAGCTGTGGTGAGTCCAAAGGGCAGGGCTCTGAACTGGTAATGACTGGCTCCCTGAAGCGCAAATGAGTTCTGGAGCATCTGTCTATTTTGATGTGATAGTATGCATCCTGAAGGTCTATTGAGCACATCCAATCATCCTTGCACAACAGAGGTGGAATGGACTGAACCATAACCATCCAGAACTTTGACTTCTTTACATGTTCATAGGTGTTTACTAGGCTAAAGGCCACAAAGCCCTTTTTAAGCCTAGCCATGCATACCAAATCTCTGACAAGTTCTGATACCCTTGAGAAGTATAAGCAGGGGCCTGGGAGATGAACCATTTACAGGTTACATGTGTCCATTAGAGACATAGGTGCCAAACCAGGGATGAATTTCCAGTTTCCCATCCAATTGTCCAAGTTGCACTTGAATTTGGTTAGGGAGGAACTCTACTTCACATGGATGGGAAGCCTGATCCATAGATGGGGTAGTCTCTGGGATAAATACCTATTTCTCCAGAAGGTCCTATTTATATCACAGGCAAGGTTTAAGTCTTTAGAATGGGTAATTATGGTACTGTTTGTTTTGAAGATATGCAGGAGGTCCATCAGAGTGGGGTCTGACAATGCCCTGTATGCTAGGCATAGATCTCCTTCAAAACCCTGTAGGAGACAGAATACAGGGATAGGGCCTTGAGGTGATCTGCATAGGACATTTTACTTATGCCCTGTATTCTTTTAGTGAGGAACCTTTGTGGACATTCCAGTTGTTGGATATGCCTTGTCAGGTACATACCAAAGAGGGCATAATAACCACCCCTGCCACGGCTTGAACTCGGATCCCTGTCAACTAAAGAATAGTGCATTGGCTCACTAGGCCACTCAGCTCTAAACAGCTGTCATGCCTTGGTTGGCAGGCATGGGTATAGACCCCAATAGTAGTGAATGCAGGGGACAACTGCAAAGAATGTATTAATTGACTGCAGCAACTTTTAACAGACTCTCCAGACATACAGCCATACTGGGATTACACATTTTTTTTCTGACTGAACTTTGCTGATGAATGCATTCTTGCTAACGATTTTAACAGACTGTGACATCTTAACACACAATTATCGACTCATAATATGGGCTACTTCACCCATTTACCTGTAGTTCCTGTGGAGAGAGAAATTGTGAGAATTATGTGACTGCTAAAAATGGAATTTTTCCCCCAAAGGGAACTTATCTGTCTAGCAAAAGAAAGCCCAAGCAGACCATCAATCCTCGAAACCCTCAGAGGAGTGGACTCTTTGGTGGCAGTAGAGCTCGTTAGGGTTTCACGCCCTGACTTGCCTTGTAGTCAGCTCAGCTCAAACTGTTAGACAGTTTGGGCATGTGAATGGTGCCATGAAGCTTTGGAAACTAGCCAGCTGTTATATCCTTAGCAGGATATAACCCATATTCTAAGGCTACTGCAGTAGTGATCAATATGATGAACATATAAACTGATAAATTAAAATGTTTTTTGAAGTGCTATCTGGTACATAAACCATCTATACACCTATTTTGCATAGTAATAGTATAGAGATTACTTTTTCAGAATGTTAACACTCCATTTAATGTTTTAGTATTAGAATGCAGCTTGGACAGTCTGACTATCAGCAGAATTATCAGCAACAACTGGAATATCCTGCAGGGCCATTTAGTTGTTGTTGAAGCACCTACCAAGGGGAGAAAACGCTGAGAGGAGAAAGGAGCCACTTTTGAGATTTTAAGTATTTTCTTCTGCTTTTTTGTTAAGAATTACTGCTTTGCTGCCTACTTTTCGGCGTTTTCCAGCTTGCTAAAGTTTATATCTGTTCCAAAACTGAAGAAAAACAAACTGTCAAAAAACAAACCAAAAGGTTCCGAAGCAGCAGGTGTAAAACTCCAAAGGTTTATTAGAAAATGTAAAAGTAAAGCGCTTTTCGTCTCCCTTAGTAGGAAGACTTCTTCAGACAAAGGAAAAAATCATCAAACACAATTTAAAACCCAAAAAAAGGGGGGGTGTTACAAAATTACAAACAGCTGCCTTAATTGAACCCACTGACATACCTTCACATTTAAAGTTGTATTACATTAAAAGCATAAATAAATGTCCACTTAGTGTAGACAGGGTGTCAAACATAAAAAAGTTTTCAAAAAAGAAACATGAACTTGATAAAAGTAACCAAGAATGTCTTAGTGAAGATTCATGAACCTAATCAAGTGTAAATACGTTTTAGCAAACAACTTTTCGTAGGGTAAAACAAAACTCATACAGAATCTTGTGATTAAAAAGAAAATAAAATGAAGTAATGCTTGCAACCAAATATAATATCCATTCCTTAACAGAAAAGGTAGTAAGAAGTAGACATCTCTAATACATAATGAAGAATCAATAATAAATGAATAAATAAACAGTGAAACTCAACTAGGAGTCTGCAATAAGTGGAATTTCAAAGGCGTTTCTAATAAAAGAAATGTTATTTCTAATATTAAATAACCGAATATGTTTATTTCTGTGTTAAAAATCTAACACAGAAATTGCTTGTCATTTCAACGCCAACAGAATGCAACAACAGTATATGAAAAATAATTTTTTTTTTTTAAATGTTCCTTGAGCAATGGGTAAAGCACCAAGCTGCGATGAGAACACTTTCTAAGCTTTAGTATGCACAGTTGTAGCAGCCAAAACAAGTCAAAATGCAGCTGTTTCAAAAAATATGGCAAGGCATTGCGTGAAAGACACGTCTAAATCAAAACAAACAAACCGCCGGATTCACAAGACGGTACTTCATTCAAGAACCGTGCAGGTACTAAACATGCGAAAAAGGCGGATAGCCAAACAAATGAAAAATCAGTTCACAATCGTGCCCATGAATACGGCACATTGTTCTGCAAATGAGTTTGTACTGTGTGTGAAAAAGGTAATAAATAAAGTAGCAGAAGACAAAAAAAAAAAAGAAATGCAACACCTAAGTAAATCCACAGCTGTTGGTGTTCAATGACATTGACAATAAGTAAACATAGCACTTCATAATACCGTGGGTCTAAACATTAAGGTCTCATTGTTGCTTACGCAAACAGGTGTATGTGTCTAGAAGTAAGCAAAAATCAAGTCAGACCACAATGCAGAACCTGACAAAAATAAAACATACAAATCCTGAACGAAACTATGCAAAATAAAAATAAAAATAAAAATAAAATAAAATAAGGTATGGGTCAAAGTACAGCGCTGCAGAGGTCAGAAAACCAATGTTTCTCAAGTTAAACATTTGTGAATTAAGGTTTAAAAACCAGACTTGAGGTTTAAGTAATGATGAAAGAAGTCTTATCTTAGCAGGTTTCTTAACTTTAAAACACAAGTCAAAGAAGTAACTTCGTTCAACCCTGGTGACGTGTAAGAGTTCATTTTAAGTTGCCAAATGAGTTCCTTTTTTCTAATAACAATTGTTGGGGTCCTCCTCTTTCATCTGTAAGTACCTGGTCTATAACTTTAAAAAGGAAAGCGTGAGAAGGGTTGTTATTACAATGTCTTGCAAGGGCGTTAGTGTTGCTCTTCTTCCTAATGTGGTACGTATGTTCATAAATTCTCTCTTTAAGTTTTCTGTCAGTCTTCCCTATATAAAAGGCAGGGCATGACTGGCACACAGCTAAATACACCACTGATTTTGAGTTACAATTGTAACGCCTTTGCTTTAAACAGACGTTGCTTCACTATACATGTGGACCCTGTAGATATAAATTTACAATAGTTGCATGTCTCACATTTGTATGTGCCTTCAGTTCTAGTATGCTTTATTGAAGGTCTTTCCATAATGTTTTGAGGTTTCTGCCCTTTCTAAAAATGATAACAGGTTTGTCCCCTATTTTCTCCGTGAGTTCTTTTGGAGCCAGCTACGCCAATTTAGTACTGGCCCAGTGGGAACATGACTATGTATTTAAGGACAACAATTTTCAGAAAGTCAAACTATATAACAGGTTTTTGGACAACATTTTCATTATGTTTCAGGGTAACGTAGGAGATGCAAGCAACTTTGTTGAGGTTTTAAATAACCGCACTCCATTTTTGAAATTCACATGTACCTTTGGTGAAGACACCATTAACTATTTGGATGTTGAATTGAAGAGAGACAACATCCACAGGGGTTATGTTGCTAAAACTTACAGGAAACCCACTTACTCTAACACTATGTTACATTTTTCTAGTTGCCACCCGCTACACCAGAAAAAATCTGTTTTAAAGGGCTAACTAGTTAGAGCAGCAAGAATGACTACTGAAGACTCCGCCTTCAACGAGGAATGTACCTTGTTGAAATGCATGTTTATGAGTCGTGGGTACCCCGAATCATTGGTGGATGACACAATAGGAGAAGTTTGTAGGAAAAGGGGTTTGGGTTCTTTCAATCCCATTCTGACTTTGAAACAAACCAACGTGAACGTGGCAGAGTCAGATGAAATCACATTACAGATTCTTGGTGTCCACTCTTCTAGCATGGGTCAAACCATTTTTTCCCAAGAGAAGTACAATAAAAAAAGTTTCATTACTTCTTTTTCATTAGAAGCTAAATATATTAGCAATGTACTTAGAAAGAATTGGCAATTGTTATCTTTTGAAAAAGAACTCACGGAGAAAATAGGGGACAAACCTGTTATCATTTTTAGAAAGGGTGGAAACCTCAAAACATTATGGAAAGACCTTCAATAAAGCATACTAGAACTGAGGGCACATACAAATGTGAGACATGCAACTATTGTAAATTTATATCTACAGGGTCCACATGTATAGTGAAGCAATGTCTGTTTAAAGCAAAGGGTCATTACAATTGTAACGCAAAATCAGTGGTGTATTTAGCTGTGTGCCAGTCATGCCCTGCCTTTTATATAAGGAAGACTGACAGAAAACTTAAAGAGAGAATTTATGAACATACGTACCACATTAGGAAGAAGGGCAACACTAACGCCCTTGCAAGACATTGTAATAACAACCCTTCTCACGCTTTCCTTTTTAAAGTTATAGACCAGGTACTTACAGATGAAAAAGGAGGACCCCAACAATTGTTATTAGAAAAAAAGGAACTCATTTGGCAACTTAAAATGAACTCTTACACGTCACCAGGGTTGAATGAAGTTACTTCTTTGACTTGTGTTTTAAAGTTAAGAAACCTGCTAAGATAAGACTTCTTTCATCATTACTTAAACCCCAAGTCTGGTTTTTAAACCTTAATTCACAAATGTTTAACTTGAGAAACATTGGTTTTCTGACCTCTGCAGCGTTTCGCTGTACTTTGACCCATACCTTATTTTATTTAATTCTTATTTTTATTTTCATTTTGCATAGTTTTGTTCAGGATTTGTATGTTTTATTTTTGTCTGCATTGTGGTCTGACTTGATTTTTGCTTACTTCTAGACACATACACCTTTTTGCGTAAGCAACAATGAGACCTTAATGTTTAGACCCACGGTATTTTGAAGTGCTATGTTTACTTATTGTCAATGTCATTGAACACCAACAGCTGTGGATTTACTTAGGTGTTGTGTTTCTTTTTTTTTTTTGTATTCTGCTACTTTATTTATTACCTTTTTCACATACAGTGCAAACTCATTTGCAGAACAATGTGCCGTATTCATGGGCACGATTGTGAACTGATTTTTCATTTGTTTGGCTATCCACCTTTTTCGCATGTTTAGTACCTGCACGGTTCTTGAATGAAGTACCATCCTGTGAATCTGGCGGTTTGTTTTGATTTAGACGTGTCTTTCACGCAATGCCTTGCCATATTTTTTTGAAACAGCTGCATTTTGACTTGTTTTAGCTGCTACAACTGTGCATACTAAAGCTTAGAAAGTGTTCTCATCGCAGCTTGGTGCTTTACCCATTGCTCAAGGAACATTTATATAAAAAAAAAAAAAAAAAATTATTTTTCATATACTGTTGTTGCATTCTGTTGGCGTTGAAATGACAAGCAATTTCTGTGTTAGATTTTTAACACAGAAATAAAGATATTCGGTTATTTAATATTAGAAATAACATTTCTTTTATTAGAAACGCCTTTGAAATTCCGCTTATTGCAGACTCCTAGTTGAGTTTTACTGTTTATTTATTCATTTATTATTGATTCTTCATTATGCATTAGAGATGTGCACTCCTTACTACCTTTTCTGTTAAGGAAAAGCATTACTTCATTTTATTTTATTTTTAATCACAAGATTCTGTATGAGTTTTGTTTTACCCTATGAAAAGTTGTTTGCTAAAATGTATTTTAAGGGAAACAAACAGTATTTACACTTGATTAGGTTCATGAATCTTCACTAAGACATTCTTGGTTACTTTTATCAAGTTCATGTTTCTTTTTTGAAAACTTTTTTATGTTTGACACCCTGTCTACACTAAGTGGACATTTATTTATGCTTTTAATGTAATACAGCTTTAAATGTGAAGGTATGTCAGTGGGTTCAATTAAGGCAGCTGTTTGTAATTTTGTAACACACACCCCTTTTTTTTGGGTTTTAAATTGTGTTTGATGATTGTTTCCTTTGTCTGAAGAAGTCTTCCTACTAAGGGAGACAAAAAGCGCTTTACTTTTACATTTTCTAATAAACCTTTGGAGTTTTACACCTGCTGCTTCGGAACCTTTTGGTTTGTTTTTTGAAAGTTTATATCTGTATTAGAAACAGTATTTAGAACACATCTAGAGCCTGTTTACTGCATTTCCTGTGTTGCACTTAATTTAAAATCGTTTTTTTCTCTATAAACTACATTTTATCTGACTTTGGCCCAGCACTCAAGTGTGGGGTCATTTATTGCACTGTTGTGATTATTTTGCTACTTGTGTATCTCTGCTACCTTTAAATTAAAACAAAAAAGAAGAAAAACAAAAAATCTTGCTTTTTTCCCACTTTCTGAAATTTAAGAAAGTTCAGTTACAGATTTGCTGTTCTGAGCTGTTTGTAAGTTTCTTGGAGGCCAGTGGTTGCTTGGACTAAAGAGAAGTCTCTGTGTTCACCAGTGGCAGTGAGTAACACTGAACAGCCTGCCTGTCCCTGTAGGAGTGGTTACTGCATAGAAGCTGTAATTTTATTGGCCATTTTGGGTCAATTCTAAACTCCTTGATCTCTATCTCTTAAAACCCGGCTGCCTTGTGGTTTTGGCATCTTTCCAGGCTTGTTAGTTGTTGCTGAAGCACCTACCAAGGGGAGAAAACGCTGAGAGGAGAAAGGAGCCACTTTTGAGATTTTAAGTATTTTCTTCTGCTTTTTTGTTAATAATTACTGCTTTGCCGCCTACTTTTCGGCATTTTCCAGCTTGCTAAAGTTTATATCTGTATTAGAAACAGTATTTAGAACACATCTAGAGCGTGTTTACTGCATTTCCTGTGTTGCACTTAATTTAAAATCTTTTTTTCTCTAAAAACTGCATTTTACCTGACTTTGGCCCAGCACTCAAGTGTGGGGTCATTTATTGCACTGTTGTGATTATTTTGCTACTTGTGTATCTCTGCTACCTTTAAACTAAAACAAAAAAGAAAAAAAAAAAAATCTTGCTTTTTTCCCACTTTCTGAAATTTAAGAAAGTTCAGTTACAGATTTGCTGTTCTGAACTGTTTGTAAGTTTCTTGGAGGCCAGTGCTTGCTTGGACTAAAGGGAAGTCTCTGTGTTCACCAGTGGCAGTGGTTAACACTGAACAGCCTGCCTGTCCCTGTAGGAGTGGTTACTGCCTAGAAGCTGTAATTTTATTGGCCATTTTGGGTCAATTCTAAACTCCTTGATCTCTATCTCTTAAAACCCGGCTGCCTTGTGGTTTTGGCATCTTTCCATGCTTGTTAGTTGTTGCTGAAGCACCTACCAAGGGGAGAAAACGCTGAGAGGAGAAAGGAGCCACTTTTGAGATTTTAAGTATTTTCTTCTGCTTTTTTGTTAAGAATTACTGCTTTGCCGCCTACTTTTCTGCATTTTCCAGCTTGCTAAAGTTTATATCTGTATTAGAAACAGTATTTAGAACACATCTAGAGCCTGTTTACTGCATTTCCTGTGTTGCACTTAATTTAAAATCTTTTTTTCTCTAAAAACTGCATTTTACCTGACTTTGGCCCAGCACTCAAGTGTGGGGTCATTTATTGCACTGTTGTGATTATTTTGCTACTTGTGTATCTCTGCTACCTTTAAACTAAAACAAAAAAGAAAAAAAAAAATCTTACTTTTTTCCCACTTTCTGAAATTTAAGAAAGTTCAGTTACAGATTTCCTGTTCTGAACTGTTTGTAAGTTTCTTGGAGGCCAGTGCTTGCTTGGACTAAAGGGAAGTCTTTGTGTTCACCAGTGGCAGTGGTTAACACTGAACAGCCAGCCTGTCCCTGTAGGAGTGGTTACTGCCTAGAAGCTGTAGTTTTGTTGGCCATTTTGGGTCAATTCTAAACTCCTTGATCTCTAGCTCTTAAAACCCAGCTGCCTCGTTGTTTTGGTGTCTTTCCAGGCTTGTTAGTTGTTGCTGAAGCACCTACCAAGGAGAGAAAATGCTGAGAGGAGAAAGGAGCCACTTTTGAGATTTTAAGTATTTTCTTCTGCTTTTTTGTTAAGAATTACTGCTTTGCCGCCTACTTTTCTGCATTTTGCAGCTTGCTAAAGTTTATATCTGTATTAGAAACAGTATTTAGAACATATCTAGAGCCTGTTTACTGCATTTCCTGTGTTGCACTTAATTTAAAATCATTTTTTTTCTCTAAAAACTGCATTTTACCTGACTTTGGCCCAACACTCAAGTGTGGGGTCATTTATTGCACTGTTGTGATTATTTTGCTACTTGTGTATCTCTGCTACCTTTAAACTAAAACAAAAAAGAAAAAAAAAAATCCTTGCTTTTTTCCCACTTTCTAAAATTTAAGAAAGTTCAGTTACAGATTTGCTGTTCTGAACTGTCTGTACGTTTCTTGGAGGCCAGTGCTTGCTTGGACTAAAGGGAAGTCTCTGTATTCATCAGTGGCAGTGGTTAACACTGAACAGCCTGCCTGTCCCTGTAGGAGTGGTTACTGCCTAGAAGCTGTAGTTTTATTGGCCATTTTGGGTCAATTCTAAACTCCTTGATCTCTATCTCTTAAAACACTGCAACCCTCTTTTAGTGCGGTCTTGCGCATAGAGCAGGGTCAGGCAGCACCGCTTAAGCAGGTTTAAACTATTACCGGCTCCACAAAGTCTGCTCTTCACTTTTTCCCTTAGAACTGCTCTAAATCTCAAAATAAGCACTCTATTTTCATTCTAAAGCCCTGCACTTGCTTCTACAAGTAATCTCATAGGTAAACACTAATAAACTTAAGCACTACATCCTCTTATACTCCTTTTAAGCACTTGCTTCCTATTGGTTCTTTCTAATCAGTCAATAAGTAGTTCCCTATATTATTCAGGCATGTCCAAAGGTCAGTTTTGGATTTACTCTCCAGTCCAGCTGGTGAATCTGGAATCTTGAGGCAATATTACAACTGCCTTATGTATACAGACCACCCTCTCCTCCTCCCAACAAGCTCAAATATATGTGAGAGATGCAACTATATAGCCAAACTGGAGGCTAAGCTCTCTCAGTCCAGTACTGGCACAGCCTGTCAGGAGGAGAAGGAAACCACACACACCACAAATCCAGTCTCACATCAGCAAACCAAACACATAAACACACAAAAACATACCCGGTGGCTCTAAATAAAAATCTGCCTAAGCAGCAGAGACCTCCAAAGCAGACATCCAAGCAACCCCTACCACGAAACAATACCCACATAGCACATAGCTCACAAAGTCAGTGTGCCACACAGTCACATCCCTTAAGGCTAAACAACACACCTAATACACTTGTAATAGGTGAGTCTATTGTCAGACACACTGACGTCCCACTCACCAGGCTGAACAAGGAGAAGGTCACTGTAAGCTGCCTGTCGGGTGCCAGGATCCGCCACATAACACAAGCACTCAGGTCACTCCAAAGCAAGTACAAATATGACTCCGTCATTGTCCATGCTGGTGTGAATGACCTGAGACGTACCTCCCTGGACTACATGAAAAAAGACATAGAGGAGCTCTCTGATCCTGTAGCCCAGGCTGGTATGACCCTGACCTTGAGTAGCATCTTACCCTCACCAAGAATGATGCCACAGTATAAAGACAAAATGATCAATTTTAACAATTGGCTAAAGTAATGGTGTCATTCAAAGGGGATCCAGTGTCTGTCAGCCTGGGATGACATGCTCGACAAGCCACGTTGCTTCACTAGGGATGGCTTGCACCTGTCACCCCTGGGTTTACGAATACTGGCAAAGGCTCTTGCCTCCCCCATAGTGCCTTTTTTAGGCAAGGCTCAAAAGACAAACCCACCTCCATAGACAACACAAAGAATAAAAAACTAAGGGTAATGCTGCTCAACGCAAGAAGTCTAAACCTCAAGATGCACGCACTCGAGACTCTCCTCAGTATGGAGAATATCGATATCTGTGCAGTAACAGAAACCTGGTTCAAGGCTCCCGAGAGCACCCCAGCACTAACAAGTTATACTTCATACCATGCTTTCCGGCTGCAAAACTCGGACCGAACCACAAAAGGAGGGGGAGTATCCATATTTATCAAAGATACCCACACCTCCAGGTTAGTGGCACTGCACGAAACATCAGAGACCATCCATGTGCAACTAACAATGGGAAAAACTGCCTTTCAGTTTGTAGCCTGCTACAGACCACCCTCCCAAACACAGGAACCTCACTCGGCTTTCCTGAGGACACTGGAGAATATGAAGGTCTCTCCAAACACCATTATATTGGGTGACTTCAACTACCCAAACATTGATTGGGAAAACTACTCAAGCCCAAACACCCTCGCCCAATGGTTCCTAGAATTTATAAACTCAAATGCTATGGAAAGAGAGGAAAACATATTGGATCTGGTCATCACCAACATGGGGTCTCTATGTTCCACACCAGAGGTATACCCCTCATTGGTATGATCAGACCATAAACTAATCTCACTGGACATCCATATTCTGTCCCCACCCCTAACCAAGGAAACCATGGTGAAGAACTTCTCAAAAGCAAACTTCACATTTCTCAAAACCGAGGTGGAATCCTTCAAAACCCCCGGGCCAGTGGAAAATATGGCCCAAAATTCAGAATCCTTTACAAAAGCATTCTATGGACACCTACAGGAATGCATGGAGTATGCTATCCCAAATAAAACCAAGACTCACTCCTCCAAAGGCAGGAGACCTGTCTGGTGGTCCCCGGCCATAAATAAGCTATACAACAGAAGGAGAAAGCTACTACATGATAGAGCAAAATCCCAAAAAGTGAAGGTGTCTCTGATCAGTACTAGCAAGAAACTACGATCCCTCATAAAATCATCTAAGGCCAACTTCGAAAGAAAGATTGCACAAGACACTAAAGATAATCACAAGGCCTTCTTTAGTTATGTCAGAAACCTGGGAGGCAACTTCAAGATATGCTCTGAGTTAGTGCAAAATGGCAAAAAATACACTGAACCCACAGACATTGCCAACATCCTGGCAGAAAGGTTCAGTGCAAACTCCCCCCCCCCTTCCCCCCCAAAAGAGCAAATGTCTATCCCAACAGAGTGTAGCCTTCCTGAGATCACAGATGCACAGGTGAGAGCTGCCCTCTCCAAAGCAAAAAACACAGCATCAATGGGACCAGATGGTCCTGGCTGCGTCTTACACGAAATCCAAGAAGAACTAAACCCTCATATAAAGTCACTGTTCAATCTCAGCCTTACTACAGGATATGTACCCAAGGAATGGCGTACAGCAACAGTGATCCCACTCCACAAAGGTGGTGCCACAACAGACCCCGGAAACTATTGCCCTATAAGCCTGACTAGCCTGGTCTGCAAAGCTATGGAGCGCATCATCATGGAAATCATAAACAAAGACATCTTGCCTATTAAACCTGGTCAACTTCTTTGAAACAGTTACCAAAGCCATAGATGAAGGGAAGGTAGTCCACACAGCCTACCTGGACCTCGCAAAAGCCTTCGACACAATACCACACTCGGGCATCATAAATCAGCTCACCAGCTTAAATATCAACCCCTATGTCACAAGATGGGTTGCAAACTGGCTCAGGGATAGAACCCACATGGTCAGAATAGTAGGTGCCATGTCAGAGTCTAAACCAGTTACAAGTGGTGTCCCACAAAGCTCTGTCCTGGGACCTCTCTTGTTCGGTATATATTTCTCAGAGGCACAGGTAAACATGGGTGGACTATGGCTGACCAAGTTCGCAGATGACTGCAAACTGGGTGCTGTAATCGACTCTCCGGCTGACACAAGCATCATCCAAAAGAGTCTCACAGAGATGGATAACTGGTGCCAGAGCCATGGCCTAAAGCTGAATGCCAAAAAGTGCATAGTCATCCCCTTTGGGAAAAACAAAGTGCCCACAAATTACCACATAGGTGGTAATCCATTAAGTATGGAAGAAGTAATTAGGGACTTGGGGACCCAAGTAGATAGCAATCTTTCCTTTGACAATCACACTGTCAAAGTGGTTAGAAAGGCCTTCTATATAGCCCACCTCATCATGAAAGGATTCACATCTAGATCAAGAGAGGTCATTGTGCCCCTCTACTCATCACTTATCAGGCCCATAATTGAATACAATGCCCCATTTGGGATGTACCTTACCCGTCACCTGCAGCAACTGGAAAGACCCCAAAAGTACCTCACCAAGAGGATCAAGGCCTCAAACAGATGCCCTATGCAGCTCAGCTAAAGAAACTCCAGCTCTACTCAGTTGTGTACCGCCTACTCAGAGGCAATCTGTGTCTGACATATAAAGCCATGTCCAACCCAGAATTAATGGACATGCTTCACCTCAGGAAATCCAAATCCCTTAGAGCTACATGCTCCAGGGACTTGAACCTCAGCACAGAAATAAATAGGACATGCTGGAGGGATAGATTCATATCCCAGAGGCTCCCCTCACTCTGGAACAAAATCCCAATCCATGTTAGGCAGAGCCCCTCACTGACCCTCTTCAATTGAAATCTTGACGAGTGGATGGGAGATCGTAAGTTTACCCCTGGGATCTCTTCTGTGTCCCTTCTTGACAGAGGTACAGTAAACTAACCTTAAAAGGGCTACCTTCTGTGACCTACTATACAGAGGCACAGTCAACTAATCTAAAAGGGTGGCAAAAGCCAAACACACTCTGGCTAGGCTTATAAATGCCCATAGGGCAGACAGCCTTGTATCAACCTATGAACTTATTAAAATCTGACAATATACCACATTTTGCTTACAAAAGAAAAAAGGATAAATCCAAAAATAAATCTGGAAAAAAGTCCAAAGTATAACAAAAAAAAAAAAAAAAAAAAGGAAAACTGCACAGAAAGCAATGGGAACTTACCCTCATGGATTTTATAAATACTGTAAATATATTTATGGTGAGTACTGAGAAAAGAGTTCTGGGCCCCAGGGAGTTCATGAATGTAGCTACTCTTTTGTGGTGCATGTTGCAAAATGTGACAACTGTGATGCATTCTGCAAGTGGAGTAACTAACAAACTGTTACAAATACCCTATACAAACGTTATTGTATATGAACAATACAAGAAGTTACATTTTTGTGTGTTTTCTTAATCAACTTGTAGAGATGGTCTAAACAGAGACACAAAATCTGTTGGATATTTAGATGCTATACTGATATTTGAGGTTGTATACAACAGTACAAGGGGTAATTCATCTTCATCATCATCAACCCCTTTTTCGCATTTTCTACATGAGGTTGGGTTGTCATCTTAACTGTCACCATTTCTCTTAATTCAATGTCTCTCTTTTATCTTCTTTGACAGTTATGCCTGACTGTTGCAGGTCTTCTCTCACACAATCCATCCATCTCTTTGGTGAACACTCATTTCCCCTTGCCTTCTTCCTGTTTGTTTCAAATCTTCTTCACCAGATTGCCTTCTACTTTCCTGCACATGTGCCCAAACCACCGTAATCTCTTCTCACTGACATTCTCTGCAATTGCAACCTGACAAAATGGGGGGATGAAGGCCCCAAAATAGGGACATGTTTTAAATATTGCTTTTATAAACTTAGAAAGTTGCTAAAGTAACAGGATTTGTTTTAGGACACATTTTCTGAAGGATTTGAAGTCGGAAACTGAAATGTATGTTATTATTTAGTAACGTCAGTCCTCAGATCCTTCCATTGAATTGCCAGAAAACCACAAATGTTATGAGGAGCAGACCAAAAATATAAGCCAAATATCTGGACATTCTGTGAAAATCTGGACAGTTGAGAAGTATATATAAAGATATTTTAAAATGGAACCCAGCTAAGCTGTAGGTATTGCTCAATGATAACAACTTACACTTTTTTATTTGTACCTTTGTAATTGTTTCATATTTATTTGTGAGACAGAATATGTACATTTTCTCGATAGAAATTGCATAGTTTCTACCTTGTTTATATGATGCATGTGAAATAGTTACTTCTGATTGGTGACTTTTAGTCATGTGTTCAGTGCAAGCTGAGACTTAAACCATTGTTTCACTACCTTGTGACATTCTGATGAAGCCTCAAGTTATTAAAGGAGATAAAATACACAATATAATACTATAGTGCCTTGCTATACATTTCTGGTGCATTTATTTGCATTTTACTTTTAGTTATCTAGTTTATTTTTTCCATCATTAGTGGAGTAGCTTGAGACAGAGTCAAACAAGGTTAGGACAGACTGAAGGACCAAAGGAAGGGGAGCTGAGAAGTGGTCCAGTTACTGATGTTCTGCCCTGAGTGAAAAATCTTTTCTAGTAACTTTTGTGGATCTTTCTAATTGTGTCTTTTTAGAAGGCTGAGAGGACCTGAACTACCCTGGAAGAGAAGGAAGTGTTATTGGCCATCACTGGAAGTGGAGAAATTATAAGTTATGTACTCACCATAACTTGGCATCTGTGTTGTCCATTTTCATTCTTCCTCACTAATGGGGTTCGGATCCAATCTTTGAATCCAACTTGGACACATATACTAGACTGGATCCAGCTCTCAAGCTCCTTCCTCCACACATAATGCTCTACTCAATGCCCACTGCCTCAGATCGAATTTGCTGCATAATCACCCACTTGTCCAAGAGAGAAATAGGATAGACAAAAATAAAGATAGGGCTCAAGCCTGGAACAGTACATTCCAAACACAGTCCTATAGGATCTTCCAGAAGAAAAAAAGGATGGAGGATGGATGGGAAGGGGGGTGAGAAAGAATGAAAATGGACATCACAGATGACAAGTTATGGTGAGTACATAACTTATAAATCTGATGGTGTCCTTTTCATTATTCCTTACTAATGGGACAGAGTCCCCAGCTACATAGACCTTGGGTGGTCCTCATGGAATGATATTAGAGTACTGCTGAACCAAAGGAGGCTGTATTTCTAGAGATGATATTCAGCTTGTAATGTGAAACAAATATATGAGCCTTGGACCAGGTGGCTGCTGCACAAATGTAATCAATAGATATTCTTGACCAAACAGCTGATGAGGTAGCCAAGGATTGAGTTGAATGAGCTCAGGGAGGTCTTGGTAAAATTAAACCTTTTTGAGAATAAATCAATAAAATGCAGTATGTAATCCATTTAGCTATGGTACCTTTAGATACTGACTGACCCAGGCAATTTGAGGAAAAGAATATGAAAAGCTGATCTGGCTTTCTAAACTGTTTTGTTCTGTGATTTTTTCCAAGCATCTTTATTAAATTTACACTACACATATGACAAAGGCAATCTTATATTCATATAAATGAAAAATATACAAAATTATATCACTTTAGTTGCAAACAGTTCCCATCACAGACACCACTGAAACAACTGTAGTTGTAAACATTATACATCACTCATAAACCATCCCATCATTGTCAGTTAGGCATTATATGGCTCATTCAAATCCTGCCTCAAACCTCATTCCTGCTCTGCATATATTGTTCCCACAATTCCCATGTTTCCTATGTAGTTTGCTCCTTCCCTTTTCTAAAGATCCCAATTCCAGTTGTTTTACCTCTGTTACTATATTCACTACTTCTAGTAAAGTTGGTCTAGATGTTGATTTCCATTTTCTAGTACTTGCTTTTTGGCAGCCGCCATAATTAGACTCAGCAAGGCTTTACTATGTCTAGGCAATTCCGATTCTGTATCATAACTCAAAAAAAATCATCTCCCCAGTCAGTCCAATCCACTCACCCAGCATCTCTAACAGAGTGGTCTGCAGGGAATCCCAAAAGTCTGCCAGTTCATTACACTCCCAAAAAATATGTTCCCGGCTACCTCTTTCTTGCCTGTCACATCTTCAAAATTTGCTATCCACCTGAGGAAAAATTCTTTAGGGTCTACTTGGGTTATAAAAATACCTATGTAAACACTTCCAGGCAAAGATCCTAACTCTTCTAGACTTTGTTGCATATTTGGCAGATATATGTTAAGTGTGTTAAACAATAAATAAAGGTTAAAATCAATTCTGCTATAAAAATGCAAAATAAATGAGGCATACAATAAAGCTTGCTTAAAATGTAGAAACAGAACTTAGCAATATGTAATGAGCATCCATATCCTAGTGTGACATAGCTCTGACTGTATCTATTAATAGACATGGTTTTTATGAACTCAGCAATATGTGATCTTTTACAAAGCTGTTTCCTCAGAAGACATGTTCTCCCACAGTATCAAATAAGATAACTGAACATACTAAGGAGTAACAATGAGTGGAGTAAACCACTTCTCCTGACTTAAACGCTAAGAAAAAAAAAATAAAAAAAAAAAAAAACAGTCAGGGAAGGAAGCAGAAGCAGCTGGAGAGCCAATTCCTTAAGCGGACATCAGATGTTATTCAACTCACAAAATATGTCAGTTTTGCTGTGATAGCAGAGAAGAGTTTCACCTATTCAGATGTTTCCTTCAGACTGTCAATGGACAACACTGTTAAACATAAAATATATATACTAAGCAGGGAAACAAAATCAATAATTCAATAATTCAATCAAACCTTAAACCATTTAAAGTGCAATAAATCAAAATCACTGACTAATGGTCAACTAGAATAAAATGAAATAAAACGCATCAAAAGCCTCTGTGTAAAGATCATTAAATGAAGACCTAAGCTACTAAAATATATAATATAGTATATGTATGTAACAAACAACAGTAAAAAAAAAAAAACACTCAGTTAATAATAATAAAAGATACATTTTCTCAGATAACTCTTACTTAAAAAATATATACTTGGTGTTTTTCGTTTTTAAAGATAACTGAACATGTTTTTTCCTCAGAAATATGTTTTTGCTGTGATAGCAGCAGAAAAGTTTGACGTATTCTTACAGATGTTTCCTTCAGAGTTCTGTCAATGGACATGTTTTTATATTACGTGTTTTCCTCAAGATATTTTCTAAAAGACAAGTTTGTCACAATATTAAGAAAAGCTTGACGTAATTTCTCACAGATAGACATGTCTTTTTATAGAATCAACAGAAAACAATTCTAAAAGGCAAATATTGTGTGATTAAATGGTTTCACAAAAGGAAAATAGAAAAGTCTAAAAACAGACATTACGTGATTTCTCACAAAAGCCCAAAAAAGAAGTGCATGACTAAAAGGGTATACAAGACTTTATACTAAACTGTGTTACAGGTATATGGTAGGAGCACACTTGTTTTGAGGTATTGTATTGGAGAAGCAGTTATAATCTTCCTTTACCTATCAAGAGTAAAGTCTTGGTACATTTATACTACAAACTAACAGAAGAGTATGTGTCGTTTGTAATAATAATAAGTTATTTATTTGTAACTGTGCTTACAGTAAAATAGTATTGTGCTGTAAAATATATATTTCTTTATCAGTGTACAAATTGGTGCTTTAAACAAACTGCAAATGCAGTTATACAAAACTCTGTGTTAACCAGACTTAGATTCAGCAGTTCTAGTACAGCCAGCAAGACTTTGTGTCTTAACAAGACTTTGGTTCCAGTTCCAGTACAACACAGCAGCACTTTCCTTCAGAAATATTTCAATAGTGACCCTAGCCTGTATCCAAACACAGGGGTGGTGATGTGATGCCTTGTATAAGGCCACTCCAGTAAAAGCACAGTAACTAACACTTATGTTGAGTACTTCAGTTTTCTAGTCTCTACAGTTTGTAGCAGTACAGTTTCTCAGACATCTGAATCCGGAGTGAGAATGCAGTGCAGGAAATCGCAGTGCCATAAAATTCTCTTAGAAAGGTGAGCACCAAGATTACGAAGTCATCCACTGCCAACTTTATTTCACCAGCTTCTTGAGTGACTACAGAAAATTTTCCAGCCATCTGCAACAACACCCTGATCACCTGTTCTCTTGCTAAGTGGTAAGACTTTTTTCTGTGTCACATATAAGTATGGATGCTATTTGGGAGTATAGTAGTAAATGTAAAAAAAGCTTTACACTTAATGTCTCAAATCAGCCAGATAAATTATGGGAAAAAATGCAATGCTGGTATATTCAGCACATTAGTAAGTGTAAAACCTTATTAGGGCAATTTGATGTACACGCATTATGTAAATGGGTTGTAACATTTGATTGGTATCTGAAACAAAAAAAATGAAGCATGTCATAATAAATGTTTATTGTGTGAATCATCTGAACCTGCTTTTCATGTGCAATGCCATAAAAATACAGTGCAAGCTATAGCTCAAAGGTTAGACTGTAAAGACAAACCTGTTAATGATGATGAACCAACAAAAGGTAAAATGCTTATCTTATATCCAGATATTAAACAATTGCGTTATGTTACTGCATTGATATCAGAGTTAGAACAACAGTCAAATCTGCTATTGACAGAATCCCCTATAGATATTGTTACACCCTTTAAAAAATGTACAACAGTGGAATGAAGCCACTGCACAACACACAACAGATGAGGACAGGAGTAAGGTTCGTGATAATTTAAGAAGAAATTTAACACATTTCAACAGACAAGGTGAGGTCAAAAAGTTCAGAAGTGATATACAAGACCTCTGTCAGAAGTGCACAGGGGCCCTACAATCAACAGAAGAAACTACTAAAAAGTATCATAAAACCTGTAAAGAACTACAAAAGGAAATATCAGATCTTAAGCAACAGTTACAGGAAAAAGAAAATCTGGTTAGTGATGTTCAGGATAAACTAATACAAGCTAATCTTTAAATAGAAGAGTTAAAGGAGGAATTGAAGAGCACAAAACCAGTACAAGTCATAGAACAGGACACCACTGCAGATCTATACCTAGTCTAGATTATTACAAAGCTTACCACAGTGGAATGATAAAAAAGGCATTTTTTATAACATGCTTGCATTTGAAGAATGGCTAGCATGCACAGCAGGATCTGATGTATGAACAGATGCATTACTTAGATGTTTCTGGATTTTTATTCCCAAATGTTTTAAAACTTTCATTCAGTTAAAGAAAGACACTTATCAGTTAAACACTAAAGTAGAACATATGACAGCTGTTCTAATGGCATATACACAAGGTCAGCCACTCACAGCTAAGCCATTAGATAATTTTAAAATCACCATCTCAGATAAATTAATGGAACAAGCTGATCATTTCAGACTTGCCTTTCAGATCATATATCAAAGGTCAGAGAAGGACATGCAAAAACCAGAAATGTAGAAACAGTTAATACATTGCTTTCTAGAACAAGTCAAAGGGGTCCCAGGGGATATTATATGCATTTATGAAGAAAATTCAGATACCTTCACTGATTTGGTACAAAAAATAATGAGGGGATGGACTATGGCCAATGATGGGACATTATACTCACAACATATCTTTGCATTAGGAGAGGGTAGTGAGCCATTTGAGGTAATTGGAGAAGTTAAAAAATGGGGAAGGCAATGGCAGGTAAATCTGCATCTGCACCACCAGCTTCTCTTCCTGTGTCTGTAGCACCAGGATCGGGTATAGGTAATGAACAAAAGGTACCAACATGTTTTTTCTGCAAAAAAAAAAAAAAGGCATGTTAAACAAAATTGTGATTATTACAAAGCTTGGCATAAAAAGGAGGAAGACCAGGGTGTGTTTCCAAAAATAGAAGCAAAAGGTTTGCAAGAAAATCAGAGACATTACAATATTGGTAAAGACAGTTATAAGGGCCATCAATACACAGGAAAAGGGGATGTATGCCCCATAGATTTTCAAGCAACTTCACCTGTAAATCCAAAACATTTGGTAGAGCAGGCAGAAGGGATGGCTAGGCAGCAGTTATGAAAAGAGACTGAAAAACCTAAATATGTAGATCACTCAGACACAGAGGAAGATCACAGGCAAGAACATGCAGTGTGTCATATTGCTTTTGACAATATAGGGGAGGGTGAGTGGATCTCCTTACAATAGGGGCATGCCCCCCTACTCTGGTATCTTTCCTGACTACTTTTAAAAGGGGTCAAGATGGACAACCACTAATTGATATCTGGGTAGAGGGGTCACTATGGAAAAATGTCTTAGACTCAGGAGCAGTGGTATCCATCACAAGCAGACAGTTACCTGTAAATCCTACAAAAAAGGTTTGCATTTCAGCATTTAAGGCACAGGGTGTTAGGCGGTGAGTAGCCAAGATGTAGACATAATATTTAGCCATGAAGGACAGACATGGAAGGGTGCATTTTTAAAGCACCCATCCTGCTCAACTACCATTATTGGTATGGACATTCTATGACCTTTGGGCATAGTAATTCACTTGCCTAACAGTGGTTTGTGGATAGGAGACAGGAAAAAAGGGGTGGCAGAAAAAAGTGCAGGCTGCTGTGCAATCTCTCTTCCTGAAAAACCTGACAGGCCTACCAGATATGTGAATATGGACAGTGAGGATGTATGGCAGCATTTACATCAGCAATTCCCAAATCTGTGGTCCAAGGGTTCCAGTGATTGTGGAAAACTAGAAATGCCAGTAGGGGTGGGTAATGATCAGGATTATATACTTCCATTTCAAAAACAATATCCCATTCCTAGGGAGTCAGAAGAACATATGGAAAAAATGTATTGCAGAATGGGAAAAGGAAGGAATTATACAAAAAGGTAACAGTCCCACAAATTTACCAATCTGGCCAGTCAAGAAAAGAGATGGGAGTTATCATCTTGTTATTGATTTACAGAAGGTTAATCAATACACAACTCCTAGAGCACATTTGATTCCAAGAGTTCCAGAGTTGTCTGCACATATTAATCCACAAAGTAAGTGGTTTACAGTAATAGATTTAGCAAATGACTTGTTTGCAGTACCACTCCTAAAAAGGACTGGCCACGATTTGCCTTTACATTTAAAAATCAGCAATATGTCATGACAAGATTACCTCAAGGATTTCAATACAGTCTAGTTATCTTTCACCAGACAGTAGGATTCATCCTGCAACATCTAGAAAAGGATGATTCAATGTTACATTACATTGATGACATATTAATCCAGTCTGAGGCAGTAGAAGAGCATGTACAGCTTCTTAAAGTGGTTTATACTTTACAGCAGTCAGGGTTTAAGGTTAAAAGTGAAAATATTCAGTTTATGTCTCAAGAAGTCAAGTTTCTAGGTACTATTATAAAACCATCAGGAAGGTCTCCTTGCCCTACACGTGTGCAAGGCATTTTACAAATGGAAAAGCCATTGACTATAGCAGATCTACATAATGCATGGGAATCATGGATTACAATAGGGAATTTAAAGAGGATTATGCAGCAGTGGCTGCTCCTCTTTACAAAATGTTACAAGAACAGAAGAGCTCCACCTTTCTAGAGTGGGGACCCCATGAGGATGAGGCAGTTTCACAAATGAAGGTAAAATTAGCACAAGGTACATAATTAATAGCACCCACACCAGATTTGCCATTTGTGCTACAGGCAGCAGCAGGAAAAAAAACATTATATGTGATACTGTTGCAAGAATGGCCACATGGTGGCGACAACAAAATGGAAAAAATTACGTCCAGTTACTTTCTGTAGTAGAAAGATGACGCCAGTGGAATTGGGCTACCACCCTTGCATACAGCAGTTATTGGCCATTTACTGGGGAATCAAGCAAACTAAGTATTTGACTGTATTTTCCAGTATTATAGTGCAAACATCACACCAAGCAGTAAAAGCTCTAGTAGATAATTTTGAAATGAACAAAATCACAGATGGTATTAGTCAGGTAGTCTTTGCAAAATGGATGGCATTGTTCGGAATGAAAACTGTCACATTTCAGACTGGGTACAAATATTATTTATCAAATCACATGGGATATGAAGGAAAACAGCATAACTGCCTAGAAAAAAATAATGTCACTGTATATGCAATTTCTGGCATCTGATTTTGACCACTTTAAACCATCCGTCTTTATAGATGGCGCACGGTATTGGGACAAAGGCAAATACTGGACAGGATTTGCTGTAGTTCCGGAAAATCTACAGATGGGTTCTCCTGAACTAATCAAGTTACCAAGGCATGTGTCAGCTCAAACAGCTGAACTGGAGGCAGTACTGTATGTGCTAAGGTATTATAATCCTGTTAACATTTTCACAGGCAATGCTTATGTAGTAAATTCTTTAAGACTGCATATGGACACTTGGATAAGGTGAGGATTTGTAGACAGTGTAGGCAAACCATTACGCCATGCTGAAGTATTAAAAGACATACATAAAGTCATAACAATGTCAAATCAACAAGGACAGTACAGCATTTTAAAAGTAAAAGCATACCAAAAATCAACAGGTGAAACTTTCAGGGTAAATGCATTAGCTGACTCATTAGTAAATCAAGCAACACAAAGTGGGGGAAAAACTTTCAGGGTATGAGTACAATGATACAGAAGTTAGTGCCTTAAAAACAGCAGTTAGTACCCTAAAAGAGCTAGACCAACAATCAATTAAGGAAGATCTCATAAATATTCAAAGAAAGCAAGGTTTAGAAGAAGAAACAGACCAATGCATGATTGCAGGAGTACCGTCAAAGGAATATTAGGTATATCCCACTACAAAAGGGTTACGGTTGCCTTATGTGCCATATCAGTTAGCACGTCAGTTGGTCAAATTAAATAACCAAATACTGGGACATGTAAGAACTGATAAGCTATGGGCGGTTGTAAAAGAAAAATACTGGAACCCAAATTTAAAAAAGGTCTGTAGGCTGATTGTAGAAGAATGTCTAATCTGTTTGCAGGTAAATGCTAAAAGCAAAAAGCCTCAGTTACATTGGGTACAGCCATTGGATGGGCCATGGTATGCAGTCCAGATAGATTATGCAGGTCCTTTGCCAACAACAAAGGGAGGTTATAGATACCTACTAGTAGTAGTGGATGTCTTTTCAAAATGGGTAGAAGCAATTCCTACCAAAAGCATGACAGCAAAGGCAACAACAGAAGCCTTATGGAAAAATATTTTCTGTCATTGGGAGTGGCCACATGTCATAGAATTAGAAGTTATGTACCTACCATAACGTTCCATGTTAGTTGTCTTCTCTCGCCTTCTTTCTTGCTGGATGGGTTCGGACTCGGCACTTGCTTTAGCTCGAGAACTCCTTTTACCAGCTCGAGGCAACCCTATATCCCATGATGCAAGGCGGAACTACCTCAGATCTCGTTTGGCAGCTAACTAACCTTGCTAAAGACTATCCTAACAGAAATAGGAACAATGGTTCCTAAAAGAAATCCTCCTAACAACGTACCGGAGGAAACAATCTAATAGGAACTCTCAAGATCTGTCCAGGCCAGGGGAAGGAGGGAGGGGCGGCAAAGAAGGCGAGAAGACAACTAACATGGAGCGTTATGGTAGGTACATAACTTCTAAATGTTAAGTTGTCAATCTATTCTTGCTGGATGGGACAGCGTCCTAGCACCTGTATCGGGTGACTCAATGGAACAGACTCTTGAGAACTGTGGAACCAAAACTGGCCCTATCTCTAGAGGCCAAGTCCAACTTGTAATGAGAGACAAAGGTATGAGGTGTGGCCCAAGTAGCTGCTGCACAAATGGTATCAATGGGTAGTCTAGCCTGAAAAGCTGCAGAAGTGGATAGACTCCTGGTTGAGTGTGCTTTTGGCTTAGAAGATAGCTGTTTGCCCCTGAGAGAGTACACATAGGAAATAGTGGAAGTCAACCATCTGGATAAGGTCACTTTAGATACTGGAAGACCTATCCTGTTTTCTGCATAGGAGACAAATAGTTGGTCCGATTTTCTGAATTGTTTAGTTCTATGCAAATAGTACCTGAGCTGACGATGGACATCCAAAAATGCAGTTTCTGTTCAGCTCTGTCGAATAGTTTGGGAAAAAGACTGGTAGATCTATAGATTGGTTAATGTTGGTTTGAGATACGACTTTGGGCAGAAAGGAAGGGTTAGTTCTTAATGATACCCTGTCCTTATGAAAAACCAAATAAGGAGCGGATGCAGAGAGCTTGAATCTCGAAACCCTTCTTGCAGAAGTGACAGCCAGTAAAAATATAGTTTTCCAGGTCAATAACTTCAAAGAACATGAAGCAGACGGTTCGAAGGGAGGTAGTATCAAGGATGCCAACATTAAGTTTAGATCCCATTGCGGAGGAGGATGCTTTATAGGTGGTTTTAGGAGAAAACTCCTCTGAGAAAGGCCTTGCATAACCTATGAGACATAATGTTATTGTCATGCAGGCCAACATGATACTTGAAATAGCAGCCAGTTGTACTTTGACTGTAGATGGCGAGGATCCTGAATGAAAAACCTCCAGGAAATCTAAAACCGAATGTACAGGAGCAGTAAAGGGGTCAATATTTCTGGAATTCGCCCAAATGCCACTTGCTAGCATAAACAGTCCTAGTGGACGACTTCAAGGAAGACACTAAAATGTCTCTGACTGAGTCCGAAATCATCGGTAGCCTGGCTAGGGTAGGAAGTGGAGCAACCAAGCAGTGAGGTTGAGAGAATGAATGGCCGGTGCTGCTGACCCGATTGGTGGATCAAGAGATCCGGAACTGGGTCCAGATGCCAGGGCTGCACCAGAAGGTGACGATGCAGAGGCGAAACCAAATTTGTCGAGGCCAATATGGGGCAATGAGGATCAACTTGGCTCTCAAAACAGTGGCTTTCTGAATGACTTGTGGAATCAAGGGAAAGGAGGAAAAGCGTACAGAAGTCCCCAGGGCCAATCCTGGGTTAGAGAGTCTCTCAGAGGTTGGCCTGGAAGGGAAAGAGTGAAGAAATCGGGCACTTGTTGTTTTGAGGAGTAGCAAAAGATCGCAACAAGGAGTGCCCCACTTCAGAAAAATCTGATCCACTACAGATTGATTGAGAGACCACTCGTGAGGCATCAGAATGGATCTGCTCAGCCTGTCCACTAATAGGTTGGACCTGCGGGGATGTCGTTGCTATCAGAAACCGCTGAGAAGAGATCGCCCACTGCCAAAGTCTGAGAGCTTCTCGACATAGCGGATAGGACCTGGTCCGCCCTGCTTGTTGATGTACCAGACTACGGACATGTTGTCCGTCTGTACTACAATAGTCCCGTGGGAAGAAAGTCGTTGAGGGCTTGCAGCGTTAAAAGCACTGCTCTCATCTCCAGGACATTTATGTGCAGATGGTATTCTATGGGTTGCCGTCCGTGGACCATCCTGCCCTGATAATGCCCCCACCTGATCAGAGAGGCATCCGTAGTGACTGTGGCAACTGGAGGAGGGGAATAAAGGGTCGGCCCTGATGAAGAAGAGGGAAGATATCCACCAGTTCAGATGAGCTCGCGACTGTGTTACCAAGATTTCGTGCCTCATCGGAGACTGTGGTACGACCACTGCGTGAATAGCATCCACTGCAGAAGGCGCATGTGGAAGCGAGCCAGTGGTAGAAGAACAATGGCGCAGCCATAAGACCTAGAACCTTCAGTATAAATCTGGCTTTGATCTTTTGCTTTGCAAAAGAAGCCGAACAAATTTTGGATGTCCAGAATTCTTTGATCTGTTAGTCTGGCTAACATTTTGGGTGTTTAATTCTGCCTATAAAGGTGATAGATTGGGAAGGCAGCAGAAGATTTTTGAAGTTTACTGAAATTCCCAAACTCCTGCAAAGCTGTAGAGTGTAGTCTCTGGACTGAAGAAGCTGACACTTGGTGGTGGCGGAGAGGAGCCAGTCGTCCAAATAGGGAAATACCTGGAATCCTCGACGTCTCAGATGAGCAGTGACCACTGCCATGCATTTGGTAAACACTCTGGGGGCTGAAGTGAGGCCAAAGGGCAGGGCTCTGAATTGGTAATGACTGGTCCCTAGCAGCGGAGAAATCTTCTGGGCGTCTGTGAATCTTTATGTGATAGCATCCTGAAGGTCTATAGAGCACATCCAGTTGTCCTTGCCCAGAAAGAGCAGAATGGACTGAAGCGTGACCATCCGGAATCTTGCCTTCTTGACAAATCTGTTCAGATTGCTCAGGTCTAATATTGGTCTCCAATCTCCCGTCCTTTTGGGGACCAAAAGAATCTGGAGTAGGCGGATCCTACCTGGTCTGCTGGCACTGTCTGGACGGCTCTTTTTCTAGGAGCTTTGAAACCTCCTGTTCTGCCAAATCCCTTTGACCGGGTGAGATGTCTGGAAGGGATTGAAGAGTGTGGAAACCTTTGAAGGGATTTTGTAACCCTCGGATATAATCGACTGTACCCACATCTCTTGAGATAGGGATTGCCAGGCTACTGGGTACAGTGAAATCCTTCCCCCGACTGCCTCCAAGGGTGGACAGTCGGGCAACACCTCAGGGATGCTGAAAGGGCTTCTCAGGAAGAGACTCCCTGTTGCCCTGGTTCTGAGGACCCCCTGCCTCTAGGGCGTCTGTGTGTTACCCCTCTGCCTCTGGGGTAAACTGACCACGTGTCGGTGTAGCTCCTTGGGCTTTCAACCACATCTTCCCCCTTCTGACCCTTGGGTATGGTCTAGAAGGAGTGGAAAACTGGACTCCAACGGCAGAAAGAGTTTTACCGTCCTGCTCACACCTGGTCAAGGTATCCTTCACCTGAGGTCCGAACAAAGCCGAACCATCAAAGGGGTATTAGTGAAGGGCCTTGCTTGGCGTCTAAGAGCAACTCCTGTGCCTGCGGCTCCATCGGCCGCATAGGATATGAGCCGCATGGAGGAGTTAGATATGGAATTCAGGATAGCAAGCTGCGAGGCAATCTTTTCCTGAGCCCCAGCAGCAGAAGGATCCTGGACTACTTCTCCCAGTTCCTTGAGAACATCTCGTTGAAGCCTGGTGAAGTGACAAAGATAGTTCAGCATAGCAAAGGTCGCTGAAGAAAACATCCGCTTTCCATACCTGTCCATGGTCCTAGAGTCCTTATTAGGAGGATGGACAGGTACTATCCGCCAATTCCTTCTTAGTGGCAGCCGCCACCATAGCATCCACGGAACACCCTTGGAAAGGAACTGTTTGTCCGAAGGGGCCGTAATTTGGATGGTCTTCTTGGGACAGGTTCCACAGAATCTGGGAGCCACTACCTGCATGAGTGGGTGAGACACCGAGGTGGAGGGTGGGATCCAAAGCCTCCAGGTATACCGACTCATCCTCGGAGGGGTCAATGGAGGGCCAATTCCCCTCTGTTTGAGGAGCTCAAGGATGTCTGAAAAAGACATCCTCAGAGGGGACCGTGGGAACCCTCCGACTCATCTAAGTGTATCAGATGTAGTAGACTCAGGGGAGTCTGTGTGTTTCCTCTTACGTCCTCTTCTGAGGGGTTCCCCTGCAGGACCAGGAGAAACCTCGGAAGAGGAGGAAATTCCCAGTGGGGAAACCTGGGGCGATGGATCCCTAGGCCTGTGAGCAAGAGGTTGGCAAGAGGCATCTGCAGGCACTGAAGAGGGAGGAGCTAGAGGATGGACCGTTGACCAGGCTCAGAGGCCAGGACACTCCTCATCACCTCAAAGGCTCCTCTCCCGGGAGGCGGAACACCCGCTCAAAGAAACAGGAATGGCGGCTCCAAGAGAGAAGGCTCGAGGCCGATGTCGGCAGCCCGAGGGAGGCGGGGTCGGACAAGGGTCCGATGCCACTAGCCCCTCGGGCCGACAGTGGAAACCCGGCGGGCGAAGGATGTATCGCTGGAAACAGTCGCTGTCCCGAGAAGCTCCATCTCCGAACTGCGGTGTGGAGTCTGAGGAGGAAGTTCAAAGATTGGGGCTATAGCCTAAGTCTGTTGAGACGGGCTATGGAGCATTTGGGCCAGTGCCTGAGACTTCAACAGCCTGCTTACCACCCTCTCTAAATCGTGGTCAGACAGCCGGGAAGATCTTGAAGATCGGCTCCGATGGCTCGCTCCGACAAAGAGGAGACCGGGCAGTGGATACTCAGTATAGAAGGGACCGGGATCTCTTGCCAAAGTCCCTTGAACCCCAGATGGAGCCGAGGATATCTCGGCTCCGATGCTGGATAAAGTGTCGGCTCCAGCCGACAAGGCCACATAGTCAGGGTATCGGGCAATGTATCAGCTCCAGCGGGCGATGTCGGCTCGATGGGCGGAGGCTTGGACACTGTAGCCTGAGCCTTGGTGGTTTAGAAGGTTTTCCTGAGCCTAATTTAGGAGGAGAACCTTCTGGCTTAAGTAAGCCTCGGAGGATGAGTTTATTCCTCCTTTCCTGCAGGACTCTCTGGCTAAAAGCATGACAAAGCACAGGAGTCCTGCAGGCAGGCAATAAACACAAGAAGTGTGACCGTCTGTCAGAGACATTTTCTGACAGCACTGGTCACGAACCTTGCCTTCCTTTGACATCCTAGGAGGATGGAAACACAAACAATCCCAACAAACACACAAATTAATCCCTTACACAAACACACAGGAAGGGAATAACCAATGGGAAGTAGGCCTGACTAAAAAAACTTTAGACTAAAGATTATAAAAAAGTTTGAAAACAAGGGAATAGGGTGGGCTGTAACTAACTACAGACTAAACTGACACTAAAAGGGAAAAATAAACCCCTAACTACCTTTTTCTTATTTTACAAGAAAAACTTACCTCAGCTGGCAAAGGAGACCTCTTTAGCGAGATCTAAGGTAGTTCCGCCTTGCATCATGGGATATAGGGTTGCCTCGAGCTGGTAAAAGGAGTTCTCGAGCTAAAGCAAGTGCCGAGTTGGAGCCGAGGATCGGCTCCGAACCCATCCAGCAAGAATGAAGGCGAGATTGACAACTTAACATTCAGATAATGGTCCACAATTTGTTAGTAATCTCATTAAGCAAATGTGTAATTTGCTGGGCATACAGCAAAGATTTCATGTACCATACCATCCACAATCCAATGGTATAGTAGATATCATGAATCAGACATTAAAAGAACATCTAAAAAAGGCATGCTTGGAAAAGGTAATACTTGGGTACAACATTTGCCTGGCATTTTAATGGGTATCCAGGCAACACCAAATAGCAAAACAGGTATTTCACCATATGAAATAATGACAGGTCATAAAATGCTTATACAGCTACCATTTGATCTGGATATACTTAATGATAGGCCTATGCTAGAAATCAGTAAGCATCAGCAATGGCTAAAAAAGCTTACAGAAATACGTGATTACAATGCAAGAGAACAAGTGTTCCACCTGTGGAAAAAGGAGCCAACTTTCCCACCTGTAATAAACCTTCCCTGCGGAACAAAAGTACTGATAAAAACATTCCAAATGGAAGGTCCATGGGATAGCAACTGGCAAGGCCCTTTTGAAATAGCAGAACAAATTGGACCATTAGTGTATAAAATCAAAGAAAAAAAGAAAAACAAAACAATGTTGGTAAATAAAGATCAGTTAAGAGTTATTAAAACTTGTGAGTAATGTAAATCTGATTAAGTGTATTCTCTTGTAGGTTTCCCACAGAGAAAACATAATGAAATTGACATGGTTTAAAGTGCATCCTTTTTGAAATCCAGTTTTGGATGACCAAAGGCAAAATGATTCAGCAATGGAATTTCTATTTAAAGGATGTTTTTTTTTTAAATTGATAATAGCTATCATACTAACTATTATTGTATTACTTAGTATTAAATTGTACTTACAACCTAGTAATCAAACTGTAAAGTTGCCTGAGAGAGAGTAAAGAAATATGGAAAAATGAACAAGATTGGTCACCATCTTTTAACACTTTTTTGGCAAGGCAATGTTGGTATGCAAAAAGTATGAATGTTTCTAATTGCTGGGTATGTAGTTTAATACCTAAAATAACAAGGGTTATGCCTCTAGTACCTATTCCACAAAATGCTGTCAGTAGTTAGAGGGTATTGATAAACAAGACAGGAAGCCATGTTATAAATGTACAGTTACGTAAAGCAAGAGTACAGTTATCTGCTATAGTACAGGGAATCACATGTTTTCAACAAAATGGAACCATCCTAGTGGGTAATAGTAATTGCATTCAAACAATTGAAATGATAAACTTTCATAACCACATAGCAGTACGTGGGGTATCTTTTCATGGTTTTCCTATTCTAATGCCAGCTAAGGGGCAGTTAATATTAAGTGATACAGCAGTATTTCATTTTTCACAAAATGATAAAAATGAGTGTAAAACCAATGTTACATGTTGGTGAAGTACAACAGATAAAAATTTACGGTTGTACATGATAAAACTCCTACTATGGGACAGGTAAATGGCAGTCTAGTAAATAGCAGTGTTGCCCTGTTAGATGGGTTATATTACATTTGTGGTAAATATGCTTATAAATGGTTACCAAAGGGATGGGATGGCACCTGCTATACAGGGCTAGTAGTACCAGCAATGCAGCATGTAAAAGAGTTACCAAAGGGAAGTATTAGAAATGCAAAAAGGAAAAAAGACATATTACCTGTCATTGAAAATCCAGAAAATTCAGTAAACACCTTAGATACATCACGTATTTACCACCAAAATCTTGATTATTTAAAATTAAAAGATATGGCTCTAGGAGATTATGTAACTTCTGGAGCAGATATATTCCCTTGGTATGGAGCAGCAAAGGCCATTTGGGAGTTAAGAAAACTATCTAAATTGGTTGAAGCATTGACAAATGCCATTTTCAGTGCAATGTCAGACATTAATGTTGAAATGACAGCCATACGAACTATGGTTTTACAAAATAGAATAGCATTAGCTTACATTCTGGCATCCCAAGGGGTTACATGTGCCTAAATAGGAGAACAATGTTGTACATTTATTCCAGATAAAACAGTCTCTAAAAATGCATTTAGAGGTCATTGCACAAGTGTTACAACATATTAGAAAAAACTGGAATGACGATTGGAGTGAATGGTTTAATAATCTATTTATAGGGTGGACAGGAACAATTATCATATTTTTAATTGCTATTATTGTTATTGTAGTGCTTGCTTGCATATTGCTTACATGTATTAAAGTTTGCTTAACAAGAGTTAGTGAACATGTTACTGTTGTCAGTTGTCATAATAAAAATTTATTATCAAACAATGATGAATTTGTCTCCCTGGTTTAAAATAAAAAGGGAGGACTGTTAAGTGTGTTAAACAATAAATAAAGGTTAAAATCAATTCTGCTATAAAAATACAAAATAAATGAGGCATACAATAAAGCTTGCGTAAATGTAAAAATAGAGCTTAGCAATATGTAATGAGCATCCATACTTTAGTATGACATAGCTCTGACTGTATCTATTAATAAGACATGTTCTCCCACAGTATCAAAAAAGATAAATGAACATGTTTTTTTCCTCAGAAATATGTTTTTTCAATATCAGCAGCAGAACAGTTTGACGTATTCTTACAGATGTTTCCTTACAGACTTCTGTCAATGAACATGTTTTTATAGTACGTGTTTTCCTCAAGATATTTTCTAAAAGACATGTCTGTCACAATATTAAGAAAAGCTTGGCATAATTCCTCACAGATAAATGGACATGGCTTTTTATAGAATCAACAGAAAGCAATTCTAAAAGGCAAATATTGCGTGATTAAATGGTTTCACAAAAGGACAATAGAAAAGTCTAAAAACAGACATTATGTAATTTCCCACAAAAGCCCAAAAAAGAAGGGCGTGACTAAAAGGGTATATAAGACTTATCAAGAGTAAAGTCTTGGTACATTTATACTACAAACAAAGAGAAGAGTATGTGTCATTTGTTACAAGAATAAGTTATTTATTTGTAACTGTGGTTACAGTACAATAGTATTATGCTGCAAAAAATACATTTCTTTATCAGTGTGCAATTTGGTGCTTTAAACAAACTGCAAATACATTATCCAAAACTCTCTGTTAACCAGACTTTGATTCAGCAGTTCCAGTACAGCCAGAAATACTTTGTGTCTTAATAAGACTTTGGTTCCAGTTCCAGTACAGCACAGCAGCGCTTTCCTTCAAATATTTTTCAATATACATATATCCCCTCATTTTATTTTTGTGAATTGCTTATCCAATCTCTCTTCCCAATCATTTCTAAGCTCCTCTGATTGATTCTTATAATTATCATGCAATACTTTATATGCTTTACTAATTATTCCTTTTTTAATGGCAGCTTCTGTTCTAGATTCTATTAAAAACTCTACCAGTGCTGGTCTTTCATTTAGTAACCCCTCTTTCTTTCTCTTTGCCTATACTCTGATACCAATTCTTGAGAGGGAAGGCAATCTCTAACCTGCAGTCCAAACAAATTCTTGGCCTCTTCCCATTCTATTACTTTTCCCTTTCTAGTTATTTGCTCCCAATACCTTAGTTCCTTTGTCAGTATTTTCCAATAAACTCCAGCCCCCTCTTGCGTATTATTTGTATCCCTGACTCATCAACCCTATCAACAAAATCTCTTTTCTCCATTTCTCATGCTGGTTTGGTTCTTAGAACACTCCCTGATATTTTATGAATATAATACTCTGTATGATTTTGGTTGTTCTCCTTAAGAGTCTGCATCCAAAATCCCAATCTCTTCTTAATTCTTGAGCTTCATCCCTATGTCAGCATCATTCCTTTCCACTTTGAATTATAGTTTTCTGCTTGTGCTAAGTATGAGAGCCTTAACTGTATTGCTCTAAAATGCCCCCTCAAATTAGGTAATCCTAGTCCACCTTGTTCTATTGGTAGAATCAGCAACTGTTTTGTCCTGTTAAGATAAAAATATAGTCTGTGCACATCAAGGAGATATAGCATGTACTCTCCCTTATTAGAAAGAAAATTTGGAAAAAAGACTGGTAAATTAATGGATTGGTTGATGTTATTTTCAGATTCCATTTTAGGTACAAAGGAAGGTTTAGTCTATAGAGAAACCATGTCTTTATGAAAAACAATGTAAGAGGGTTTTGCTGATAGAGCCTGGAATTCAGAAATTCTTTTTGCTGGTTATAGTTACCAAGAAGACCATTTTCCATGATAGAAATTTTAGATCACATTTGTCTGACAGTTCAAATGGCTTCGGAGTTAAACCAATTTGGAGGAAGCCAGGAAGAAAGATTTATTTCCTGAATGGAAATTAGAAATTGCTGCCAACAGAAGTTTAATTGTAGAAAAGCTGGCCCCTTCTTTAAAAAGAGTTGTCAGAAAATGAAGAACAGCAGAAGTTGGATCTAAAAAGGGCTTGATGATCTGGTCAGAAACCCAAAGAGAAAACCTTTTCCATTTGCTTCTATAAACTTTCTTGGTAGAGACTTTTTGAAAGCCAAAATAATATCAGGAACTGGGAAAGAGAGCTTGGACTGTCTAACAATTACTGGAAGTGAAGAAACCATGCAGTTAACTTGAAGCAATGAAGTTTGGTATGTTGAATCTCTCATGGGTGAGAGATTCAACATCCCAACCTTCAGGAAGCATATGAAGCCTGAAACTCAAATGTCCTTCATTATTTTCTGACTTCACTCCTCAATGATTTACTGATGATTTGCCAGAAAACCACAATTCTATGAAAAACAGACCAAAAATATGAGGGAACAATCTGGACATTCTGCGAAAATCTGTACAATTGAGAGGTATGTATCCATGGAGGATAATAACGATGAGACTGTAGAAAGGGGAACCATACTTGCCGAGGCCAGAAGGGGGCAATGAGGATTACTGAGCTCTTCAGCCTGCTTACTTTCTGTAAGAATTTTGGAATCAGTGGAAGAGGACGGTAAGCATAAAGGAGACCTGAGAGCCAAGCGTGAAGCAGAGCTTCTCGGTAACTGCCCTTGAGGGGTGGGGAAATCAGAGCAAAGTACTTGCTGCACTTGTTATTGAGAGTGGTGGCAAATAGGTCACAGCAAGGTTGGCCTCAATGCCTGAAGATTATATTCGCTACCCATTGATTAAAAGACCACTTGTGAGACATCAGAATAGATCAGCTTAGTTTGTCTGCCAGTACATTGGTTTTCCTTGGGATGTGCATTGTGATAAGAAAGCGGTCTGAAGAGATCACCCATTCCCAAACTCTCATGGTCTCTCTGTACAGGGGGGTAAGTAAAAGTTATTTAAAATGAATGAATGAATGACAGTCTTGTCTTACTTAATGAAGCTGCCGAAATACAACTCTGTGTTGGTGCCTAGTAATAATAAAAGTGTAAGCAGCTTTTGCATGCTGGAACCAAAGTCTGATTAGCTTCTGATTTAGTGCCTTGTAAAAAACAAAGTCTGGTTACTGCACATAAACTTTGCAGACTATACCCTTGTCAGCAGTATATTATTATTTTTCTTGTGCTGAACTACTAAGATAACTTGTCTATATAACAAACGACACGTATAATACTGTACAGTTTACAGCTTTAATGTCTTCAGATTTTCTTTTCATATAGAATGAAATATGTACTCTACTAAGCAGATCTAACAAGAAATCAAATCAGATCTCACATATATACATTCTTATAAAAGCAGTCTTTTTGGGAACTCTCAAAGTCATTACTTCAGTATTTTCTGATGTCATACAGTCTGTTTATTAAGCTACTTTGTGTTCTTGTTTCAAGGTGAATTACATGACAGTTCAGTAAGTTGTCCTTGCTTTCAACTCAATTTCTTCATTGCACCTGCATCTCAGGAATTCCTTATTTGTAATCCTTGAAGCTTGCATTAAACACTGAACATTCAGCTAAATGTCTTTTTTAAGGGGTTATCTTTATCAGTATTTTTCTCAAACTGTACCAGACTTTTATGTAACATTTACAGATGAATGCCATTTTATTTTATTTTTAACTCTTTTAATATATGTATGTTAGCAAACACAAATGTATGCATCTAACTGACTATATTATTCCTACATATGTTATAGCAACAGAAATGTATATTTATCTAACTAGCAAACAGAAATACATGCATTTATAAATTTCTAAATATATATCTAACAATTCCCTCTGTTTTGTATTAAAACACTGATTACCAGTTATGAGCTGTATTTTGCAATTGCTGAATATGACTCTATACAGTGATTTTACATTGACAATGCTTGTGAATTTTATTGCAAAGGCATTGCAGTCTTGTTTTTTGAAATACACATATATGTCATAAATGTCAAGCTTTGATTTGTGACTATACATACAAATGAACTGAGGAGCAATTTCCGTGAACTGTTTAAAACTTGAATACAAAATTGTTTATTTACACAGATTGACAGAATGTTGTAGAAAACATGGTTTATACACTGAAGAATGCTGTTTACATATTAAACCATTTACGCTTGCCTGTACAGAATATTTTTGTATTTGTACATATATGGGCTGTAATGTACACTCAGTCTAGTTTATAAACTTAGTATTAAACTCAGGCCTGCTTATTAAACATTACTGAAACATTAAAATGTATATTTCTGGCATTTATGTCTCACTACCATACATGTTGATGGCACCCTAATCACTTAATAACAATAAAAAGGCATGGTTGTCTTTTAATAATTACTGAATAATTAACACGGACCAATATGTTTTCTCTTGTACCTTTATTTTAGTTCTTTCTGCAGTATTGCTTACACAGTCAATGTAAAATTGAAAGGTGCCCTTCCCCCTGTAGTATGCAGCATTTTATTGTAGTACTGTTTATTTGCTGTATGCTGTGAGAATTGAAAAGACATCCACTACTACTAGTAGGTATTTGTACCCTCCTTTTGTTGTTGGCAAGGGACTGCAGAATTTATTTGAACTGCATACTGTGGCTCATTTACTGGCTGTACTTAGTGTAACTGAGTTTTTTCTCTTTTAGTATTTACTTGCAAACAGATTATTAATGACAGGCATGCAAAATTGTGACATTTTATTACAATTACCAAACAAGATTTCTGCAGACTTTTTTGTGTTTTGCTTAGTGCTGCACATGAATACTTAACAATTATATTTTAGTAACAATAATGTTTTAGAAAAACGCAAGCCAACCTGGCCTGGGAACTAGTCTTGTTTTCTGACCTTATAAATTTCAGTACCAGTAACATTTTATCTCTTCAACATTCTTTGTAACTACTCATCTCAGCCTGGGAAGATCTGAGCTCACATAAAACAAAATCTCTTACTTTTTTTCCTTTCAGCACATTTCAGACTCTGTAAACCATAGTACATCACTTAACCCCTTTAGCACTTTCTTTTCCTTCAGTCATTTGTTAATACAGTTGCAACTTGATATTAGAATGCAGTTGTAAAACACTTGCAATTATAATAAGTATTTGGAATTTGCATAACTATGCATAATTTTAAACTTGGGTTTAATTTATAGTATTATGTACTGAGTACAACCTTATATTACTAACATTGCTTTTGAATACCATTTTTGCTGGGGTTTCTGCTATTTCTGGTGCTATTATGCAATTACAAAATATTGTAAGAAACAAAATAGATATTGGCTTAACTAACACATCCTTAAAACAGATGTATTTATATTATTTACATTTGCTGTTGCCTGCCTTTTGCTCTTGTGCATTTTAACCAGATGCACTTTAGATGAAAAGAAAATACATGCATGTCAGTCTTGTGACTTCATGTCTTTATTGCTTTTAACTACTCTCATTTGATTTCTATGACCTAGAACTGTTCTGTTATTTGAAATGGTGATTTTGAAATTATTTAACAGCTTAGCTAAGAGAGGATTCCCTGCGTGTATGCTGTGAGAACAGTGCCATACGTTTTACATTACTGTTTAACTAAGTGTCTTGCTTTAAAACATTTGGGAAGAAAAAGTCAGAAACATCTGAGTAATGCTCTGCTGTGTACACTTAACCATTTTCTAAATGTAGAGTAGAATGTCATAAATGATGTTTTATTAGTGTAGCTAACTGCTATTGCTTTAACTCTTTGCTGACCAAATTCTTTTTGCCTTGTGATTCTGCACGGGCTGTCTGATATTTCTCAGTATTCTGTTCTGTTCACTTTAAAGCTCTTATGCGTTTCTGAAAAAGAGTTTGCATATGTTGTCTAAACTCACTCTGTCTGTCTCTTAGAAGTTTATTAAATCTTTCTGTCAGTTCACCATGAACCTCGTTTTTGTTCTTATCTGTTTTGCATTGTGGAGTGGTTTTATGACACTTTTGTCTAACAAGATGTACAGGAGATTCTGTCAATAACTGACTTGACTGCTGTTGTAACTCTGAAATTAACATTTCACATTTGGTGACAGGACATAATGCAAGTGTATGAGCCTTATCTGGTTGTTTACCATTAACAATGGTCTGAACTGTACTTTTATGACATTGCACACAGAAAGCAGTTTCATATGACTTGCACAATAAACATTTACTGTCATAGCAATCATGTTTCTGTTTAAGATACCAAACGTAATGCATTTACTTAATTTCTGTCAACTTGCCCTAATAAGTTTTACATTTGTTAATATGCTGTTTATACAATTTCTATAGTCTATCTAAAATTGACACAACAATAGTAATATTGTGTTTACCACCTTTTTTACTAGCCTGATTTATGGCATTCATGCTGTTTTTTAACCACAAAAATGTGCTTACCAAGTCTATAGAGACAGTTGGCCACTCTGCTTACTGTAGATGGCTTGAAAACTTCTGTAGTTACTTGAAATGCTGGTGAAATGAATCTAGCAGTTGCAGACTCAATCCTGAAGTCTCAGCAACCTGGAGAATTTATGGCACTGCTTACTTCCTGCACGGCAGTCCTACTCTGGATTCAGACATCTGAGGAACTGTACTGCTGCAAACTGTGGAAATTGAAGTGCTCCTATTCTGGACTCAATCATGTACATACATGTTAGTTACTGCACTTTCAGTGAAGTGACCTTATACAAGGCACAGGCACCACTCCCCCTGTATTCGGATACAAGCAAGGCTCGTCATTGAAAAGTTATTTAAAATGTTTGATGGCAGTGATTATCAGTCTTGTCTTACTGATATTGCTGACTGCAACTTCTGTGTTGGTGCCTAGTCTAATTAGCACACTGCTTTAGTGCCTTGTAAAAGACAAAGTCTGGTTAGTGCAAATAAACTTTGCAAACTATAACCTTGACAGCAGTATATCATTATCTTTCTTGTACAGAACTACTAAGATAACTTGTCTGTATAACAGACGACATGTACAATACTCTACAGTTTACAGCTTTAATGTATTCAGATTTGCTCTTTGCACAGCATGAAAAAATGTTCTCCATTAAGCAGATCTAACAAGAAATCAAATCAGATCTCACATATATACATTCTTATGAAAGCAGTCTTTTGGGAACTCTCAAAGTCATTTCTTCGGTATTTTCTGATGTCATACAGTCTGTTTATTAAGCTAATTTGTGTCCACGTTTCAAGGGGAATTACATGACAGGTCAGTAAATTATCCTTGCCTTCAACTCAGTTCTTTTCTTGCACCTGCATATCAGGAATTCCTAATTTGTAATCCTTGAAGCTTGCATTAAACACTGAACATTCAGCTAAATGTAATTTTTAAGGAGTTATCCTTATCAGCATTTTTCTCAAGCTGTACCAGACGTTTATGTTACATTTACAGATGAATGCCATTTTATTTTATTTTTAACCCTTTAATATATGTATGCTAGCAAACAGAAATGTATAAATCTAACTGACTATATTATTCCTGCATATATTATAGCAACAGAAATGTATAAGCATCTAACTAGTAAACAGAAGTGCATGCATTTATAAATCTCTAAATATGTATCTAACAGTAAGATTGGGTTCCTCCTTGTTTGTTGATGTACCAGACTACCGACATGCTGTCTGTCTGAATTGCAATAGTCCCCAGGGGGAGAGTTTCTTGAAATGCCTGCAACACTAAAAGGACTATTCTCATATCTAGGACACTGATATTCAAAATCTTGGGGAGAGTACATGCCCTGGACAGTCCTTCCCAAGAAATACCCTCCACCCCAGTTGGGAAACATCTGGGGTCACTGTGGCAATTGGATTCGGGAGAACAAAAGATCTACCCAGAAAGACATTGTCAGACTGAATTCACCAATGAATATGACTCTTGCAAATCAGGGTGAGTTTTATTTGAAAATACAGGGATTGATGTAGAATGGACCACTGTATAGCTAAGGTCCATTGGAGAATTCGCATAAAGAAGTGTGCTAGGCGAAGTAGTATTATGGCAGCTGACATAGAACCTAGTGCTCAATGCACTAACTTTGCTGAGGGAGAAGGATGAGAAAGGATATCCTGTACCTGATATTTTATAGAAGCAATGGGGTGGAAAGGTAAAGATGCCATCTGAGTCATAGTGTTCAAAAGCATTCCAAAGAATTTCAGGCTCTGAACTGGAGTAAACTTTGATTTGGCAAGATTAATTGAAATGCCAAAGGTGTTGCAAATCTGGAGAAAATAGTCCCTGGCTTGTTGAAGTTCATGCCTGGAGGGGGCAGTGAGGAGCCAGTCATCTAGATGTGTAAACACCTGGAATCCTTTGAACCTCAAGTGAGCTGCCACTACTGCCATGTATTTGGTAAACACCCTGGAGGCTATGATGAGTCCAAAGGGCAAAGCTCTGAATTGGTAATGATTGGCTCCCAGATGAAGTGAAGATGTCTTCTGGATTATCTGTCTATTTTTAAATGATAGTACGTGTCCTCAAGGTCTATAGAGCACATCTAGTTGTTCTTGTGCAAAAAGGGCACATTCAGAACTTTGCCTTCTTTACACACTGATTCAAACCACTGAGATCCAAAATAGGTCTGAGGTCCCCTGTTTTCTTTGGCACTAAAAAGAAGCATGAGCAAGTTTCAAATCCTATCTGGTTGGGTGGGACCTGCTCAATGACTCTTTTTTTTCTAGCAGCTTCTGTATTTCTTCCTCTGACTGGGTGGAACATTGGGAAGTTTCTTCCTTAGACAAGGAGAAAGAAAGGGAAAATAGCATGTAGTAACCTCTGAATTTTATTTTTAGCACCCCTATAGCTCTTGTGATATTTGTCCAGGCATCAAGGTGCAAAGAGAATTGACCCTGACTGCCTCCAGAGTTGGAGAGTCAGGAAGCATTCCAGGAGTGCTGATAGAGCCTGTCTGAAAAGGAATCTCTAAAGCCCTGGTTCTGTGAGCCTCCTCTGTGTCTATGGTGACCTACCATTAAAATTTCCTCCTCTGTCTCTGGAGACATTATACCCATGTGAGTCCTGGAAAGGTCCTTTAGATTTATGGAATCACATCTTCTTACCACCTCTTTGGTTTCTAGAAAAAGTTTATTGAGGGGTAGAAAACTTGATTCCAACAGCAGACAGGGTCTTTTCTTCTTGTTCACTGCAGGTAAGCATATCCTTAACTGATGGCCCAAAAGGAAGATCCATCAAATGGGGCATTAACAAAAGACATCTTAAAGGGCTCCATGAAGTCACATAGCCACATCCAGGCATGTCTCCTTATATCGATACCTGAACTGGCTGCTCATGAGGTACCTTCAGCTGTATGAGAGATTAACCTCACTGAAGCATTTGAAATAAACAAAAGAGTGGCCAGCTGAGAGGAAGTCCTTTAGAAATCATCAGCAGACATGGACTCAGAGAAAGTATTTGATAGTTCTTTAGTCAAAAACAGGGCCTCCTTTGCTCCCCACATCTACCCTGCCTCTTCCTCTTATATCTAGGGAACAGGTCATCACTGCTCTCTCAAAGACAAAAAATACAGCCTCCATGGGACCCGATAACATCCCAGGTTGCATCCTACATGAACTCAGACAGGAACTTGCAGCACCATTAGGTACCCTATTCAACCAAAGCCTTAGTACAGGCTTTGTCCCAGCTGAGTGGAGGACAGCCACTGTCATCCCTTTGCACACCGATCTGGGTAATTATAGACCCATCAGTCTAACTAGCCTGATCTGCAAGGCCATGGAACAGATTATCATGGACCTCATTAATAAAGACATTGGCAACTTCCAAACACTCAATCCCACACAGTTTGGTTTCATCAAGGGGAGGGCATGTCTGTTAAATTTGGTCAACTTCTTTGAGACAGTCACTAAAGCCATGGATGGGGGGAAGATGGTGCACACCACCTACCTTGACCTGGCCAAAGCCTTCGACACTATTCCCCACTTGGGCATAATAGATAAACTCTCTCAACTAGACATCAATCTTTATGTTACCACATGGGTAGCTAACTGGCTCACTGACAGAACTCACCAAGTCAAAATAGTTGAAGCCACCTCAAACAGTAGACCCGTAATGAGTGGCGTACCTCAGGGTTCAGTCTTGGGGCCTCTGTTATTTGGGATATAATCAGATATACATTTCTGAAGTTCAGGCCAAAACCAGTGGGCTATGGCTGACCAAGTTTGCAGATGACTGCAAGCTGGGTGCTGTCATTAATTCCCCTAGTGATGTGGACATCCTCCAAGAGGGTTTCACCCAAATGACTGGTGCCAGGAACATGGCCTCAAGCTGACTACCACAAAAGGCATCATCATCCCCTTTTAGGGGGAGTGATGCCCCCACAAATTATCACGTTAATAACAATGTCCTAAGCATGCAATCAGTCGTGAGGGATTTGGGCACCCAGATTGATAGCAACCTGCCTTTTGACCACCATGTTGCTTCCGTTGTACAAACAGTTTTCTATATGGCCAACCTCATAAGTAAGTGCATCTCATCCAGGGACAAGGAGGTCATAACACCCCTGTATTCTTCACTTATAAGGCTCATTATTGAGTACAATGCCCCATTCAGCATGTACCTCAGAAAGCACATGAAACAGCTGGAGACACCACAGAGGTTCCTCACCAGGAGAATCCAGGGTCTCAAAAATCTACCATACACAGATAAGCTAAAAGCGATATCCCTCTACTCAGGTTCATACAGACTCTGCAGAGGTGCCCTCTGTCTGGCATACAAGGTGATCTTGGACCATGCCTTGATGGGACTGCTGCATATCCACAAGTCAAGCTGTCCCTGTGGAGTAGGTCTGATGGACTCAGAGCTCAAAGCCAATGAGATAAAAGGGGTACAACAGAGAGCTCTTTCTAACAACTTGAACACCAAGGGACCAGGGGAAACACTTTCCCCCCTTCTCGGAGCCAAAACTTCCAAAGAAAGTAGGTCAGGGCCACCCCCCCCCCAGATCTGAGTCTCAAGGGGAGAACTGGATCCAAGCTGTTCATGGCAAAGTTCCAAGAGAGATGATGGATCTGACAAAATCAGCGCCAAACCCAACCCCTCAGACTTGGCATTGACATCTCAGCTCTGAGACCCACTCCGATCTGAGGATATCAGAGCAGAAACCAGTCAGGGAAATCATCGGGGTAGAGGAAGGAACTTTCCTTGGATACAGTGCCACACCTCTCAAAGATCTCGGATCCTTGGATTCTGAAACCACTGGTTGGATCAGAGAGGGAGAAATAATGGACTTCATAGGCACAAATACTGATCCAGCAGGGGATAGAGCTGGCAGAACCTCCATCTAGATCTGAGCTCTGAGGAAATTACACATCATCTTATCCACATCCACATCTGCAGATTTCTGGAAGACTTAGAATATGCTGTGGAAGGTAGCCGAAAATGTTTCTTTGGAGTCTGGAATAACTGCATGGGTAGGGAAAGATAAATACGTTTAATTGTGTACTCTGGAGTACAGCTTCTGTGGGATGTACTGGCACTTGGATCTGGGGGCTTAGGATTCAAAGAAGTTGTAGAAGGTAATGGAGCTATCACTATAGGGACCAAACATTTCAGATCCGAGGATGACTTTGGATCCAAGGGAAAGCCAAGAGGTTTAGAATCTGATGAGGTTGGATCCAAGATTTTTCTAATCTTTTTTATCAGCTCTGAGGAAGCCCTTGGGGACTTCAGAGGAAACCTTTTTCTAGTATCAGAAGAAACATATTTTGACATTTCTGAGGCGGTTTGAGCCCCAGAAGTAGCAGAAAGTAAGCCCTTGAGAATGAACCACAATAGCAACAAACAAGATCTGAGGCAATGGGGATGGCATAGAGCATTATGGATTGAGGGAAGAGCTCAAGGACTGGATCTGAAGTCTAGTATATGCATCCAAGTCAGATCCAAGGATCAGCTCCAAACCCCATTAGTGAGGAAAAATGAAAAAGACATCAAATCCATGTAATTAGTTTAGAAAGGGGATGGGTATGACAAGCAATCTGGACTGGGCTTTAGCAGCCAGGGCTGTTTTTTGAGGTATGGCCACAGCAGGGGAAACCAAATTAGTGTGGTCCGAAAGAAGGCAATAAGGATAACTAAGGCTTTGCACAATGATACTTTCCTGTAAGAATCTTGTCATGAGAGGAAGATGAGTAAAAACATAAAGGGGTCTAGGTGGCCAGTGTTCAACCTGAGCATCCCTGGGTGACTATCGCTTTGGAAGGATTAGGGCAAAGTAGCTGCTACATTTGGTATTTTTGGGGATGTAAAGAGATCATAGTAAGATTATCCCCAGAAGCAAAAAATCATCTGCATTACTGCTGGTTGAAAGACTACTCATGAGGCATCAAAATACAATGGCTGAGCCTGTCTGATAAGAACTTGGCAAGATCTGGAATCTGAGTTGGGATAAGAAAGTTCTGCAAAGACATCACCCACTCCCATACTTTCATGGCCTCACAGCACAGTGGATATAATCAGGTTCTCCTTTGCTTGTTGATGTACTACACTACAGAGATGTTATCCATGTGGATCAAAATCCCAACCTAGTGAAGGAAGTCCTCAACAGACTGCTACACTAGGAGGATTGCCCTCATTTCCAGAACATTGATGTAAAGTTAATCCTCTTGTTGATAACATGTCCTTTGTACCATTCTCCCCTCAAAATGCCCTCCTCCACAGAGAGGAGGCATCTATAGTATATGTGACTGGTGGGACGGGTAGAATGAATGGTTGTCTTTCTGGTACTAAGTTGATTGTAGCCATCAAAGCAGGTGTCATCAGCAGACTGACAAATGGTGACTGGGGAAAATCTGAAAGGTGTAAATGCTGAGACCATTGGATGCTGAAAGTCCACTGGAGTACTCTCATGTGAAACTTAGCATGAGGGATTAGAGTGACAAATGTTGCCTCCATACCTAATGTGTGCAACACCAGATGGGCTGGAGGTGAGGTAAGTTGAAAATGAGGGATCTGAGAGAGAGACACACATAAACGTCTGTCATTTCGAAGTTTGTTATTATTAAGCTTGCTTCCCAATGGCAACCAATGAATTCTAGGATTTCACTGGGTTCCAGTTTGAACTCTTTGAGATTTACAGAGATGCCCAAGAGTGAGACAAATGAAATACGTAGTCTCTTGCAGAAACAACGGATTCTTTTGCTGTGGTGTCAAGGAAACAATAATCTAGGTATTGGAACACAAAGAACCCTTTCAGAGTGCGATAAACTGTGACTGCTGATATGCACTTGATGAACATCCAGGGGTGCTGTGGTGAGACCAAAGGGTAATGTTTGTAACTGGTAATGACTGGCTCCAAGCTGGAAGTGGAGATACCTTCTAGATGACTTCATGATCTTTACATGTACATAAGCATCCTGAATGGCTGCTGAACACATCCAATCTTCTTATTGGTAGCAAGGAACAACTGACTGCACCATGACCATCTGGAACTTTGCCTGCAATACATGCAGGTTTATGTCACATAAGTGTAAAGTGAGCCTGAGTTCCTTTTCTTTTTCTGTAACTAAAAAGAATCTGGAATAAATGCAGAATGCTTTCTGGTCTGGAGAAACCTCTTGGGTGGATCTTTTTTGAAGGAGTTGGGAAATCACGTAAGCTACAGCTCTTTTTAGGGTGGTGCATCTGGGACAAGAAGAGATGACTGTTTGAGAACTGTTATGAAGGAAAGTGTGCAGCCTCTGAATGTGATACTCCTCACCCAGTTGTCTTCCATCTGTGATGCCTTGTGAAGAGACAGTTGACCCACAACTGCCTTCAGAGTGGAGCAGTTAGACAAGCCTTCAGGGATATTGAGGGTGAGGGGGCATCCCAGAGGAAGAGCTCATAAAGCCCTCATTTTGCAGACTCCCTTTTCCCCATGCCCAGGGTCCATTAAATGCCCCTCCCCCCTCCCATGGAGGTTCCCATCTGAAAAGGAGTCAAAAGAGATTTGTGATTTTCAAAACCAGAGTGTCTTGTTACCTTTCTGGCGTCTGGAAAAGGATGTTTGATGAGTCTCAAAGAGGATTCCAGTAGCATACAAGGTCTTGCTTTCCTGCTCACTCTTTGACTTTGGGACTGAACATTGAGGTCTTGTCACATGAGGCATTTACAAAAGATGCATTAAAGTGGTCTATAAAGTCACAGAGATGTCACCAGGCATGTTGGCCCATGGTAGTGCCAGTGCCCAATCCTCTGACAAGTCCAGCTGCTGCATTTTGAAGAGTCCCATAGAGAGATTTGTAATAGATAGTATGGCAGCCACATGCTACTCAAGCTGCTTCTTTGTGTCTGGAATGGGAGGTCTTCTCAGAGAGGATTCATCCCCTCTCTACATCAAAGGATAGGTGATAATCCTTTAGAAAAACTTGAATGCAGATGCAGAATGGGATGGTCCTAAATTAACTCTCTCCTTGAATACTAGGAGGCTGAGGGCTTCAACTGGACAGCCTCTAACACTGATAGTCCAGGCAGCTCCAACATCATGACTGGTGCCAAAACCTGAAATGCCAAAGTCATCAACACAAATGGCAATGGGTCAGTTATTGCTGCGGGCAGAACCAAAGGCTAGGTGTTGAGGGGACAGCATCGAGACCCACTTGGTTCCTGGTTGGTGTTGAATGGGTCAGAAGAAACCTCAGTAATAATGAATTGGAGTTGACTAATGTTAAGGAAGAATGTAATGGAACTGCCCTCACCTTCAAGACCACTAGCATCAAGACATGTGTTGGGGTAGGAACAGAAGTAATGGGAGTTTGTAGGCCAACCCGATACATTCTGGAAACAGAGGGATATGGGATAATACCCATGTCTCTTTGAGCTTTGACAAGTGCCCTCGCCATCTGATCACAGCTGATGTCAGCAATACTCCTCACAGACCTGGTAGACCTGATTGAGGAGTTTGAAGTGGGAGCCAAGAAACCTAGAAAGCTCCCTCTCTGAGGACAAGCTACTTGATGATGCCCTCCTAGGGGGCTTATCCAGAAAGACAATGGCTGCAGTACCAATGGGCACTGAAATCAAAGAATTAGGTAGAGTATACTCTAAGCGGATTGTAGCCAAGGCCTCAAAGGAAGGGGTATGGTCTGGTAACCTTAAACATATAGAAGGCTTTCTGTATTCTCTTTTCCTTTTGTTTCTCTGTCTTTGTCTTTATTGTTTTCTTTTTATTTTCTGCTTCTCTTATTCTCTGTCTTGTTCCCAGCATGGGAGGGGAGAAGGTCTTTCAAAATCAATTTATTTCTGTGTTCCAGCAAAGAATTTGGCCTGAAGGCCTTACAGATGTCACACAAGGCCTATACATTTTCTAGTCTGGAGCATTTCTCCCCGGGCCTCCGCTGAAAAAAGGTGGAACCTAACCTAGCATTCCCGGTCAACAAAAAAAAAAATGATAAATGATGATAAATGATGATAGTCCCTGGCACACAACACATAAGTCATGTGTGTCCTGGCATGGAAACTTGTCCCCACAAATGGCACACATTTTAAACCCAAAGGCCTTGCCCATAATTCTAACACTGTCACAATAACAAGCACTACTGAAAAAACACTTACAGCCAATAACTCCAGTAGCCAGTAACAAGAGTCAAAGGCAATCTATATAAAACTAAGCACAGCTGAAAACATAGTATGTGAAATTTAGAGCATTAACTCTAGTAAGAGAAAAGCAATAAAGAAGATTAGACCTTGGGCTAACCTGGAGTGAGAAAGAAATAGGAAAATATTTTTTTTTTAGCAATAAGGAGTCAGAAGAGGTAGAGAAATGGACAAATGAGAATATTCTGACTAAATGTCAACTCAGAAACTAGGAATTTCACTTAACTGAAAACTTTTAAAGCAGCACTAGAGAACCACATCTATGGCAGAAGACAGCAAATGAGATCTGAGGGGAAGAGGCAGCACTAGGTCAGTCTTTCAACTGAGATCCACCACGAAGAAAAATTACCCAGCAGTTGAGGTGGATGGAGGGAATAACTCACATGTTATGATTTTAAAGAAAGGGCAGTGACCTGTTATAAAAATGATAAATATGACTGATGATGGCTTATGAAGATTCTGTGTGGTTTCAAGATCCCTGATGGCTCACTGCAGCTAAAATAGTAATAGCAGAGTTTTTAAAGCAACAGCCTGTAGGTCAAAAATCTGATTTCTAAGGAAGAAGATGGTGACAGTTCTAAAATAAATCTGTTTAGTAAACAAACAAAATTGATTTAGAGATCTTATGTAATTTACTTTGTATAACAAGAATAACAGATACAGAATTTGGGATTCATATCAATGTTCCTAATACTGGCTAGGTGTTTTCCAGAGTCCGGTTTTATTCTCACATAACTAAGTGTAGAATTTCTAACCTGTTATATTTTTCTAAAAATATCTTCCAACGTTAGAAATAATAATAATTCTGTAAAATACAAGGATTCACTTGAGCTTAGCAATGGAAGTAGATATTTATTTATAAAGAAACAAATCATGCTTTAACTGGGCAATCCTATTTTTTCAGTTCTGTTGTATTTTTTTGTTCTGGAGCAATTGATGCTAATGTCATTTGTGGAAAACCTAGCAGAATAGGCTGCTGTCTGCAGTTTCAGTCTATCATTTTTCTTTGCCTCCTGCTTTTTTGTTGTGTTTGATGTCAACATTAGGACATTTTCTTACACTTAGGATTGTGAAATTATTAATGCAGTTTTGTTTGCAGTATTATGATTAACTGTATTATTTGTTTTGTTAATTATTATTAAACATTTTGGTGGTTACTAGTCATGCATGACCTAAAATATCTCCTCTCAGTTGCCCTGTAACACTTGTTTATTCCATGTAAGGTTGAGAGTGTGCTGGCCCATTCATTATCCTTTAGAACAAGACCTGAACACCAAGAGAGATCATTACCATCATCCAGTGTAGTTTTTTTTTTTTTTTTGATAGGCATCTCTGAACTCCTGCTGTTGCCATCACTTCTGATATATGTCACTCTATAGTGCAAAGACTTGCTTTGGTTTCATATGTCTGTGTGCTGCATTAGCAAGTGAAATTGTTGTGGTCCTTCCATGGACTTCTTCCCTCATAAACATCCAGAATACTGATCATCTCAAAGTGCACTCAATGAGACATAAAATTAAACTAGTTTTATTTTCCAAAACAGAATTACCAGCATGGCTGAATCATTGCATAACAATTCAAAGCAAATCTACAATGGCAGACTATGGAGACTAACTTATACACATAAAACAAAGTACTCTCATCATAGGTGATACCTTCTGAATTTTGGTCCCCTCGAACCTCATTGTTACAGGCCTGGCCCCCAGTGCCCCACATCGTTGGTGGGTCTACCAACTACTCTCCTCTGCCTGGACTTACTCCGGTTTGCTGGGGCCAGTTGTGAATCATAAGGGTGTCTTGTGGGCTAGGCTCATTATATGTTAATGGTTCTCCCTTTAACTTATTTTAATTTATAAATTACACTTCTGCCTACTCAAGAGAGTGTGTACAGGAGATCTAATGTAGAGCTATATCAGATAATCATATGATTATTTTATTCACAGACTAACACTGAGAAATAACTCAGTAAAATAGACATGGGGTGCAGAGAAAGTGAACACTAAATAAGAAACTCATCTTCTGGTTTGAGTGTTATCACTCACTGTAAATAATACTTACATACATAGTCTATCCTGCTCACAAATTCATTAGCACTTGTTTTGTACTATTTTTGCCATAATGGTCCTGCCCATCAAGCATAGCAAAATCAGAATTATAAATGCTATAACCAAAATCATTTTAAACAAATCTTTCACAAAATAAAACAGATTGGTTATCTATGCTAATGGCGAGCTATCACTCCTTTAGCTTGTAAAAAAATATACTACTTCTAAAATATAGTAAAATGATTTTCAATTTAATTTTACTACCTGGAATAATTCTACAGTATTTGTATCTCTCACATTCTCCCCTTTCTCATAGAGAATAAGTACATCTCTCATTTACCTGTGCTAACTTCAGAAATACTGCCTGTTTAACTTTATATCAAAGAGCTCAGGAAGTACCCCCATGAATCCTGCGGCATGTAATTGCCATTTGTATTTATTCCCCCCTCTCTCTCTCTATATATATATATATATATATATATATATATATATATATATCAAATGGTTTATTTAAGACACTTTTCATCTAATCAAATATCATCTAAAAATCAATCTAATACAAATTTAATCTAAAACACACTTAGTCAAATGACCTTACATCTAAAATTTCATTTATAGCAAATACTTGTCTAAAACTAAAACTTTTTTTTTTTTGCAGAGGGCAAGTCCTCCTGCACCCTCCATATTCCCTTATTTAAATATTCTAACTCCACAGCTGGACAACTACAGAGAAAAGAGAAAACTCCTCCCACAGTGAATCACTGTTGGTGCACAAACACAGCTCTCTAGAGATACAGATGTAACATAATGGTGGAAATTAGAATGACACAAATACTGATCAACATTGATTTCACTGTAGCTTCTATGATCAAGAACACACCAGCAGTCATTTACTATAGCCTTCCAAACATTGTATTAAGCATGAGTCAGTCATTTGCATTTTAGATCAATTGTGACACTTATTTTTTGTAGATAAAATGTACCATACCCATACATACATACATACATACACACACACACATATATATATATATATATATATATATATATATATAATATACGTATATATATATATATATATATATATATATATATATACACACACACGCACACACACACACACACACACACACACACACATGCCTATTACCTCTCCTACTGTTCTCGTTGTACGTATACAAACTCGTGCATTAAAATCATGTCTTTTCTGTTTCCTTAAGTGAAATACCTTGTTAGTATTGTTTTATTTTCTATATTCCATGATCATCGATCATTAAATAACTTATAACTCATAAACTTATATACCTGATTTATTATATTCTGAATTTCATTAAGCAACTTTTACTACTTTTTTCCCTCAGGCAGTAATAGAATTATTAATATGATTCATTTTAACAAACATGACACAATAAATATGTCACTCCACATTTTAAGTTGATGCCTGAATAGTATAAGTTGTGATGCTACACTGCAAAATTTGTATGGTCATTTACACATTCTGTATATTTTTCAAAAATGACATGCACATAGTGCGCATTTTGTGAAAATTGTTACATGTAAACATATCATACCAAGCATTATAATAACTATATTTCCTATTGATAGAATTCAAACAAAATCCTAGAGTACTCTAATAATAATAATTATAATGTTACCTATTTGTTAACCATGAAGGCTAACTGGACACCCATTCTCGTTTGAGGGACAACCCAGGAAAAATATCTGATTAAGTGAGTTGCTCAAGATCATGCATTAGACAAATGAGGACTGTGACAATCAAATACTATAAAAAGGAACTACAACTTATAGCCTTAACCTTCTGCACTAACTGCCAGGCTTATTGCTAATGTCCTTAAATCTATTTTAACAAATATATTAGTTCCTAGGTCAGTACCACCATTGAATAAAATTACAACCAATAAAAGTGTGTCACACTTCCTAAGTAACTATTCCTCCTGATGCATTGACGTATAAATGTAATTTATGTCATCTAACTTTCTCTTATGCATCACATTTATTTTTGTCTTTTTGTCGCGTGTACTTTCCAGCATATTTTATTTCCTTTACTGGTTATCTTTCCTTAACTAGTCTTAAGGTTAACTTTCCTTAGTTAGTCTTAATTAATCAATCAATTAATTAATCAGGTAATTAATTTGTCCTATTCTATTCATATTTCCCTCAAAAGGATTTGAGAATTATTGATGACAAATTACTAAACTCATGCAGGAAAAAATCTGAATATGAAATCACTTTTCCAGATGTGATCCTATCTAGTCTTCTGCAGTTTCAGGAAAAAAATACTTTTTTGTGAAAAGCCACACATGGGCATGCATTTATATGAATTTGAATACAGTTTTTTTTAATATACTGGTTACCATTGTTTTGAAACAATTGCCAATTCCTGTTGGTTACCGTCCTCCACATGAGTGAAGATTTCTATACGACTACCCATAACTTTAACAATACTGAAATGTCTTCTAAAACCCATGCTAATTTTCTTTTATAAACTATTGGATAAAAATGAAAACATTACATGTAGTTTCCTGATACATTTGTTTTAAATTAAATACCTCTACTTAAATTTACTATATACTACAAAGCATCTAATCCCTAATGGGCCAGAGAAGCAGTCACTAATTAGCCAGAAATCAAACCCCAAAGCTTCTGCTTTCATATAACTTTACTTGGTCTTTACTATAAACACAAAAAATTGTAATCTTAAATGCTTAAGTCACATTAACAGCATATCCTACTTTAAGTACTTAGATTTTAACTCTAGCTAATGAATAACTAAAACAAATATAAAATTATTCCTATTATAACACTCTGTTTTCCTCAATTCTTACTGACTTGTTTAACTTTGGCTACATATGAAAGAGTGGAAATTTTACTAGCCTTTTGTCTGTATCAGTTGTCAGACTATGATTGTTTTTCACTCCACTCAGAAGTCAGCAAAGAGTTTCCTGTATTTTACAAGCAATCACCAGTAATATGCCTTTCTTACCTTTTTCTATCCACACTGTGAAAGCATAACTGTTTGTATTAGTCCTGTACATATGTGAGCAAAATTGTCCTTTTTGTAATACTGGTAATTTCAATCTAATGTTCCTTCCACTTTACCTGGGATATTTATTTTATGGCAATAAGAAAAAATGTAAACTCAATTAAAACAGCTTCTGCAAAAGAACATATTCTGAACCTGGAAATTTTTACTTGCATACACCCCCCTCCCTTGGCACATGCACTCTAGAAAAATGAAATCTCATAAAGAAATCTATTCTCAGTTTTGTCTTCATTGAATATGCAAGAAATTCCAAAATAAAGTATGTTTCATAAAATGCAAAACACAACACTTTCCTTTTCTTCATTATATTACCAAAGATAGCTAAAACATTTAATTCACTGTTTAATACTCAAAAATACTGTACTTTATACATACTGGAAGAGCATAATATTTCTAAAAATCATATCCTGAATATACCTGAATTATTATTCAGTTTGGAAAATAACAATAACAATCCAGTGTACATCCAACCTTGCAATTAAATTATGTGTTCAGATCCCACAAAAGGATATAAACTGTTGCAACTCTCTACATGGTCACACATACAAAATTTCTTTTAAACACCCCAACAGTTCAGTTTAATGTGTACGGGTAGGGGACTGTGTGTGTGTGTGTGTGTGTGTGTGTGTGTGTGTGTGTGTGTGTGTGTGTGTGTGTGTGTGTGTGTGTGTGTGTCTCATTTCTAATTACCCATGCGCAAATCTGCAAATGACTTTTATAGAAAATTACACAGAAAATACATTGCAGAAGTTGTGCTAAGAAAATCGTGCAAAAAATATTTGTGATTAAAACAACAGCAAGTCATCAGTGTTGAATTATAAGCTAGTGTTGACCATTTCTCCCTTTTTGCATCAAAGCAAAATAACATGCCAATCTGACATTTTAAAATAAAGAAAAATTAACTGCTAGTAAAATTATTTTCTCCTTTAAAATGCAAAATTCATGGAATCCTAAATTTGCACTCATACCAGAAGTATTATTAAAAATCATTAAACCATTAAGTTAGAATTTTCAATTCAGCCAATATACATAGCAACACATCTGGGATTCTGTTATCAAAATGTTACTGCATGACTATGTTAAGAACCTGTGGATAAAAAGACATTCAAATCAAAATCTCTTCCTTTGTAAAATGGAGATCTCTAGGCTTCCAAGCAGCCATTAATATCTCTGAATTTATGGCATGCAAGATGAGCAATTAAACCTGAAGGTCAGAGGTTAGGCCTTAACACGGACTGAAAATTAGTGGAATACATGGTCTGCATAGGCATCCTGCATTCATCACTTCTTGCAGTTGCAGATTTGTTTTTTTTTTTAAACGGACCTTGCCTCAATGTTTCAATGTCTTGATCTAAAAGACACTTACAGTTCAGCAGTTATTCATATGCCAAAAACCATGCAAAGTCACATGATGCAACTTCTCCTGAAAATTAATACTGCCATATTGTTTAATTTATGACATCCTTGGGAGGCACTGCTGCTTTAAGACGTTTAACCATATGTATATCAGTTAAAGGCTGCACTCCAAAAAGATAGACTTTGAGGTTTCCTTGTCATATCTAAAGGTTTTTAGCAAGACAGCATACTGCTGTCTTTTTCTAGCTCATATTGTCTATATGACAGTTAAAAAATACTTCGCAGTTTCTGATATGCACATAGCAAAGTCTACCCTACTAAAATTGTACTAATGTACAGCTTCAATTAATGCCTTCTAGGCTGAAAAGCATTATTTTATTAGGTTTCAGCTCCAAGGGATACTCCTTTTAAATGTTTCTTAGTGATTGCAGGCATGCAGTTACAAAAAATAAAACTTGCCCACTGTCCTAGCATCTGAATAGAGAAAAATGCTGAAATGGTACCTAGGCCATCCATTCCTTGTGATTGTGGGTTAAGGTCCACTTCCCTAGCCTAATTATCTTCTGATAATCTCTCCATCAAAACATTCTAAAGATCTATTTTATTGTCTAGTGAGAATGCTTAATAATGGATCCAGTCTCCTCTTTTATTGCCATAATTCCCTTTTCATCCGCCATGTTGCATTATAAACTTTGGAGGCAGATGAAAACACATGCTAGCATCTTTTTGTAAAGCCAGCTGTGCCATCGTGAACACTGGTGAAAAAGCTGAGCAAATTAAAGCCATTAGTGCACTGAAAATACACTGTATTATTCCAGTGGACATGATTAAAAAGGCTGTAACTATCCCCTCAATATTTAATTTCTTTAAAACTATAGACATAGTTCAGTGCCTTTCTACCCATAATCTTTTATACAGATATTTGAATTACACCCAAGTGTATCACTTTCAGTAAATGTTATTTCTCCTCTGAAATTGATAGAAAAAATAAACTGCTTAATTTCATAGTCAAGCTACTTCAGGAGTTTAGGCTGTACAGTTTCCACTATCTGTGCTGTACTGAAGTTCTGATACTGCCACGGTCTTAAGCATGAGGAGGTCCGACTGAGTATGTGGCAGTGAATATTTTCAGATCTTTTAAAAACTGTGTATGGTTTGGTGAGAACTGATTATACTCCGAGAATCAATAAAGGATACAAAAATACTTGAGCCTATGGTAAATCAATTCCTTTAAAAAGCAGGATGGAAAAACACATCAGGTTCTGAAATCTAAAATCTTGTTCTTTGTGATGGACATGCGCTTCTCTGTCTGTGCTTTTGCATTCTACAGTACAAATAGCGTGATTTATTTTAACAGCCAGCTTTTAAAAAAAGAAGTTATGTACCAACCATAACGTTCCATGTTAGTTGTCTTCATCTCGCCTTCCTTCTTGCTGTTTGGGTTCGGAGCCGATCCTCGGCTCTGACTCGGCCATCTTCTATAGCTCGAGAGCTGTTTACTGGCTCGAGGCTACCCCTTATCCCAGCATGCCCAGTGTCAGCTACCCAGATCTTGTTTGTGATAGCGCACACTAGACGTAAGTAGAGTAACCAGTTCCTAAAAACTGGTTGTCCAATACACCTAAACAAGGAAAGAGTTATAAATTACCTGGCATGTGAAGTAATAAAAGATGCTCAGCCAGTGAAAACAAAAGGGAACTCCTCACAATCCTCTAGGAAGGGGGAAGGAGGGAGGGACGCAAGAAGGAAGGCGAGATGAAGACAACTAACATGGAATGTTATGGTAGGTACATAACTACTTTATGTTAAGTTGTCCATCTCGCCTTCATTCTTGCTGTTTGGTACAGCATCCCTAGCACCTAAAATCCCGGGTGGCCCATTGGAACAGACTCTTCAGAACAGTAGAACCAAAGGAAGCTCTGCTCCAGGAGACCATATCTACCTTGTAATGAGAGATAAAAGTGTGAGGGTTTGCCCAAGTGGCAGCTGCACAGATTGAGTCTATGGGCAACCTAGACTGAAAAGCTACAGAGGTGGCTAATGCTCTAGTGGACTGACCTTTAGGTTTAGCTGGTAGCTCTTTATTTCGTAACTGATAAATAAAGGCAATAGTATCAGATAACCATCTGGATAAGGTCACTTTAGAAACTGGAAGGCCTTGTTTGTTGAAAGCATAAGAAAGAAATAACAGGTCTGACTTTCTTAGTTCCTTAGTTCTATGGAGGTAAAAACGCAATTGTCTGTGTACATCCAATTGGTGGAGCTTGTGTTCTGCCTTGTTGCTGTGATTAGGAAAGAAAACGGTGAGATCTATGGATTGATTTAAATTGTTCTCTGAGAAGACTTTAGGAATAAAGGATGGATTAGTCCTCAGTGAAACTATGTCCTTGTGAAACACCAGGTAAGGAGGACGAACATATAGTGCTTGAAGTTCTGAGACACATCTAGCTGAAGTGATAGCAACCAGAAAAAGTGTCTTCCAAGAAAGAAATTTTAAAGAACATGATGCTGCTGGTTCAAAGGGAGGCAAAATTAAGGAAGCTAAAACTAAATTGAGATCCCAAAGAGGAGGAGGATCTCTAACTGGGGGTCTAAGAAGAGATGTTCCTTTCATAAAGGCCTTGCAGAGCTTATGAGACATTATGCTAGAATTAAACATTCCGATATGAAAATTAGAAATGGCAGCTAGTTGTACTCTAATGGTAGCGGAAGCCGCACCAGACTGAAAAAGCTGTGCTAGAAATTCAAGAATTTCATGGACTGGGGCTGAGAAAGGATCCACATTTCTAGATTCTGCCCAGTAAGAAAACTGTTTCCATTTACTAGCATACATTTTCCTCATAGTAGACTTATGTGAGGAAACAATAATATCACGGACTGCTGGGGACATATTGGAAAGCCTGGCTAAGGCTGAAAGTGGAGTAACCAAGCTGTGAGCTGGAGAGTTTGAAGGGATTGGTGAAACCTGCCTGATTGATGAATCAGAAGATCTGGAACTGGGTCCAGAATCCACTGTTGATCCAGAAGGTGTAGGTGTAGGAATGGGAACCATATCTGTTGAGGCCAATATGGGGCAATGAGGATCATTTTGCAACCCAATGATTTTGCTTTCTGTATGAGTCTTGGAATTAGGGGAAAAGTGTAAAGGAGTCCCTGAGGCCAATCGTGGACTAGAGCATCTCTGGGTATATGACCTGGAAGAGGAAGTAGGGAGAAGTAGCTGCTGCATTTGTTGTTGAGAGGAGTGGCAAATAGGTCGCAGCAAGCCTGTCCCCATTTGTGGAAGATAAGATCTGCAACTTCCTGATTCAGAGACCACTCGTGAAGCATGAGGATAGCTCTGCTGAGCCTGTCCGCTATGACGTTGGATTTCCCAGGGATGTGCATTGCTATCAGAAAATGTTGGGAGGAAATCGCCCATTGCCACAGTCTGAGTGCTTCTCGACACAAGGGGTAAGACCTGGTCCTGCCCTGTTTGTTGATGTACCACACCACTGACATGTTGTCCGTTTGGATTGCAATGGTCCCGGAAGGAAGATAGTCTTGAAGGGCTTGCAACACTAGGAGAACCACTCTCATTTCTAGGACATTGATATACAGATGGTACTTGTGAGGTTGCCAAGTGCCTTGGACTGTCCTGCCCAGATAATGCCCCCCCACCCTATCAGGGAGGCGTTCGTGGTCACTGTGGCTACTGGAGGGGGTTGTATGAAAGGTCTGCCCTGAATTACTAGTGGGGAGACCATCAACCAAGAAAGGTGCCTTTTGCATGTTTCTGTGATCAGGATCATGTGAGACATGGGTAGTTCCTGGAAAGAACACTGCGTGAAAAGAAGCCACTGAAGTATTCTCATGTGGAAACGCGCTAATGGGACAAGAAGAATGGCAGCTGCCATGGAGCCTAGAACTTGGAGGACATGTCTGACTTGAACCCTTTTGCTCTGCATTAGAATTAACACTTGTTGACGAATAGTAGAAACTCTTTCCTGTGGTAATCTTGCAAATATTTATTTTGTGTTTAATTCTGCTCCTATGTATGTGATAGACTGGCAGGGCAACAAGGCAGATTTTTCAAAATTTACTGTAATGCCTAGTTGAGTGCATGATGTGATTGTATAATCCCGTGTCTCTAAGAGTTGATGCCTGGTGGTAGCAGTCGTCTAGATGGGGAAACACCTGGAATCCTTGATGTCTCAGGTGAGCCGTGACTACTGCCATTCACTTGGTGAACACCCTGGGGGCTGAGATGAGACCAAAGGGCAGAGCTCTGAACTGGTAATGACTGGCCCCTACCCAGAAGCAAAGAAATCTCCTGGAGCGTCTGTCCATCTTGACATGGTAGTACGGGTCCTGAAGATCTATTGAGCACATTCAATTGTCCTGACCCAGAAAAGGGAAAATGGACTGCAGTGTCACCATCCAGAACTTTTCTTTTTGTACAGATTTTTTCAATCTGCTGAGATCCAATATTGGTCTCCAGTCCCCTGTCTTTTTTGGTACTAAAAAGAATCTTGAGTATGTTCCGGATCCTAGTTGGTCTGCGGGGTCTTCTTGAATGGCTCTTTTTTCTAGCAGTCTTGAAACTTCTGTGACTGTTTGATCCCTTAGATTGGGTGGGACATCTGGGATGGGCTTTTTTGATTCTATGGGGGATTGATGGAAGGGAATTTTGTAACCTCCGGATATGATGGATAGTACCCATCTGTCTCTTGTTATATTTTGCCAGGCTTTTGGGTACAGCAAAAGTCTTCCCCCGACTGCCTCCAAAGGTGAGCAGTCGGGTAACCCTTCAGGGATGCTGGAAGGGTTTGGCAGAGAAGGTTTCTCTGACACCCTGGTTTTGCAGTCCCCCTCTGCCATGAGGGCAGCATCTGTTATTGTTTCTCCCTCTGCCCCTGGGGGAAAAATCACCACGTGTGTCAGGCAAGGGTCCCTGTGATTTTTGGAACCACATCTTTCCGCTCTTCTGACCCTTGGGATAAGGTCTGGAAGGAGTGGAAAAATGGACTCCCACGGCAGAGAGAGTCTTGCCTTCCTGCTCACACCTGATCAATGTGTCTTTCGCCTGAGGCCCAAAGAGAAAGGAGCCATCAAAGGGAGTATGGTGAAAGACACTCAAAAGGGTTCTGCAAACTGACACAGCCGCATCCAAGCATGTCTCCTGAGAGCCACACCTGTCCCTGTGGCTCTGCTCGCTCCATCGGCTGCATAGGAAATCAGCCTCATGGAGGAGTTGACTATGGAATTAAGAGTCGCAAGCTGAGAAGCTACTTTGACTGGTGCTCCCTCAGCTGTAGGATCTTGAAGGGTATCTTCAAACTCTTTCAGGAGATCCCTTTGAAGACGTGTAAAATGGCATAGATAGTTCAAGGACTTCATTGAAAAGGTTGCTGTAGCAAACATTCGCTTTCCATATCTGTCCATCATCCGAGACTCTTTGTTTGGAGGATGAACAGATGAAGAGGTTTCTGCTTACTCTTTCTTGATGGCTGCTGCTACCACCATGGCATCAACAGGCACACCTTTGGAGAGGAATTGCTTGTCCTGGGGGGCTGTAATAAATTTATTTGGTCTCCTCGGAGTAGGTACCACAGAATCTGGTGCTGACCAAGCCTTTCGAGCCACTACAGACATGAGTGGATCGAGAGGAGGAGATACCCAGGAGGTGGAAGGTCGGGAACCGAATACTTCCAGGTATACAGACTCATCCTCGGTAGGGGCTAGGGAAGTCCAGTCCCTCCTCTATCTAAGCATTTCAAGGATGTCCAAAAAGGAAACATCTTCAGAGGGGGACCTTGGCGGCCCTTCCGATTCATCCATGTCTGTATCTAAAGTGACAGACTCAGGGGAGTTTATGTGCTTCCTCTTGCACTTCTTCTTCCAGGGAGGCTCTTCTGAGTGATCAGGGGAGGCTTCAGAAGAAGAGAGATCACCCAATGGGGTGTCCTGGGGCATAGGTTCCCTATGCTTGGGGTCTGGAGGAGGATTAGAGTTTGGAACAGACAACACAGGGGGAGGAGCCGATGGAGCTGGCAGTAGAGCTGATTTGAGGGACAGCACACTCCACATGACCTCAAAGGCGTCCCCGACCTCTAGGCAGAGAAAGCTCCGGCTCCGAAGAAACAGGAGTCTTTTTCCATGTTGAGGGTGACGGCTCCAAGGCCGATGTTGGAGCCGAGCTCACCTGCGCCGAAGCTCCAAGGGGGAGAACAGGGTCGGACAAGTGTATGATGCCACTCCCCCCCTCGGAGCCGATAAGAGAACCTCAGCACCCAGATCCCTCGATAGAAGGTATAATCGAGGTAATCGGAGCCGACGTCGGAACCGAAGGAGAGACAATGATCGGCGCCAACGGTTCTACTACCTGCGGATCCATGGTCCCCGGCTCCGAGCTAAATGTAGTCAGAGGAGGAACAGAAATAGAGGTGGTTGGAGCCAATACCTGTTGAGGTGGGCTGGACAGAATTTTTGCCAGTGCCTGTGACTTAAGCAACCTACTTACTACTCTCTCCACATCATGATCCAATAATCTAGAGCATTGAGAGGAGTGGGAAGAATGATGGCTATGTTCACTCTGTAACAAAGGTAACTGAGGTGCGGAGTGGATGGACTCCAAGGACGGAGACCTCAGTCTCTTATGGCTCCGAGACAGTTTCGAAATAGCAGATGTAGCCGATGGAGGAGTTGTCTTGTCGGTGCCAGCCGGCACCGACATACTTGGTTGGTCAAGTAAAGGAGTCGGCTCCAAAGGTGGAGCCGACGGCTTGACAGACTTAGGGGATTTCACTGGCTGAATACTTTTAGCCGGAGAATCCTGAGACTTCAATAATCCCTGAAGGATTAATTTGTTTTTGCGCTCCTGCAGGACCCTTGGACTAAAAGTGTGACATAGAACAGGAGTCCTGCAGGTGAACAGCGCCCAAACAATATACACAACTAGTGTACCCATCTGTCAGAGACATTTTCTGACAGCATGAGTCACACTTTTTGAAGCCAGATACCTCGGTATCTTTAGACATTATAGAAACAACAACCACAACAACAATAATAAAAAAAGCTATACTACAAAAAACAAGAAACAAATAGACTTTTTTTTTTTTTTTTTTACAGTTAAGGAACAGAAAGGAAAGCCTCTAATTTAAACGGCTATCCTGGGGGGGGGGGGGGACTCTCTAATTTAAACGAGTTCAAGGGAAACAGAAGGCCTGTGAGTTATGAAGCGACGGCCAACAAAGCTAAAATACACAAGAAAGCGATAAGGGATAAAGGAATATTATCTAAACAAAAAATTGACAAATACTTGACAAAATTTCAAGAATAAACAACAATATATTAATAGAAAAAACTATACTAAGCCTGAGCCAGTAAGGAAGCAACCTTGCAGCTGAAGTGGCAAACGAGATCTGGGTAGCTGTCGCTGGGCATGCTGGGATATGGGCTAGCCTCGAGCCAGTAAACAGCTCTCGAGCTATAGAAGATGGCCGAGTCGGAGCCGAGGATTGGCTCCAAACCCAAACAGCAAGAGTGAAGGCGAGATAGACAACTTAACATGATCTGTTATTAGTATGTTCTTTGGAGATGACTGCAGCTAATTCATTTACTTGACAAACAGACAGACGAGCATACACAGGCTCATGCATACACACACACATTCACAGGACTGCATATTTCATGTCCCTTGAGTTAACACCTTAGACATATGAGTTTTATTAAGTTTATTATAGAAAAGCAGAACAGTACCATACAATGTCTAACAAAGTGTTGTAATAGACATTATTAATACTATAGTGAGGTATTTCAACAATACTGCATACAATATAAAACAGAAAAAAGTAATCTCGTGCAGGGGTAAAGTCATAAATATTAAGCAGCTGCACTGAAATTATAATTTAAATGAAACTTGTGCTTTTTTGCAAACTGTACAAAATTAGCTGTTTGACACCACGCTGAAATGCCATCACTCAAGTTAGAGACAAGTAAAGGAAGGTTAATAAGTCTCCAAAGTGCTATAATTATATCTGAATAATATTGCTTCACAAAACTGCATTGGAAGCCCAAACTGTTTTTATATATATGATTTACCTGCAACTTCTAGAAATATATTGTACAAAACATGGTCTTTAGTGTAATTAGCTGACTGAAATATAACTGGAACGAGGTAGCCATTTCTAAACAAAATGGTAAACTGTTACCTGACTATGAGCTCTCTACATTACCTTGCTACATGGCAATCAATGCCTGGCCTCCAAATCTATAAATGACACAATTCTGCTTGATCTACTGTATATCCGCAAGACCAGTAATAGCACAGATACAAGATCAAGGGACCTGAATCCATATTGCAACATATATAGAACTTCTTGTCATGACAGAGATCTCTCCATAAGAATTCTCCACTTCTGGAACAAACTTCTCCTGCTTTCTATAAAGCAAGGCATTGCCCCCTTACTATCTTTAAATCAAACGTAGAAGAATGGCTCAGAAATTATAAACTTACCCTTGGCCTAGTCCCTATCCTTCACAGACAGGAGGAGTAATTAGCTGAATGTACCAGTCGAACTACAGTGCCTAAGCTCCAAAAGGCTTAACTGCTCTATTGCCTGGCAACAACTGAAGAATTAAAGTGGATTGGGTGTCAAGATATTCATGACAACTGTGAGAGGAACAGTAGAGCCCTGAAAAGGTCAATGCTACTAAAGATAAAAGTACTCACCCTGGCAACAAAAGTATATAAAAATAAGGGGGGATGGAGAAAGGTAGTGGCTGCTGCAGCAGTGATCATTTAAACATCTACTAGTATGGTAAGTTCACTTACAAAATTGTACTATGTTCATCATATTGATTACTGCTGAATTAGCCTTATATGTATGAGTATATTATCATAGCTGACTAGCTATGAGGAGGAAGAATGCTGGTTCAGAAGCCCCTGGAGAATTGTCCTAGCAAAGACTTCCTAGACCTGGAGAAGGAATCTAGTCTGTAGTGCTTTGTAAAAGTATTTGTAGAGGACCAGGTTACTACTTCTAGAATCCATCCCTTTCCAAAAACCCACAGAGTGAGCCTTGACCCTGCCAGGAAATGCTTGGCTGTGGTCATTATAACAAAAGATGACAGCCATTTGGAAATAGTCTGCGTTGACACAAGTTATCCATTCTTCTTACCTTCACAAGAAATGAACAACTGATCACAGTTCCTAAAAGATATAGTTCTGTCAAAATAATATCTGAGTTGTCTGTGGACATGCAAGATGTGGAAGATGATTTGTAAGAGTATTTGTGGAGGACCAATTTGCTGTTACAATCCAACTCTTTCCAAAAACTCTCAGATGAAGCCAAAGCCTTGGTACATCCAAAGTGAGGAAGATCACTTCTTCCTTGTTTCTAGGTTCTGGAAAGAAGACAAGGAGATTGATCGCTTTGCTCAGAGTAAACTTGGATACCACTTTAGACATAAATGATGGATGCATTTTTAAGGAAACCTTATCTTTATGGAAACTGAAATAAGGTTGACACACTTTAAGAGCTGGAAACTCAGATGCTCTTCTTGCAGAAGTCAGAGCAGCCAGCAGCATTGTCTTCCATGTTAAGAACCTCAAGTGTGCCGGATGAGGTGGTTCAAATGAAGCAAGACTTAATTTTTCTAAGACAAAATTAAGATCCTCATGAGAAGCCACCTGTTTCTGAGGAGGTTTGGTATGCAGTACCCCTTTCTAAAACATTTTCACATGAGATTATATTGAAAGAGGAGGATATGTGCTGAAATGCCTGACAATGTACCTGACAAAGGAATAAGACATGCTAGAGGATAGTAACTCACACAAATAATGTAAAACCAGAGAAAGATTAGCCTTAAAAGGGTCCTGGTTCATGTCTTGACTCCAACTAAAAATTTCTTTCTATTTCTGAATATATGATTTTCTAGTAGGAAGTTTTCTTGTTTCCTTTATACTTGCTACAAATCTTCAGAAACTAGGCACCTAAAAGGTATTAAGGCTCTATCATCCAGGTAGTTAGGTGCAGTTGTTGAGAGTCAGGATGTATCAAACACCCCCTGTCTTGTGTGAGCAGGTCCACTCAGTGAGGAATTTTGTGGTAAATGCCCTTGGTGATTTCCAATAGAAGAGAATATTGCTGTTGCCTAGACCAGAAGGGAGTCACCACAATGATCTTTGGAAAGCCCTTTTGAATCATTAGAATGACCCTAGATCATAGGAAGTTACTAGGCTATTGGCTCTGAGCCCTTTATAAGCCTAGCCAAAAGCTTAGCCCATGCATAGACAAATCAGCACCCAATGCCCCTGTCCAGCAGGGACACAGGTGGAAACCCAGGGATGTATTTTCTATTTCCCATCCAGTTACCCAGATTGCGCTTAAAAAGGGGTAAAGAGGTACGCTGCTTAACATGGAGAGGGAGTCTATTCCATAGATGAGGGAGTCTCTGGGACACAAATCTGTCCTGCCAGCAAGTCCTATTGATGTCACAGACCAAGTTGAGGCCACGTGTGTGGGTTACTCGAGTGGAGCTTGACTTGTGGATATGCAGCAGTCCCATCAAGGCGGGGTATGAGATCGCCTTATATGCCAGACACAGGTCACCTCTGAGGAGTCTGTATGAAACAGAGTAGAGCGAAGAGGGCTTTTAGTCTATTTGTGTATGGTAGATTTTTGAGGCCCTGGATTCTCCTGGTGAGGAACCTCTGTGGTCTATCCAGCTGCTGCATGTGCTTGGAGAGGTACATGCCAAATGGGGCATTGTACTCAATAATGGGCCTTATAAGGGAAGAATACAGGGATGTTATGATCTACTTGTCCCTGGATGAGATACACTTACTTATGAGGTGGGCCATGTAGAAAGCTTTCCGTACAATGGAAGCAACATAGTGGTGGTCAAAAGTCAGGCTGGTATGAATCTGGGTGCCCAAATCCCTCACGACTGACTGTGTGCTTTGAATGTTGTTATTAATGTGATAATTTGTGGGGATGTCTCTCTCCCCAAAGGGGATGATGATGAATTTTTTTTGTATTCAGCTTGAGGCCGTGTTTCTGGAACCAGTCATTTGTTTGGGTGAGACCCTCTTGGAGGATGTCCATGTTATTAGGGGAATTGATGACAGCTTCCAACTTGCAGTCATCTGCAAACCTGGTCAGCCATAGCCCACTGGTTTTGGCCTGTACCTCAGAAAAGTATATCCCAAATAGGGGCCCCAAGACCAAACCCTAGGGTACGCCACTCAATACGGGTCTTCTGCTTGAGGTGGCTTCCCCTATTTTGACTAGGTGAGTTCTATCAGTGATCCAGATGGCTACCCATCTGGTAACATATGGATTGATGCCTAGTTGAGAGAGTTTATCTATTATGCCTGAGTGGGGAACAGTATCAAAGGCTTTAGCCAGGTCAACATAAGCGGGTGTACTGTCTTCCCCTCATCCATGGCTTTGTTGACTGTCTCAAAAAAGTCAACCAAATTTAACAGACATGACTTGATGAAGCCAAACTGTGTGGGATCAAGTGTTTGGAGGTTGCCAATGTCCTTGTTAATGAGGTCCATGATAATCTATTCCATGGCCTTGCAGATCAGGCTAGTTAGGCTGATGGGTCTATAATTTCCTGGATCAGTGGATGCTCCACCTTTGTGCAAAGGGATGAAAGTGACTGTCCTCCTCTCAGCTGGGACAAAACCGGTACTCAGCTGGGACAAAACCAGTCTCAGTTATAGTCACTAGATATTAGTGGAAAGTAGAAAAGCATACAAGAACATTCCTGTCCAAATAAAAGGGTTTTCCAGAATTCTGCCAACTGATTGCTATGACTGTAGGCATAAATATCTGTCTGAAGTGTTACCTACAGCTGGATCAATGCCTGGAAGACCCCCCCAGTATAGTTTCCACTTGTGAAGGCCTGTAAGTCCTGCTCACCTTGTCTGTCATAAAACTTTGTTCTGACAATATGCAAGATGACTGTACAGTAATACTGTGCTGAAAAGCTATATCCAAGGCTACCACGACTAGTCTGCACAGATGATAACATTTGGTTCCCCCTGTTTATTTATGCATCACATCACTGTGGTATTGTGGTACTGTGGGATTGTCTGCAAACACTTGTAGTGGTCCGGGAGTCCACATATGATTGACAGTGTTGATAGCAATTATGACTGACATTTCTTTTTCTTTTATGTATTTTGGTCTATCTTTTCTAATCCAATGAACATGCATTTTTATTCCTATAAACAGTGTTCCCCAAGCAAAGTCTGAAATGTCTGCTGTTACAGACTATGCTGGAACTGGAAGGCAAAATGGAAGACCAGTATTAAGATAAAATTAGTCTTTCCACCAAATAATCTTTCTTCTCACAAACCCTAAAACTGGAATCTGGAAAATCAAGGGATGTTGATGTTGGGACCATACTGATTTTGGGTACCACTGAATTTTTCTCATGTGGAGTCCTGCTAGAGGAATCATGCAGATCATAGCTGCCATGAGACCTAGTATTGTGAGAAATCCCCTTGCTGTGGCAGGTGTCTGAGTAGAAAAAGTCAGAAGATCTAAATATAGATGTACTTTTTCCCATGGAAGCAAAGCTCTTTGAACTGACGTATCTAGGAGACGTTCCAGAGAAGGAGTTAAACAAAACTTTTGAATGTTATTCTGGAATCTGAGTCTGTACAGGGGATACCTCATCCAAGTGAGAGATTCCTGATATTTTGAAAGGGAATCTGTAAAGATAAGCAAGTTGTCTAAATAAGACAAAAGGTGAATACCTTGCAGTCATTACTTTCAACTGTCCAGATCTTCACCGAATGTCCAGATTTTTGTCTCATATTTTTGGTCTATTCCTCATATAATTTGTGGTCTTCTGGCAAAGCATTGAGGACTGAAGTCACTAAATGACAGCCATTTGAGTTTCAGACTTCATACATATCAGAAAATGTCTGCTAACACGTAACCTTTTCTTCTGACAACTTTCTAAATTTATAAGAGCAATATTTAAAATTTGTCCCTATTTTTTGGGCTTTGTCTCACCATTAATTTTGGCTTTGTCCAGATTTATTATGCTAAGAGGCTAAGAGCTATGCTTGCAGTCTGCAGTAGGCTATCCGTGGAGCTAGGCACTTTGTAAATATTTGTGGAGCAGCAGTTATCCAGACACAGAAAAATCTTAAGAAACATCTGAAATATGAAACAACACGGATGGACTGTTTAAGCATCTGGCATTGGGCAGGAGATATCACAGCATCTGCTGCAGGACTACAAGATTCAATAACAGTTTCTACCCTACAGTGATTAGACTTCTGAACTTGGGCACTAGTACCAGGAGTCTGGACACATAATAAGTCATTTTTTTATTTCTTTGTGCAATATATACTTACATATAATTCCAAGCAAGTGCAATATTTATTTATTATATCCATAATCAGTAATCATACCTCTCAGCTGTACAGATTTTTGCAGAATGTCCAGATTTTTGGCTCATATTTTTGGTCTGTTCCTCATAAAATAAGAAGTTATGTACTCAACATAACGTTCCATGTTTGTTGTCCAACTCAACTTCATTCTATGCTGGTTGGGTTCGGAACTCGACCTACTTCAAAAGCTCAAGAGCTTCTACTGGCTCAAGGCTATGCCCTATCCCATGATGCTCAGGGAAGATCACCCAGATCTTGTTTGCAAGAGAAAGCATAAATATCAAATGACAATAGACAACCTGTCTAAGTAAGACCCAGAAGGGAAACAGAGACTCCATAATCCAAATATAGATATAATAATCCGCCCGATCCTCCAGGAGCGAAGGAAGGGGAAGGAGGGTGGGACGCAAGAATGAAGGCGAGATGGACAACAAACATGGAATGTTATGATGCGTACATAACTTCTTAATGTTGTGTTGTCCTATCTCGCCTTCATTATATGCTGGTTGGGACAGTGTCCCTAGCACCTTCTTTCTTGGGTGGCTCAAGGGAATAAACTCTTCAGAACTGTGGACCCAAAGGAAGCCTGGTTCCGGGAGGCCATGTCCACTTTGTAAAGAGTGATAATGGTATGAGGCCTTACCCATGTGGCTGCTGCACAAATCAAATCCAAAGGGAGTCTAGCCTGGAAGGCAGAGGAAGTTGTAATAGCTCTTGTGGAATGGCCCTTCACTTTGCCTGGTAATTGTAGGTTTTGGGAGTTGTATGTGAACAAAATACAATCTGTGAGCCATTTTGAGAGTGTTACTTTAAAGACTGGCAATCCTTTCTTTTTCTCTGAAAAAGACACATATAATTGGTCCAATTTTCTGAAACCTTTAGTTCTATGCACGTAGAAGCACGACTGCCTATGTACATCCAACTGGTGTAATCTATATTCTGCCCTGTTGCCACAGTTCAGGAAGAACACTGGTAATTCAATAGATAGGTTTAGTTGGTCTATGAGCACACTTTTGGAAGAAAGGAAGGATTAGTATGTAAGGAGACTCTCTGTCTTTTGTGGAAAATTATGTAAGCAGGATGTACAGATAGAGCTTAGAGTTCAGACACCCATCTAGCAGAGGTAATGGCCACCATGAAAAGTGTCTTCCATGACAAAAATTTTATGTCACATGATGATGCAGGTTCAAAAGGGGACAAAATTAAGGAGGATAGAACAAAGTTTAGATCCCATGGTGTTGGAGGTTCTCTGACTGGAGGTCTCAGCAAGAAAGTCCCTTTTAGAAAGGCCTTACAGAGTTTGTGGGACATGATTTTTAGGCCCATTTCCCCAATGTGAAAGTTAGGAATAGTGCCTAGCTGGACTCTAATTGTAGCTGCTGTCGCACCCTCATTAAAAAATGTAGTGAGAAACTTTAGTACTGCTGTAATGGGGGCCGTAAAGGGATCTATATTGTTTTTGCGGGCCCAGTGTGAAAATCTTTTCCATTTGCTAGAGTAAAGTTTCCTGGTAGATGGCTTATGAGAAAATTCAATATATGTCTAACTGCCGGGGAGATGTCATGGAGCCTGGCTATCTGTGGCACTGGAGCTGCCATGCTGTCAACTTTAGGGTCTGGCTCGATGGATGGAACTTCCCCGACGAATGGGTCAGAAGGTTTGGAACTGGGCCCGAATCCACAGTTCCTCATATAGATGGGTCCAGAGAAAGGGGAACCAAATCTGTCAAGTCCAGTATGGTGCAATGAGAATTAGGGTGCTTCTCAATGTGTTGGCTTTCTGAAGGACCTTTGGTATCAGAGGAAAGGGATGGAAGGCGTAAAGTAATCCCGGGGGCCAATCTATACCAGTGCATCCCTTGGTGACTTCCCTGGAGGGGGAATCAGGGCAAAGTAGCTGCTGCGCTTGGCATTCATGGACGTGGCGAAAAGATCACAGCAGGGCTGGCCTCATTTGTGGAAAATCTTTTCCGCAACCTCTTGTTTCAGGAACTACTCATGAGGCATCAAAATAGCTCTGCTGAGTTTGTCCGTTATCAGGTTGGAGTTCCCCGAGATGTGCATTGCATTCAGAAAACTTTGAGAAGAGACATCCCATTGCCATACCCATTGTGCCTCCTGACATAGGGGGTAAAATTTGGTTCCTCCTTGTTTGTGTACCACACCACACTGACATGTTGTCTGTCTGAATTGCAACAGTTCCTATTGGCAGAGAGTCCTGGAATGCTTGCAATGTGTAGAGCATTGCTCTCATCTGTAGGGTATTGATATGCAAGTGGTTCTCATGTTCCTGCCAGATGCCTTGGACAGTCTTTCCCAGATAATGCCCCCCCAATCTGAGAAGTGTCCATGGTCAGTGTGGCTGTTGGTTGTGGAAAAACGAATGGGTGACCAAAAGTTAACTGATTCATTTGAAGCCACCACTGTAGGTCCTACCTGCAGGACTCTGTGATAATTATCTTGTGTGACAGCGGTAGTCCTTGCATGGACCAGTGGGAAAAAAGTAGCCATTGAAGAATTCTCATGTGCAAACGGGCTAGATGTACCAAAATGATTGCAGCTGCCATGGTGCCCAGAGCCTGCAAGATAGTATTTGCCTGGACAGTTCTTTCGGATAATAAGCTCTTGATTTGACAATGTAGGGACTGAATCATTTTTGGGGGTAAGCTTGGCCAACATTTTCATTGAGTCTAATTCTGAGCCTAAGAATATAAGATGCTGTGACGACAACAAGGCAGATTTTTTGAAATTTATTGTAATGCCTAGCTTGCCACAGAGGTGAATGGTTTTGTCCCTTGCTTGAAGTAGTAGATGCTTGGAGGTGGCGGTTAGGAGCCAGTTGTCTAGGTATGGAAACACACGGAATCCCCGATGCCTCAAGTGAGCTGTGACCACTGTCATGCATTTGGTAAACACTCTGAGGGCTGTAGTGAGGCCAAAGGGCAGGGCTCAAAATTGGTAATGATTTGCTCCCAGCCGAAAGCGTAAATGTCTCCGGGATCGCCTGTCCATTTTTATGTGGTAGTACGCATCCTGGAGATCTATTGAGCACATCCAATCGTCTTTCCCCAGAAAGGATAATATTGACTGCAGTGTCACCATCTGGAATTTTGTTCTCTTGATGGACTTGTTTTATCTGCTGAGATCCAAAATGGGTCTCCAGTCCCCTGTCTTTTTTGGTACTAAAAAGTACCTTGAGTAAGTTCCCAATCCAATCTGGTCTGCGGGGACATTTTGGATGACTCTTTTTTTCTAGCAACTTCTGTACCTCTAATGTTGCAAGGTCCCTTTAACTGGGAGGAATATCTGGGATGGTTTGTTTTTCCAAGGGGGGAGAGGAAAAGGGTATGTAATAACCTCTGGATATGATCATTCGTATCCATTTGTCTTGTGTGATTTCTAGCTAGGCATTTGGGTACAACAACAAGCATCCCCTGACTGCCTCCAGAGATGGAGAGGATGGCCTCCATTCAGGAATGCTGAAGGGGCTTCCCAAGGAAAGAATCCCTGTCACCCTAGTTCTGCGGACCCCCTCTGCCATGAGGTCGGCGTCTTCTGTTGTTACCCCCCCCCCTGCCTCTGGGGAAAAGAGTCACCACATGCATCGGGAAATACTCTTTGGGATTTGTGGAACCACATTTTTTCTCTTCTCTGACCTTTGGGATAAGGTCTAGTGGGGGTGGAAAAACAGACCTCTATGGCAGACAGTTTTCCCTCCTGTTCACACCTGGCCAAGGTCTCTAACTTTGGGCTTGAACAATGACGAGCTATCAAAAGGGACATTAGTGAAGGAAGACTAGAAGGGTTCAGCAAAATTACATAAACACATCCAGGAATGTCTCCTTAAGGAAATTCCTGTAGCTGCTGCCCTACTCGTTCCATCGGCTGCATATGAAATCAGCCATATAGTGGCGTTAACTACTGTGTTTAGGGTGTAGAGCTGAGAGGAAACTTTATCCAAAACCCCAGCAGCTACAGTACCCTGAAGGGTATCTCCTAGCTCCTTCAAGAGATCCCTTTGAAGTCTCATAAAATGGTAATTCAGCGGTCGAAGCGCAAATGATGCTTAAGAAAAGGTATGCTTTCCATATCTGTTCATCATCTGAGAGTCTTTATTCAGTGGATGAACAGACGAGGAAGTTTCTGACAATTCCTTCTTGGTAGCTACCGTCACCACCATAGCATCTACTGGGACACCTTTGGTTAAAAATTCTTTGTCTGTGGGTGCTGTGATGAATTTGTTAGGCCTCCTCGGAACAGGCTCCACTGTATCTGGATAGCCCCATGCCTTACAAGCAATAACATTCATTAATTGGTCAAAAGGTGGAGACACCCAAGAGGTGGTAGGATGAGACCCAAAAGCTTCCAGGTATACTGACTCGTCTTCAGAAAGATTGATGGGCTTCCAGCCACCCCTCTGTTTCAGAATCTCCAGGATGTCTGCAAAGGAGACATCTTCAGAGGAGGACCGTGGGGACCCTTCCAAATCATCCAGGTCAGAATCTGAGGTGACAGACTCTTCCGAGGAGTCTATGTGCTTCCTCTTACACAATCACTTCTGAGGAACCTCCTCAGAGGGGTACTCTGGGGAAGTTTCGGAAGAGATAGTCTCACCCACAGGTGCTTCCTGGGGCTCAGGGGCTCTGTGCTTGGGGGGGAGCAATGGTGCTGAGACCGACAGAGATGCTTTTGGGGGAAGAGTACTCAAAGCTGGGAGTGGCGCCATCGGAGGTAACAGCACTCTCTCCATCAGCTCAAAAACCCCCTCAACCCGCTCCAAGGAGGTCCCTGGCTCCAAAGAGGTCGCTGGCTTTGAAGGCCCGAAAGACCTGCCCCACAGCAGAGTGGTTGGCTCTGAAGCTGATGTAGGAGTGGAGCTCAACTGCGCTGAAGTCCCGAGAGGTAGAACCGGCTCAGACAGCTGTCCAATCCGACAACCCTCCCCAGACCTGATGGGAGAGCGTTGGCTCCTAGACTCCCCAGATTCCAATGGAACTGAGGTAATCAGAGCAGGTGTCGGAACTGACAATCCTGTTGGGGGTCTCAATTCCAATGTTTCCACTACTATCAGGCCCGATCGGGTCAGAGGAGGAATCAAAGAAGGGGATGGTGCCTTACTCAGCTCCGGTTCCTCATGGGTTGGAGTCGACAGGATTTTTTGTCAGCGCCGGTGTACGAAGTAGTCTCCTCACCACCTGCTCCATGTCATTATCGGACAGGCTCCTGGAGGAACGGGAGGACAACAAAGGTGATCTCGCCTTTTTTTTGTGTGGCGATCTCAAAGTCGGAGTAATCAGCTCCAAAACTAGGGACTGACTCCTGACTTGTAACTCTATCGGTTCTGTAACTATAGATGGGGCTGAAGAGGTAGCCTTTTCAGAGCCAAGAGCCCTTGGTTCCAAGATTGGTGATTTTGCTGCAATTTTTTTAGAGGGTTCTGAAACCGGATCCAAGGCTAGAGTTCTTTTTCCTGACTTCTCCGATTTCGAGGAAGAAGAGGGGGATACTGAAGAAGGTTTGGAGCTCTGAGACCCTTACAAAGCCTCTGAAAAGGGAACCTTCAGCAATCCTCTCACAATCAGTTTGTTCTTGCATTCAAGAAGTACTCTACTGCTAAAAGCATGGCAAAAGGCACAAGATTCTTGCAGATGGAGGGCTCCCAGGCAATAAACACAACTGGTGTGCCCATATGTAAGAGACAGTTTTTGGCTGCATTTGTCACATTTTTTTAACCCAAACTATTTGGGTTCTTTCTGATCTTTAGACATATCTGTAGCAACAAGAAAAAAACAGAAACAATCCGAAAAAACATTTTTTTTTTAACTTTGTTACCTCACAAAGTAAAACCGAAACAAGCAATCTCCTATACTAGGCAAGCCAATCCAACAAAAAATATGTATCTATAAAATATAAACAACTACAGCTTCAACCAAGAAGCTACCAACGTAAACTTATGCAAAGTCAAGGCAAAAAACACACCACACTAACTAGACTACAGAAAACCTTTTTTTTTTTAACTTAAACAATGCACAACCAAAACGCAGGAGGAAATACTGACAAACAAACAGATCCTCATCGCAACAAGAAAGGCAGGGGAGGGGAAAGCTCTCTAACCAAAATGAGCTTGTGGCGGGGGATAGGGAACTATGACAATAGAAACCAGAAGGCCTGATGAGAAAAAGGCCGACAGCTCACAGCGCAAAGGGATGGAGAAAACACAGCCCAAAGCCCTTAAGAGACTAGCTAATGCCTAAACAGAGTTTAACTATCAAAAATTTAACATTAACCACAAAAATTACAAAAAGATGAAAAACTTAGCCAAGAGCCAAGCAGAAGTCACCTGATCTGCTTGAGCAGCAAAACGAGATCTGGGTAATCTTCCCTGAGCATCATGGGATAGGGCATAGCCTCGAGCTTTTGAATTAGGCTGAGTCGGAACCGATGCTTGGTTCTGAACCCAACCAGCACATAATGAAGGCAAAATAGGGCAACACAACATTCTGTGTTTTTCTGACAAATTACTGGGATGATTTGCGGATCAATGTCACTAAATAATGACATACATTTGAGTTTCAGACTTCAAATCCTTCAGAAAATGTATGTTAAAACAAATCCTGTTACGCTAGCAACTTTCTAAGCTTATAAGAGTAATATTTAAAATATGCCCCTATTTTTGGACCTTTGTCCCCATTTTGTTAGTTTTTGTCCCGATTTCTTGAACTGAGAGGTTGAGAGGTGTGATTAGTATTATTTAACTCACTCAAGTGCAATATTAAACAAATAATTTAGGCAATTCAGTCTGTAGTATGTTTTGCATTACTTTAAATAGAGTAGTTAACTTAACTCAGGGAAGGGTATTCTTTTCATATATGAGTGCTGGTAAATGTCTCTGCTCTTTCTTTCGTGTACTGGGAGTAGTACTGTATTTGTTAGTTATGTTTATTCCTCTACTTGCATGTGTTCTTTCACTTTCATTTGTAATTTCAAAAATTGAGCTGATGCACGAAATTTCATTTAGGCTTCACGTGTATAGTTCTAAATGACAATAAAGTTTACTTTGACTAAACACATTTTAAATCTGATGCCACCATAAAAATAATGGGGGATGAAAGGTAACAGATTGTGAAGAAATAACATTTTGAAGTTGGGCACTATCACAAACAGGTTTAAAAGGGAAAGATTCAGAACTGGTCTCCATGAACCTTTCTTTGACACCAGAAACCTCCTTGAATAAAAGCTTTCGCCTGTATGAGGGGGAGAGACTACTACTATCACCTCTTGAGCCAGGAAATGTTAAATGGCAAGAGGGAAAAGAAAAGCTTGATCTGGCAGGTGAGAAGTAATCTCTTGAAAAGGAGCGAGAGATTCCCACTGCCATCTGTATCCACAATGACTCACTTTCAGAACCCATTTACCTGAAACTATCTGTTGCCAAAGACAGATGTGGAGGTTCAGATTTTTGGAAAAGATTAAAGCCTTGCCAGGGTGGGAAGAGGGATTTTGGAGATAGTCATCCACACTTGTTAGACTGTCCTTTATTCTGGGGGGGGGGGGTCCTCCTTTCTCTCTAACATTGCTTTTTAAAAGTCTCTTCATCAGCAGCTTGCTGTACCTGCTTTTACACACGCACACACACACACACACACACACACACACACACACACACACACACACACACACACACACACACACACACACACACACACACACACACACACACACACACAGACACACACACACACACACACACACACACACACACACACACACACACACACACACACACACACACACACACACACACACACATATATATATATATATATATATATATATATATATATATTTGTAAAAGGTAATAGAGGTAGCACTAAACCCCTTGACAAACTTGAAGAAGGGAGGCTGAAAAATCTGTGAAATTCCCTGAATCAGCTTACCTCTCCCATCACACTTTTTAGGACCTCTGCAGCAGATGGTCCAAAAGCTACCTCTGTGTATAAGGGAGATTCAGAATTTCACCTTTAACATCTCAGCAAAGTTTTGAGTATGCATCCAAGCAAACCTTATAAGAATTCAAGTGGCAGCAGCCCTGAAAGTGGCATCAGCCGAATCTTAAGCTCATTTCAAAGAACTGGTAGCCATTGAGACACAGAAACAATAAGATTACAAAAAAAAAATTTTTTCTCAGGTGATGGAAACAATGACTTAATGTTCCTCACATTCTCAACAGAAGCAAGCATAAACTTTAACATGCGAGCTTGACAAATGTGAATTTTAAAAATAAGTGTTGCAGAAAATACACTTTTTTCCCAAATCTGTCAAAAACTCTATCATGTTTGTCAGAAGGGGATGGATTTGCATTAAGCAGATTTTTAGCAGCAGATGGGTATACCAGAGAAATTGCTGCTGGGTCTGATCTGGGGTAAGAACACTTGTAAGATGGAGGAACTTTATACAATCTGTCTGCTTTTTGGGGGGGTATTAGGCTGGCTCTCGGGCAAGTTACAGGCTGTAATAAATACATCCTTCAGTGCTGGAAGAACAGGAGAAACTTGTGTAGGTTCAAGAAATAATATTAAGTCACAGTACTTCTTAAGAGACAATGGAATGTCTTTATGTTCCCACTGAAACAACTGATTCATTCTGGAAATGATTAAAGAAAATGAGAATCCTTCAAAAGGACTGCCAAAGGCCCCAATTTCCTCCAAATCAGAACCAGAAGTCAGAAGAAAAAAATAAAAGTTGTCCCTTCACAGTCATTTTGTGGTTTAAAATCTTAAACATCCTCAGAAAATGAAGAATCCTATTATCTTTTACCAGAAACAGAAGAACTTGAAAGTTGAAGGACCTGTCCTGTCCAAAGTAATTGTGACATGAGAAGACATATGTTTAACTTTCTGCTTCTTTTTGACACAAATTTCTAAAGAAACAGACCTGCTTTTAACAGGAATAAAAAAACTTCAAAGGAATAGGCATTCCCGTCTGGCTAGGAAAAAAAGGTATTCCCTGCTTCTTTTTGCAAGACCGACAATAGTGGTTCTTCCTGGCCCACCAAGGACACTGCAACAGCCGCAGAGGACAGGTCTAACCCTGGTTCATGCTGGGTGAAGATATTATACCAGACGGAGTCAATGAAAAAGGTTAATGGTCTGAGGAACCAGAAATGGCCACAGCAGAGTTACTCATCTGCAGTTTAGGCACTTTAGTAGCCCGCTGAGGTGGCAAAGGCTGCTGATAATGTTTTCTTTTTGTGGCTGGAACGAGGAAGAACTGTAGGTTGTTCCATGGTAAAGCCAAAAAAGATGACTGAATCCTGAGGTAGCCTGGTAACAGTAGTCAGAAAAACAGGTAGGTATTAAAATAGGTACTTTTTCCAACATAAAACAGCAAAGAGCATGTTAAAAAGTTATGTCAGCTCACAAAAGTAAAACAACACAACTCTTACCAAGGATAAAATAGTTTTAACTTAGTTTTAACAATTTTGTTTTCCACATAAGTAAAAAGCAACACTCTTAAATAAAAGTTACTAAGAGTCACATGGCAGTCTACAAAAAGTTTGAGAGGTATTCTTGCTACCACCAACAAATGCTCTTCCTATCTCCATACTTTACCCCTTAACCGATGATGTCATGTAAAGAAGGCTGCAAGCACAAAAGGTGCTCAGCACTAAAATGCCTACATGAAGAGCATTTTATACATAAACCACATATTTTGATCAATGGCCAAAAAGATGAAAAAATCTTTATTTTGCACTTTTTTCTGGAGTTTTTGCAAAATAATTATTATTACTATAACAATAATATCTGCCTAATGAAAATAATTCATATAAATCTAATATGTACAGACTAGATATTGATATCAGTTTAATTTATCTGTACAGAGGGACTCTATATCTCACTTATGGCAGCACTTATCAAAGCCCCTTGTACTACAAATAAAAATGATTTCCAATGCCTGGTGCCCACATATTCTATCTACTATAATAATCTATATCCTTATGTGAACTTGTGCACAAATATATTTATGGTTTTCAGGAAGCTGGAGTTCACTAAGCCATTGGCCTACATTTTCATTTCATCTAAGGACAGCCATGGTCACAAACATACTTTGTATATTTCAAATGTTTCATGTTTAGTTATATCACCACTCGATTCATACTGAATTTACATGCATACTGTTTAATATGGAGACATGCGTGAATGGGCGTACCTTTGTTGAAGGTTGTGCGTCAGAGCTGGCAACTCGGCATGTAAAAATCTACTACCAATCATTAGTGGACCGGAGTTTCGCTGTGGTGACCCCTAACCGGGAAAAGCTGAAAGACACAACATCAACAACTGTTTAATGTCCTATTTTACTGTATGATCTGAAAACATGTTCTGTAGTTTTTCTCCACTTTGATGGTCAATGCCATGTGAACCTGTTTCATTTAAAATGTATCTTATATTGTTTATTGGTCTGGGTTTTGTAAAAGGCTAAATAACCAATGATAAAAAACGAATCCAGGCCACAGAAATAGGTATAATGATCTTTATAAATCCACAGATGAGCGATTTCATCTGATACAAAGACTTCTTCAGATGAAAGCACCATTGCTACATACAACGATATGTATCAGACGAAAGCACTCATCTGTGGATTTATAAAGATCATTTTACCTATTTCCATGGCCTGGATTTGTTTTTTATCATTGGTTATTTAGTCACGTTTTATATTTTTGTAAAAGGCTACCGTGAGCAAATTCTCTCCTCCAGTTAACAAACTAACATAAATATATACATACATATATAAATAAATAAGTAAAAAAAAAAATAAAAGAGCACATACATAATTTGGAAGGGTTTGGCCATTTTCGTGCAGGACATGAAGAAGGAGACCACTAGTTAATTATGAATGGCATTGCCTGGGAATTGGATAGATAAGGTAGGCCAAGCAGTCCTTATTAGCTGTAAAAAGCTCATGCTTGTATGTTGTCTTTCCAAAGATGGTAGTCAAAGGGGATGCTATATCAGAATGGTTAAGACCAGAACAGCACTGCTGGGGCCAGTCATGGTGCTAACCCACTCACATGTTTATCCACAGAGGAAAGGGATATATATACATGCATACTCAATACCAGCTATCATTAAGCAAGGGAAATTTTGAGCAAACTTCATGAAAGCGATGGTAGCACAATTAAGGCATTTTTATATTTATCTGTTATCAGCTGAAACGCAGTCAAATGCATTACCTGTGTCTGTCCATATAGAGACAAACATGGTGACCCTGCATTTTATTTTTCTGTAAACCAGCGTGTCGGGATTCAGCGTACTCATAACATAGAAAAGATTTTTAGTTTAAAACATGTCTGCATTTAGTTGTCATTGCCCTTTCATGCTCTGTGAGCCTATGTTTAATAATAGCTATGTGCAGTCACCAACTCCTCATTAAAACTGTTGCCAACATACCTTTTCTTCAAAGAACTTGTGTTCCATCCTGTAAATGGTTTCCTTGTGCTCATTATTGGCTAGTTGCATGCTGTCCTTTATCTAAACGTGAAACACAACATAAGTAACAAGCTGCATGCTGTCCTTTATCTAAACGTGAAACACAACATAAGTAACAAGCTGCATGCTGTCCTTTATCTAAACGTGAAACCCAACATAAGTAACAAGCTGCATGCTGTCCTTTATCTAAACGTGAAACACAACATAAGTAACAAGCTGCATGCTGTCCTTTATCTAAACGTGAAACACAACATAAGTAACAAGCTGCATGCTGTCCTTTATCTAAACATGAAACACAACATAAGTAACAAGCTGCATGCTGTCCTTTATCTAAACATGAAACACAACATAAGTAACAAGCTGCATGCTGTCCTTTATCTAAACGTGAAACACAATATAAGTAACAAGCTGCATGCTGTCCTTTATCTTAACATGAAACACAACATAAGTAACAAGCTGCATGCTGTCCTTTATCTAAACGTGAAACCCAACATAAGTAACAAGCTGCATGCTGTCCTTTATCTAAACGTGAAACCCAACATAAGTAACAAGCTGCATGCTGTCCTTTATCTAAACGTGAAACCCAACATAAGTAACAAGTTGCATGCTGTCCTTTATCTAAACGTGAAACACAACATAAGTAACAAGCTGCATGCTGTCCTTTATCTAAACATGAAACACAACATAAGTAACAAGCTGCATGCTGCTCTTTATCTAAACATGAAACACAACATAAGTAACAAGCTGCATGCTGTCCTTTATCTAAACGTGAAACACAACATAAGTAACAAGCTGCATGCTGTCCTTTATCTAAACATGAAACACAACATAAGTAACAAGCTGCATGCTGTCCTTTATCTAAACATGAAACACAACATAAGTAACAAGCTGCATGCTGTCCTTTATCTAAACGTGAAACACAACATAAGTAACAAGCTGCACGCTGTCCTTTACTAAACATGAAACATAACATAAGTAACAAGCTGCATGCTGTCCTTTATCTTAACATGAAACCCAACATAAGTAACAAGCTGCATGCTGTCCTTTATCTAAATGTGAAACCCAACATAAGTAACAAGTTGCATGCTGTTCTTTATCTAAAAGTGAAACACAACATAAGTAAGAAGCTGCATGCTGTCCTTTATCTAAACGTGAAACCCAACATAAGTAAGAAGCTGCATGCTGTCTTTTATCTAAATGTGAAACACAACATAAGTAACAAGCTGCATGCTGTCCTTTATCTAAACATGAAACGCAACATAAGTAATAAGCTGCATGCTGTCCTTTATCTAAATGTGAAGCACAATATAAGTAAACCTGCTGAGCTATAGGTCTTTCTATAGCAGTAGTAGTTTTGCTCAACTTGAAATCATCTCAATAGTTTTATTTACAGCAGAAGTAGTGACTATATTTTCTTTTAATGCAGCAGTATTATATTCAATTAGATAACAAACATTATAGAAGATACTTTTGCATTGTAAGGTTTTATTGTTGAGCCTCGATGTCAGAATGCTGAGGAACCAAAACAGTAAACCAATGCCTGAAACAGAAGCACGAGAAATTAAAATGCAACTGTTCTTTGCATGGGGAGAGGGGGTGGGGTGGGAAACTTCCTACACACCTAATGTGAGAAGCAAGTCCCGCACTACCCCTCAAAACCTAGTAAAGTATCTTTCTCAATCAGAATTATACCTAGCTATGTTCACTCAGTACAGTATACTTATATGCGATACCTACTATGACAACAAATGTTCAAATATATTTAGTGCAGCAGAATTATAAAATTGAGGGGGATTCAGCTGACACATTGACATCAATCCTCAACCTAATCTTTCTTTAGCAGTCAAACATCCGCAAGCCATGGCTGTGTGCAGGCTCTAACCACTGCTGTTACAGGGAACCCAGCATAAAATGCACTTCAGATCTGATGACATTCTTTTTAGGTAACCCACAGGAAGCATGCTAACAGAGAAACAATGACGATTTCTAATAAGAAATATTATTAGCCAGAAGGCTAGACAAAAAAGCAGATCTAACATGAATAAACATCAGCTCAAAGTTAAACTAAATTACATTCAATAAGTACTAAATTTACAAGTATAAAAAAGTGTCCTTAGACATTAACTCATGGGCAACTACTTAATACTTAATTTTAAGTTGTAGTTGTAACTAAAGAAATAAAAATAAGCTGTCATATCATATAGTCTACAGCTCTGCAACTGACCTAATATATATATATATATATATATATATATATATATATATATATATATATATATATATATATATGTATAAGAATGATAGACCTCTGATGTGCAGATCCAGGGGAAAGGACGGTGAAAACTTGTTGAGTGGCAGAGATTTTATTATTCAATATATAAGGAACTTGCAAGTGCTCATGAAATTAGCTCATCTTTGAGATAATGTGCAATGGATAATGACTATGATGTCTTCTGAAGACCGTCTTCCGGTACAAAATTGCTGCAGTCCCTAGCTCCAGCAATCATGAGTGAAGAATGTTCCTTCCATCAGCTCATGTTGTGCCATCATGCACCAAAATTAGGGTCTATATTATATATTCTAACTTTCAAAACTTCGAATCCCATATGTTCGACAATATATGGTTGAAGTTTGAAAGATCGAATATATAATAAAAAAAAAGCAAGAAAAACTTACCTTAACGGTGCGAGCAGGGGGGCTGTGCCCCCCTACTTAAATATATCAACTCAGAGACCGCACTTCAGTGCAGAAAAGGGAAATTCTCCCATTCTGCACCATACGGCGCTGTTACGTTTAACCTTCGAACTCTTGAACTCTTGAAATGTCGATTATATGGTGTCGACCATATGACATTCAACATTTCAAGCGTTCTGTGTTCTAATAGGAACCCCCAAAATTAGGTAGGCACATCCAGCCTCACTTTTTCCTGAATCTGGCTGCAGTAAACTGATTAAAAAGAGAGTCTGGGAGCCCTTGGAGAACAGTCCTAGTAAAAGAATCTGGGTTGTAATGCTTAGTCAAAGTGGACACAGAAGACTAAGTTGTTGCCTCTAGAACATTTCTAGAGTCTACCACTTTCCAAAAAGCAACAGAAGTAGCCAGAGCTCTAATATTGTGAGCCCTGACTTCGCCTGGAAGCATCTTACTATGCTAAGAATAACAAAAATAAGCATAGCTTGACACAACTATTTAGAAATGTTCTGTTTTTACACTAATTGTCCCTTTGCCTTGACTTTATAGGAAAGAAACAGCTGATTAGAATTCCTGAAGGATATTGTTCTGACAATTTAGTATCCAAGTTGCCTGTGCACATCCAAAGTGTGAATAATTCTTTCTCCTTTTTTTGGTTCTAGAAAGCAAAGCAGGAAATTAATTGCCTGGCTCAATGTAAACTCTGAAACCACTTTAGGCATAAAAGAGGGAATTGTTCTCAAAGTTACCCTGTCACTGTGAAAGATGATCCAGGGTTTTACTTAATTTATTTTATTGTATTACTCACCCATCTCATTTAAGTTTATTTCTCACCTTAGTCTCATCCTCACAAACATACTACCAATCCACAGCAATGTCCTTCCCACCAAAACCAACCTAATCAATAACAACCTCTTATATCATCAAATTACTATAATTGACAAATGCTTTTTTCCCACCTAGAAAACTACACTACCAATCCACAACTTCCTCCACTGAAACCTAACCAACCAATAACATCTTCTTACATCTCTTATTACTATAACTGACAATACCTGTTCTCTACTCTTCACCATCTAAGGATGCTCTCCTTTAGAACATTGCATACCTTAACTTCCCTCTCCCCACCATGATGCAGTGTTTCACTCTAACCTCTCTCATACTCACATTATTAACCTGCTCTACATCTTAACAAACACACCTTCCTGAATACTTTACCTGCTACCAAAAGACGCATGATTACCTTCATCCATCCTGTTCACTACAGGTCCCCAATTAATATAAAAATCACTACATTAACTTTGTTAAACCTAAAATACTTCATACCTCAAAAAAAAAAAAAGATTCAAAGCCACTATCAACACAAAAACTAAAACAACACATTCATATAAGTGTACTACTGAATTTGCTGCTAGCAGGTGACATTCACCTCAACCCTGGACCCTCTCATGCGCTAAGTTACTCCACATATAATAAATTAACTCTGACCAAAAGCCTAAACTCCTCTCCCAACAAAATAAGAAACAGCAACAAGAAACTCAATCTATTCCATATGAACATCAGAAGCATTGTAAACAAAATTCCAGAACTGCATGCATGGATAAAATATCACTCCACTGACAAATTAACAATAATGGAATCTTGGCTAAAATGAATATCATTAACACAGAAATACTGCCCCATGCCCTCACCCCTGGCTTTAACATCCTTAGAGCTGATATATTAAACAAAATAGCAGGAGGAGTAGCAATAATGTACCACAATAGCATAAACCTGCCACATTTCCCATCTCCCATACTCTCCTTCTTCAATGCAGAACTAGTTCTATGTAACCTAAAACTAAACACACACCTACAATAACATGTGTAGAGGCCCTTTATATCCCACCTGGAGGCAATATCAGTACATTGGAGGGCATCCTATCCTGGCTGTGTGATAATGTATATAAAGAGATAAATATACTAGGCTATATTAACATCAACTGGTCAAGTCTCACCTCCAAGATAACTTCTAGTATAAACCTCTACAATGTGTCCCAACTTATCAGTGATGCTACCAGAATCAAACTGAAAAATGGTAAAACTACCATCCTGGACTGGTTATTAACAAGTCACCCTAACAATATAAGCTCCTGCAGCACCTTAATAAGTACACTTAGTGCCCACCTGCCCATATATGCCACAAGAGAATGCCATACCTCTTGCAGAGAACACACACAATAATTTTTTTTTCTCACATATGTTTTCCTACCTTGTGTTTCTGCTTATCTATCTCTTATTTAATCTAACTTCAGAATATTCCATACCTTGTATTTTACTTTTATTTTACTTTTTTTCTGTTTACATGCTTTTTGTCAGTTTTAGTTTTTCTTAAATTGTTACATAAGTCTACACTGGTACTTTTGTATTATGCTCATCATTGTTCTTTTGTAATGATTGTTTACTTTGTGTATTTGGAGCTTTTCTCCCCGGGCCTCTACTGAAAACGGATATATGTCCAGTAAGACTAGCCCGGTCAACAAATGTAAAATAAATAAATAAATAAATAAATTTTGCAACCTGGACGACTCTGCATCAACTGTTTAACACCTCACTACTATCTCACAACTGGAGCATCCTAAAAATCTTGGCATTAAATAATGGTGTTGTCTATTTTAACAGCATATTTATGGACCTGCTAAACAGCATGTTCCCCTTAGGCTTAAAAGAGTGCAAAATGTCTTTGCTCCTTGGCACACTGCTACTACCAGGAAATTAGTAAGGAAAAGAGATAAAGCCTGGATGGCATGCCTCAACAATAAAACAGACAACAATCTTTAACAACATAAACATTTATAAAATAAAGGCGAATGCCAGATCAAACTTGACAAGAAAGTACAGTTAGTAAGTTGTTCAGAAAAAAATTAACCAACAAATAAAAGAACGAACACCAGTTCCTTCAATGTCTTGGGATCTAGTACTCCAACCAGCTAAAGCAGAAATCCTATTGTTCAAATAGAACACAGGCAACCAACGTGTAGTTAAAAATAATTTAATATCCAAGTAAAGCGCTTTCACTTACAACACAGTAAGCTTCATCAGAACTACAAAATTCTAACTGACAAACATTTAAATAACTTTTTTGGCGCCAAAAATGAAACTACAACAGTTACTTAAAGCAATACAATACTAAATACAAAATCTGTAAACATACAAGCCATAATCACTAACCATCTATAATGTCCTATGTTGTACTATAAAAACAATATCTACACTCATCTGAATCACTAAATGTAATATATATGTGAAATGTATGTTATATAAAAATTCATGTTAAAACTAATAATGGTTTAATAGATATAAAATCATTAAGTCCAGGTGCGGTGGAGGCATCAGTGTAAATCTGCCATAATAATTCTTTGTAAGATAATAATCCCTTAAAATTGCCCCCCCCTGGAATCAATAACTACACTGTCCAATATTGCAAATTTAAAAAAATGTTTATCACCACACTTATTTATATGTCTGTATAACGCATTATTAACATCCTTAGTTCTAATGCTATAAAGGTGTGAGTAAATGCGTTTATTAAATTTTCTCTCCGTTTTGCCTATGTAATATCCCGAACACACCATACACATAGCAATATAAATAACCATTATAGCTTGACAATTCCCTTGTTTAAATCTAATTTTGGTTTGGGTAACATTATTTACAATATATACCCTTATTAGGTTTCAATTACAAACATGATAACATGATGTATAGTAGTAATACTACCAATACTTCTAGTGATGGGAAGATTAAAGACGATACTAATTTTAACAGAGTACGTATTTTAGAATATGGTCCATATATAACTAAAATTATGGATATATTTAAAAATAATTGGAATATTATTCTTGCAGACCAAGGAATTACTTCAGTGTTGGGTAGTGGCCCCCAATTTGTCAACAAAGTAGGAAAGAACATCAAGCACTACTTGGAAAGAGGTTATTGGTGTAGAGATGAGAATACAAAGCACACTAGTAGATGTGGTGTGTGCAAACAATGTAGTTTTATTTATGAGGGTGAAAAGATTACCTTAAATAATGTTACCCAAACCAAAATTAGATTTAAACAAGGGAATTGTCAAACTAAAATGGTTATTTACATTGCTATGTGTATGGTGTGTTCAGGATATTACATAGGCAAAACGGAGAGAAAATTTAATAAACGCATTTACTCACACCTTTATAGCATTAGAACTAAGGATGTTAATAATGCGTTGTACAGACATATACATAAGTGTGGTGATAAACATTTTTTTAAATTTGCAATATTGGACAGTGTAGTTATTGATTCCGGGGGGGGGGCAATTTTAAGGGATTATTGTCTTACAAAGAATTATTATGGCAGATTTACACTGATGCCTCCACCGCACCTGGACTTAATGATTTTATATCTATTAAAACATTATTAGTTTTAACATGAATTTTTATATAACATACATTTCACATATATGTTACATTTAGTGATTCAGATTAGTGTAGATATTATTTTTATAGTACAACATAGGACATTATAGATGGTTAGTAATTATGGCTTGTTTGTTTACAGATTTTGTATTTAGTATTGTATTGCTTTAAGTAACTGTTGTAGTTACATTTTTGGCGCCAAAAAAGTTATTTAAATGTTTGTCAGTTAGAATTTTGTAGTTCTGATGAAGCTTACTGTGTTGTAAGTGAAAGCGCTTAACTTGGATATTAAATTATTTTTAACTACACGTTGGTTGCCTGTGTTCTATTTGAACAATAGGATTTCTGCTTTAGCTGGTTGGAGTACTAGATCCCAAGACACTGAAGGAACCGGTGTTCATTCTTTTATTCGTTGGTTATTTTTTTCTGAACGATTTATTAGGTTTTCTCACCAGGTTTCCATCATGGAGTCTGATCGGGACATGTCCCCCAGCACCCAAACCAGTTCTGACAAAGGGAGTACTGCTCTAGTACAAGCAGAGCTAGCTGAACTGCGAGAAGAAGTAAGCAGACTTTCTTCACTGTTGATGAACTATGGCAACATCATTATGAAGGCGAACAACGGAGTTCCGAACCAGCACCAGCCGACACCACAATGTTTGTTATCAGGTAACTTTGCAGGTGGCAATCCACCACCTACTATTTTGGGAGTGTGCAATGATAGTATTGATGACACTCAAGATATACCGAATTACACCATCCATTCCAATGGAATTCCTAATGGACAATGAACAGGTAGTAAACCGATAGATCTCCCAGCCAATTTACCGGTTACTGAACAGTGTAACAGTAGTTGTCTGGGTATTTCTGATTTCACCTTTGACTTTTCATTTGGAGATACGGAAGAAGATGTAAAATGAATGGGTGTTAAACCCAAAAGGATGAAACCTAAACTGACATATACCAATATTAATAGTGGAGTTTTTAGCACTAATGGGACAACTACAAGACCGGACACACAGGTTCCCAGTGCTAAAGATTGTAGACAGTCTAACAATTTATTGAAAATGTTTTTGGATAACAATTGTGTTTTTGATAATAAGAATATAAATTATGGGATGGACAGTCCCGCTTTGCTCAAGGGAACTCTTAAGAACAACATTTACTCCTTGGGTAAGGCATTATACACCATTAACAGTACTAAATTAGACAACGCATATTTAATGAAATGTATTGATTCCAAAATTGTACCCATGAGTCTGAGGTTTCACAAATATCCTATGGGGATTGTTTTAAACAACAATATTATTCAGGAGCTTAATGGCTTTTTTGATGATTGTGGCACAAAGTTTATGCAATTCTTAATTAAATGAAATGACGAAAAGTTAGTTAGACTGATTCATGAAGTGGAAGAAATTAATGAAGCAATACGAAATGATTTACTGTTTCCTCAATGGGAAAATTTATATGCTGAACAGTTTAGTGATGCTGAAAACTCTATTAAAAAAGTTTATGTTCGTAAAAGCAAGAAACTTCTTAGGGACATAGAGCAATATAACAAAGGTAGAGCCTACTTATGGAACAGGAATAGGGGGGTCACCTATTGGTATTACTCACAACAAAGCTGAAGGAACTGGTAACAACACCATGTCATATAGGGAAAACAACCCACGTTTTTTAGAAAGGGATTACAGGGGGAATTGGAAGGACCACAACTGGGGGAGGAATTGGAGGAAATGGGATCCATCAAATGATTCCCAATCCCAACAATAAATAGGAGAACACTACCAACACAACGGGGATACGAGGGACATGTTATGGAGGGAAGGAAGGAGGTAAATAATTCTAGTCCCAGTACAGTTAATCAAAGCGCAGAGATTATTACTGTTGACAGGGTTATATCCACTTATAAAAATTTTAACATCTACAATTATACGGACCTTGTTTTAAATACTACACACTTTGACTTACTGTCAAAAGGGATGAAATTTATCCCTGTTAGTAAATTCAACCTAGTTGACACTATTTGTGAAGCAAAGAAATATATTAGGAAGCTCAATTTGGCCATTACGTTTCAAGACACACACAGTTCATCAAGACCAACTTACAATAAGTCTATACCACAAAGTTTGACAAAAAAGAGCACGTTTGTGCCTCCCATGCACCCCCATATTTCTGTGATAAAGTTGTCACACAACAGATATACCAATTGGACAATTTGATCAGTAAGTCTAGTTTGAAACCATATTACAATTTGTCCCAACTTGAATCGAAGGTGTTACAAGATCTCAGAAAAGATAATACTATTAGGGTTATGAAACCTGACAAAGGGGGAGGCATCGTTATTTATGAAAAAACACAAAGCTGAGGGAAGCTGAAATAAACGAAATATAGCCAAACTACAGCTTCAGGGATCAAACCAATAAATATCCAAGTACCAGGTGGTAGAAAACGCTGATGTATAAAACCTTCTTTATTGACACAAGTATATCCAGGAGTTAACGCAAATGTTTCCAACAAGTAAAGCAAGTTTTCGTTGCTTGAATGCAACTTCCTCAGACAATCAAAGCATCTAAATGTGTAGTTTAAATACACTGATGTTTAATCACATGTGGTTCCAATTAATGAATTAAAGGAATATGCCCTGAAATACTGTGTGCTTAAACTTATAAACATTTTTGGTCATTGTTGTAAACATGTGTTCATGAATTAAAAACATTTTATTGTTAAAAACTTTTTAAATTGTCATAAAAATACCTCCTAAATGAGGCCAGAGTAATTTTTATTAATCATAAAACATTAGAAAACCTCTGAATGTTAAAATTAATAATTCTACATTCTACTAGCCTTGAGTTTTAGTATGGGCTTAATGGAAATATAGTCATTCAAACCCGGTTTCTTATTTGATTCCAAAAGAATCTGCCAGTGAGTCTCCCTTTGTTCCAACCTAGCCTGCCATGGTCCTCCCCTAGGGTCCATGTTTATCCTTTCCAAAACAAAGAATCTGTATCTAGCTGTGGGACATGTCAGTGTATGTTTGTACAAGGCGTTGTTAATGTTGGCTTTTTTTGCCCACATAGTATGCTGGACATTGTAAACAAATAGCCAGATATACTACTCTTAGGCTGTTACAGTTGTAATACTCTCTTGCTTTGACAACTCTATTCAAAGCTGTGATGGTAACTGTTTCATCCTGTATGATGTAAGAACACTGTGAACAGGTGCCACATTTGTATGTACCCTTACGTGTACGTGTTGTTTTGTTCTGAATGGGGGCATGTTCTAATAAACTTTTAATATTTTGCCTGCTAAAGACCATTCTCAATTCTTTGCCTTGCAAATTAGACAGATCAGTAATGGCCATAAATGCTTCCCACTCTTGTGTGATAATGTCCCTTATGTCTGTTGAGTTAGTACTGTATTGTGTAATGAAGGCATGTTGGAAATCTGCCCTATTTTCACAATTCTGTCCTGATAAATTTATTCCTGTCCCCAGAACTGGGGTATATTTGTCCTTTCTACCCTTAACAACTTGTTCTTGAATTTGGTTAATGAACCATACAGGGTATCCTATCTTGGAACATGGACCTCAATTTGTGACATTCAAAAGGAAGTCATCGTCCTCTGGCGTCATACGTGAAATTCTCACGTACTGTCCTTGATACCTCTTTTCTGGTGAATTGGATGGGAACTTTTGAAATGAATATAGCTGTTAGAATAGGTGGGTTTTCTATATACATTAGATTTGAAACCCCCTTGTGTTTTCTTGCTGAGAAGGACATCTAAATACTCTACCCTGTCCTCATATATTTGATGGGTGAAGCTTAAGAAATCTGTTGTTGTAGCTAAATAATCCATAAATTCCTGGATGTCACTGTTAGACCCTGTCCAAAAAATACAGATATCGTCCAGAAACCTATAGTAGGCTACCCAGTGCTGTTTGAAAACACTGTTTAATACAAATTTACTTTCCCATATGGAGAGAATAATGTCTGCGTATGTAGGGGCACAATTTGCCCCCATAGCTACGCCTGAAGTTTGCTTATAATATTCTCCCCCGAAGTGAATGAAATTGTGATGTAATACAAGTTTCATTAAATTCATTATCAGAAAGTTGTCCCCATAATCAGCTTTCGGACAAGATGTGATAGCCTCATCCAACCATTGTAGACCTGTTTCATGTGGAATTACAGAGAACAGGTCTACCACATCTATGGTTAAAAATTTAAGGTTGGGTACTTTAAGGTCTGGGGTTATCTGCTTTAAAAATTCCCAGGAGTCCTTAAGAAGATGGGATGACCTAGGCCATAATTTCTTGAACTTATAATCCAAGAATTTTGAAATAGTAGAGATCTTGGAACCTTTGGCCGCTACTATGGGTCGCAGGGGGGGGTCTGATGGGTTTTATGGACCTTGGGAACCCAAAAAATAGACTTGGCTATTCAAAATTTACTAGATATAGGAATGATTGACCAGAGTATTTATGCCTTTTTACATAACACAGAACCCAAAATTCCATCTATCTTTGGGGTTCCCAAGGTCCATAAAAATCCACCAGACCCCCCCCTGCGACCCATAGTAGCGGCCAAAGGTTCCAAGATCTCTACTATTTCAAAATTCTTGGATTATAAATTCAAGAAATTATGGCCTAGGTCATCCCATCTTCTTAAGGACTCCTGGGAATTTTTAAAGCAGATAACCCCAGACCTTAAAGTACCCAACCTTAAATTTTCAACCATAGATGTGGTAGACCTGTTCTCTGTAATTCCACATGAAACAGGTCTACAATGGTTGGATGAGGCTATCACATCTTGTCCGAAAGCTGATTATGGGGACAACTTTCTGACAATGAATTTAATGAAACTTGTATTACATCACAATTTCATTCACTTCGGGGGAGAATATTATAAGCAAACTTCAGGCGTAGCTATGGGGCAAACATTATTCTCTCCATATGGGAAAGTAAATTCGTATTAAACAGTGCTTTCAAACAGCACTGGGTAGCCTACTATAGGTTTCTGGACGATATCTGTATTTTTTGGACAGGGTCTAACAGTGACATCCAGGAATTTATGGACTATCTAGCTACCACAACAGATTTCTTAAGCTTCACCCATCAAATATATGAAGACAGGATAGAGTATTTAGATGTCCTTCTCAGCAAGAAAATACAAGGGGGTTTCAAATCTAATGTATATAGAAAACCCACCTATTCTAACAGCTATATTCATTTCAAAAGTTCCCATCCAATTCATCAGAAAAGAGGTATCGTCAAAGGACAGTACATGAGAATTTCACGTATGGCGTCGAGGATGATGACTTCCTTTTGGAATGTTACAAATTGAGGTCCATGTTCCAAGATAGGGGATACCCTGTATGGTTCATTAACCAAATTCAAGAACAAGTTGTTAAGGGTAGAAAGGACAAATATACCCCAGTTCTGGGGACAGGAATAAATTTATCAGGACAGAATTCGTGTGAAAATAGGGCAGATTTCCAACATGCCTTCATTACACAATACAGTACTAACTCAACAGACATAAGGGACATTATCACACAAGAGTGGGAAGCATTTATGGCCATTACTGATCTGTCTAATTTGCAAGGCAAAGAATTGAGAATGGTCTTTAGCAGGGGCAAAAATATTAAAAGTTTATTAGAACATGCCCCCATTCAGAACAAAACAACACGTACACGTAAGGGTACATACAAATGTGGCACCTGTTCACAGTGTTCTTACATCATACAGGATGAAACAGTTACCATCACAGCTTTGAATAGAGTTGTCAAAGCAAGAGAGTATTACAACTGTAACAGCCTAAGAGTAGTATATCTGGCTATTTGTTTACAATGTCCAGCATACTATGTGGGCAAAACAGCGCGGGATATCTGAGCATATGTAACGACGAAAAAAGCCAACATTAACAACGCCTTGTACAAACATACACTGACATGTCCCACAGCTAGATACAGATTCTTTGTTTTGGAAAGGATAAACATGGACCCTAGGGGAGGACCATGGCAGGCTAGGTTGGAACAAAGGGAGACTCACTGGCAGATTCTTTTGGAATCAAATAAGAAACCGGGTTTGAATGACTATATTTCCATTAAGCCCATACTAAAACTCAAGGCTAGTAGAATGTAGAATTATTAATTTTAACATTCAGAGGTTTTCTAATGTTTTATGATTAATAAAAATTACTCTGGCCTCATTTAGGAGGTATTTTTATGACAATTTAAAAAGTTTTTAACAATAAAATGTTTTTAATTCATGAACACATGTTTACAACAATGACCAAAAATGTTTATAAGTTTAAGCACACAGTATTTCAGGGCATATTCCTTTAATTCATTAATTGGAACCACATGTGATTAAACATCAGTGTATTTAAACTACACATTTAGATGCTTTGATTGTCTGAGGAAGTTGCATTCAAGCAACGAAAACGTGCTTTACTTGTTGGAAACATTTGCGTTAACTCCTGGATATACTTGTGTCAATAAAGAAGGTTTTATACATCAGCGTTTTCTACCACCTGGTACTTGGATATTTATTGGTTTGATCCCTGAAGCTGTAGTTTGGCTATATTTCGTTTATTTCAGCTTCCCTCAGCTTTGTGTTTTTTGGTGCATTATGGAGGATTCAGGGGAGACAATTACTACCGATATCCAAGGTTCTACATTTCGCTCTGAGGTGGGCGAAATGTCAACTAAGCGAACTTATCGGCATTTTGGTACCCTTAGGGAAGGGTTTGCAACAGGTACTGAAGAGACCAAACTTACTTGTTACACCGGAAGGACAAGGAGGACCGGTACACACGGGTCACAGACAGGGCAGTGGAAACGCATTTACTGAACCTGAGAACAACACACAGCACACGGATTTTCACAGAACGCCTAGGTTATTTCAACCTGATACCGCATCGGGTCCCGGGAATCAAGGGGAAGCGGAACTTCAACACATGCCAGTCAGGACTTTCCAAGAATGGTACAAAGACATACCTTCTTTTACAACACCGCGGAGCCCGAAGAAAGTGAACCCAAGGATTTCTAGCTTTCAGGACTCGATGATGGCACTTGAAACTTGTCTATACAGGTACCGTAAACTTAACCTAGACAACAAATACTTACAAGAATGTCTTAACAAACGTTTGGTACCTAAAGGACTCAGGATACACAAGTATCCAAATAACGTTGTCAAAGACAGTGAATTTCATCAGGAATTAGTAACAGCCTTTGACAATTGTGGGTTGGCTATAGTACAAGCTATTGTTCGAAACAATGAAAAAGAGATTGTCATGTTGGATAAAGACATTTATAAATATAACCAAGCAGTTACCTCCGACTTATTGTTTCAAGTCCAGGAAAGTAAAAATAAATATTACAAAATTAGGCAGGATATAGATCATAAATGTGAAATTATAGTCAAAAGAAAATGTAGAAAATTGCAGAGGGACATACGAGAATACAGTGAGGGTAACCAATATCCCATGCCACCTTCTTTCCATACTAGGAATTATAAACATCCCAGAACAGTGTCTTTTTTAGGGCAGTCTATGGATGAGCAAGAACAGGGCATGGACAGACAGGATGAATGGGTTGTGGACCCATTACCCAGAAGGTCCGAAAGGATTCGTAATCAAAGAAGTACATCTCAGTCTTTTTTGCCTCTAAGTCCCCCACACAGGGGGAATTCGAGGAACTACATGAACAGACATTAAGGGACATTATACAGGTCAATAGAGGTCCCAACGAGTTGGAATACAGTGCAACACACGAGCCTGAATTTCCTTTTTCCTTGTGTACTTCAGGGGGCTTCACTACATATAACTACAGTCACTTGGAAATCACAGATACCTTTTTTCAATTATTTACTAAGGGACTTAAATATGTCCCCAGTAAGTATAGTGATATTACCCAAGTGATTATTGATTTGAAGCTTTTCATTAGGAAGCTCAATTTAGAGAACCTGATGGGCCACACAGATTATATTGAGGAAGATATCCCACACAAAACTAGTACCTTCAACCCACCACTCCATCCGCAACTCAGGAACTTGGAAATGAGAATAGAACAAAGGATAAGGAAACAGGGTACACAAAAGAAAAAACATGTGACTAATTTAACACCTCTTGAAAGGGAGCTTTTGGAATTTTTGAGACAGGATTCTACCATCAGAATCATGGAACCAGATAAGGGAGGGGGAATGGTCATTATGGACCAGGCACTATATGAAGGCAAAATGTTAAATATACTTAACAACATCAGTAGATATACTATGGTATCTCTAAACAAGATAAATATAGCCTATAAAAAATAGACTTGGCTATTCAAAATTTATTAGATATAGGAACGATTGATCAGAGTACTTATGCCTTTTTACATAACAAAGAACCCAAAATTCCTTCCATATTTGGGGTTCCCAAGGTCCACAAAAACCCACCAGACCCCCCCCTGCGACCCATAGTAGCGGCCAAAGGTTCCAAGATCTCTACTATTTCAAAATTCTTGGATTATAAGTTCAAGAAATTATGGCCTAGGTCATCCCATCTTCTTAAGGACTCCTGGGAATTTTTAAAGCAGATAACCCCAGACCTTAAAGTACCCAACCTTAAATTTTTAACCATAGATGTGGTAGACCTGTTCTCTGTAATTCCACATGAAACAGGTCTACAATGGTTGGATGAGGCTATCACATCTTGTCCGAAAGCTGATTATGGGGACAACTTTCTGATAATGAATTTAATGAAACTTGTATTACATCACAATTTCATTCACTTCGGGGGAGAATATTATAAGCAAACTTCAGGCGTAGCTATGGGGGCAAATTGTGCCCCTACATGAACATTATTCTCTCCATATGGGAAAGTAAATTTGTATTAAACAGTGTTTTCAAACAGCACTGGGTAGCCTACTATAGGTTTCTGGACGATATCTGTATTTTTTGGACAGGGTCTAACAGTGACATCCAGGAATTTATGGATTATTTAGCTACAACAACAGATTTCTTAAGCTTCACCCATCAAATATATGAGGACAGGGTAGAGTATTTAGATGTCCTTCTCAGCAAGAAAACACAAGGGGGTTTCAAATCTAATGTATATAGAAAACCCACCTATTCTAACAGCTATATTCATTTCAAAAGTTCCCATCCAATTCACCAGAAAAGAGGTATCGTCAAAGGACAGTACGTGAGAATTTCACGTATGACGTCAGAGGACGATGACTTCCTTTTGGAATGTCACAAATTGAGGTCCATGTTCCAAGATAGGGGATACCCTGTATGGTTCATTAACCAAATTCAAGAACAAGTTGTTAAGGGTAGAAAGGACAAATATACCCCAGTTCTGGGGACAGGAATAAATTTATCAGGACAGAATTCGTGTGAAAATAGGGCAGATTTCCAACATGCCTTCATTACACAATACAGTACTAACTCAACAGACATAAGGGACATTATCACACAAGAGTGGGAAGCATTTATGGCCATTACTGATCTGTCTAATTTGCAAGGCAAAGAATTGAGAATGGTCTTTAGCAGGGGCAAAAATATTAAAAGTTTATTAGAACATGCCCCCATTCAGAACAAAACAACACGTACATACAAATGTGGCACCTGTTCACAGTGTTCTTACATCATACAGGATGAAACAGTTATCATCACAGCTTTGAATAGAGTTGTCAAAGCAAGAGAGTATTACAACTGTAACAGCCTAAGAGTAGTATATCTGGCTATTTGTTTACAATGTCCAGCATACTATGTGGGCAAAACAGAGCGTACTCTCAAGCGCAGGATATACGAGCATATGTACGACGTACAAAAAGCCAACATTAACAACGCCTTGTACAAACATACACTGACATGTCCCACAGCTAGATACAGATTCTTTGTTTTGGAAAGGATAAACATGGACCCTAGGGGAGGACCATGGCAGGCTAGGTTGGAACAAAGGGAGACTCACTGGCAGATTCTTTTGGAATCAAATAAGAAACCGGGTTTGAATGACTATATTTCCATTAAGCCCATACTAAAACTCAAGGCTAGTAGAATGTAGAATTATTAATTTTAACATTTAGAGGTTTTCTAACGTTTTATGATCAATAAAAATTATTCTGGCCTCATTCAGGAGGTATTTTTAAGACAATTTAAAAGTTTTTAACAATAAAATGTTTTTAACTCATGAACATATGTTTACAACAATGACCAAAAATGTTTATAAGTTTAAGCACACAGTATTTCAGGGCATATTCCTTTAATTTTCTAATTGGAATTACATGTGATTAAACACCAGTGTATTTAAACTACACATTTAGATGCTTTGATTGTCTGAGGAAGTTGCATTCAAGCAACGAAAACGTGCTTTACTTGTTGGAAACATTTGCGTTAACTCTTGGATATACTTGTGTCAATAAAGAAGGTTTTATACATCAGCGTTTTCTACCACCTGGTACTTGGATATTTATTGGTTTGATCGTTATTTATGACAGTATTGTGTATTCTTCCAAAATACACACTATACTGCATATATCAGGCAATTATCAGACTATCTCACGTAATGAGATTAATATTGGGTATAGAAGGATTGATATGTGTATTGAGGAGTTTCTTATAGACAAAAGGATTACAGAAAGTACATATAAATTTATTAAAGTTGAACATCCAACTTTGGCTTCGATAGTTGGGATTCCCAAAATACATAAAGGTATTGAGGACCCTCCATTCAGACCTATAATATCAGGCAGTAGATCGAAAACATTCCCCCCTTGGTTCCGTTATAGACGCTTCTTTAAAACACATTTATGGAAAAGTATCCCACCTTGCTAAGGACTCTTGGGATTTTTTAAAAAACTATCCCATACATTTAAATGATGAAGAGTTACTTTTTGTATCCATAGATGTTACTGACCTGTTCTCCAGTATACCCAAAGTAGAGGGACTGGATGCTTTTGCCAGTAGTATTAGGAAATATGCAGACATCGATTGGGACACCAACTGTCTACTAGTAGACATGATGTCCTTGGTACTTGATTACAATTACATCTTTTATGAAGGAGAATATTTTCGACAAACTAAGGGCGTAGCTATGGGACCAGCTTGTGCTCCCATATACGCAAACTTAGTTATGTTAGACTGGGAAGAGACTTAGGTATTTACCAGTGTATATATGAAAAATGTGAAATATTATACCAGGTACCTGGACGACATCTACATTTTGTGGGCTGGTAGTGAAGATGCTTTTGACGTATTCTTGGATTATATTAATCAGAGTAGTAGTTATCTTAAATTTACAAGTTTAAAGAACCATAATGAACTTTCTTATCTTGACACATTTGTTTTTAAATCTGAGAATGTATTCAAATCTAGAATATATCGTAAAAATACTTTCTCAAATAGCTACCTTGAATACACCAGTAATCATCCTAAAAAAACAATTCCTTAATACATATAAGGGACAACTTATTCAAGCAATAAGGATGACATCTGATTATCAAGATATGTTAGAAGAGGTATCTTATATTACGTCTCTTTTTAAGGAAAGAGGATATGACGGTAATATGATGTACAAAGTTAGGGAATACATCATTAGAGAATGGGGTAGGAAATATATACCCTTATTAGGTTTCAATTACAAACATGATAACATGATGTATAGTAGTAATACTACCAATACTTGTAGTGATGGGAAGACTAAAGATGATACTAATTTTAACAGAGTACGTATTTTAGAATATGGTCCATATATAACTAAAATTATGGATATATTTAAAAATAATTGGAATATTATTCTTGCAGACCAAGACATTACTTCAGTGTTGGGTAGTGGCCCCCAATTTGTCAACAAAGTAGGAAAGAACATCAAGCACTACATGGAAAGAGGTTATTGGTGCATAGATGAGAATACAAAGCACACTAGTAGATGTGGTGTGTGCAAACAATGTAGTTTTATTTATGAGGGTGAAAAGATTACCTTAAATAATGTTACCCAAACCAAAATTAGATTTAAACAAGGGAATTGTCAAAGTAAAATGGTTATTTATATTGCTATGTGTATGGTGTGTTCGGGATATTACACAGGCAAAACGGAGAGAAAATTTAATAAACGCATTTACTCACACCTTTATAGCATTAGAACTAAGGATGTTAATAATGCATTGTACAGACATAAATAAATTTGGTGATAAACATTTTTTTAAATTTGCAATATTGGACAGTGTAGTTACTGATTCCAGGGGGGGGGGCAATTTTAAGGGATTATTATTTTACAAAGAATTATTATGGCAGATTTACACTGATGCCTCCACCGCACCTGGACTTAATGATTTTATATCTATTAAACCATTATTAGTTTTAACATGAATTTTTATATAACATACATTTCACATACATATTACATTTAGTGATTCAGATTAGTGTAGATATTGTTTTTATAGTACAACATAGGACATTATAGATGGTTAGTGATTATGGCTTGTATGTTTACAGATTTTGTATTTAGTATTTAAGTAACTTTAAGTAACTGTTGTAGTTACATTTTTGGCACCAAAAAAGTTATTTAAATGTTTGTCAGTTAGAATTTTGTAGTTCTGATGAAGTGTACTGTGTTGTAAGTGAAAGCGCTTTACTTGGATATTAAATTATTTTTAACTACACGTCGGTTGCCTGTGTTCGTTTTGAACAATAGGATTTTTGTTTTAGCTGGTTGGAGTACTAGATCCCAAGACACTGAAGGAACCGGTGTTCGTTCTTTTAACAGTTAGTAAGTTGAACTTACCATAACAGTAGATGTCTGAATGATCACTGCTGCAGTAGCCTAAGCTATATGGGTTATATCCTGCTAAAGAAACAACAGCTGGCCAGCTTAAAAAGCTTCAGGGCACCTTCCACATGCTCAAACACTCAATCAGCTCAAGCTGAGCTGACTAAAAGACAAGTATGGGCGCAAAGCCCTTCAAAGATTTCCAGCCATCAATGAGAGGGATGCTGAATCCTGAAAGGACAAGGCTAAGAATAACAAAAAATAAATGTCCATACCCTATCATAAAAAACACACCAAAAAACAAAGGGGGTGGAGGGAGAGAGCAGCTACTGCAGCACTGATCATACAAACATCTACTGTTTTGGTAAATTCAGCTTACACAACTGTACTGTTTTCTTCATATTGATCACTGCTGCAGTAGCCTTTGCTATATGGGTAGATGACCACAGCAAACTCTTTGGAAGGTGGAAGTAGAAGGGTCCAGGAGTCCCTTAAGAAAGTCCTAGCAAAGAATGATCTAGACCTAGAGAAGGGATCCAGCTTATAGAGCTTTGTAAAAGTATGTACAGAGGATCAAGCAGCAGCTTCTAGAATACTTCTAGAATCCAATCCTTTCCAAAAAGCCATAGGTGAAGTCAAGGTCCTGGTAGAGTGGGCCTTGACACTGCCTGGAATAGTTTGGTTACGGTGCATATAATAAAAGGTAATACCCTTAAGTGACCATTTGGAAATAGTCTCTTTTGACACAGGTTGTCCTTTTTCTTACTTTCACAAGAAATTAACAATTGATTTGAAAATCTGAAAGATTTAGTTCTGTCAAGATAGTACCTAACTTGTCTGCAGTCACCCAATGGATGGAGTATCTTTTCTCCCTCATTTTTAGTTTCAGGAAAGAATATGGGGAGATGGATAGTTTGTCTTAAAATAAACTTAGATACCACTTTAAATGTAAAAGATAAGTTCTCAAAGAAACCCTCACCCTGTGGAAAATGAGATATGGTTGACTCACCATAAGAGCTTGCAACTCAGATACTCCTCTTGCAGAGGTTGGAGCAATCAATAAAACTGTCTTCCATGTTAAGAACCTCAAACCAGTCAGATTAGCTGGTTAAATGGAGCAAGTACTAGCTTCTCTAACACAAAATTAAGATCCCAAGGAAGGGCCACCAGATTACTTGGAGGCCTCTTGTGCAAAGCTCTTTTCAAAAACATTTTGGCATGAGACTGCATTGAAAGAGGATCCATGGGCAGACATGCTGAAATGGTTGATAAATGAACCTTGACAGAGGAATACGAAAGGCCATAGGATATTAACTCACACAAATATTGTAAAACCAGAGATCAACTAGATCTGAATGGGTGCAGGTTATGTTGTCAACACCAACTAGAAAATATTTTCCATTTACTAATGTATGATTTCTATTAGCAGTCTTTCTTGCTAACTTTAGTACCTGCTGCACATCCTCAGTAAATAGGTGCCTAAAAGGAATTCAGACCCTATCAGCCAGACATTCAGTTGAAGTTGATTGATGTTAGGGTGTATCAAACACTCCTGTTCTTGTGCGAGTAGGTAGAGTCTGTGAGAAAGATTGTGGTAATTGTCCGTGGCCATTTCCTAAAGAAGGGAAAACCATGGCTGCCTGGGCCAGAAGGGAGTCACCACAATGATCTTGGGGAATGCCTTCTGAATCTTCAGAAGTACCCTGGCTATTAGGGGAAAGGGTGGAAAGGCATACAGGAACATTCCTGTCCAAGGAAAAGAAAAGGCATCTGTCTTCCAGGCATTCTTGCAAGGAGTCCTGGAACAGAATCTTGCCAACTGGTTGTTAAGAGATGGGGCAGAGGTCTACTTGAGGAACTTGGTCACAGGCAGGTAAAATCTTGGAAGACCCCAGATCTAGTTTCCATTTATGAGGGTCTGCCCTGGTCCTACTCAGCTTCTCTGCCACACAATTGCTCTAACAGAATATAGAATGCCCATAGAGTGAGAGTGTGTTGTAAAGCTATATCCCAAAGTAAAATTATTATTCTGCAAAAGAGGTATGACCTGGTCCCCTCTCCCCACTTGTTGATTTACCATACGACTGTGCTATTGTCTGTAACAACTTGAAGAGATCCTGGGGGAAAAAGGTGATTCAGGGAGTTGAATGCCTTAATCAGGGCAAGCATTCTTTGATATTTATGTATTTGTGTCTGTCCTTCGTATCACACACACCCTGCACTTTTATCCCTTCTGAAACTACTCCAAAGTCAGAGGCATCTGTGTTGACTGACTGCTTTGAAACAGGGAGGGAGAAGGGGAGACCTTGATTTAAGTATATCTTTTGTCTCCAGGAAATTATTTCTCTTCTGACAAACCCCAGCACTGGGATTTGAAAATACAAGGGGTGCTGGTGCTGGGACCAACAAGACTTCAGATACCACTATATCTTTCTTATGTGCAGTCTTGCCAGGGGTATCATATGAATCACAAAAGCCATAAAACCCAAAATCGTGAGGTATTCCTTTGCAGTGAATGAAGCTGAGTGGAAAATCTTAGAAACAAATATAGCTTTAGAGCTATTTTTTCCTGTGGAAGAAAAGCTCTTTGAACTGAGGCATCTAGTTGACATCCAAGGAACACAATCCTGTGTAAAAGAATCAAGAAAGACTTATGAATGTTCTCCTGGAATTCCGCTGATGTAAGAGATCTCTCACCCAAGAGAGACAGAGATTCTTGACACTTTGAAAAAGATAATGCTAAGATAAACAAGTTGTCTAAATATAGAAAAAGGTGGATACCCTGTACCTACTATGAGCTGTAACTGGAGCTAAACACTTTCTTGGTGTAATGGATAGTTCAAAGTATAATGTAGAGGTGAGCCAGATCTAGCAGCAGGCAACAGAGGGAGTTGCCTAGGGCCTGCTGGCTTGGGAGCCTAAGTGCCACAAAAAAAAAGAAAAAAAAAAAAGAATTTATGTGCTCAACGTAACATTCCATCTATGTTGTCCACTTTCATTCTTCCTCAGTTATTTGGTTCTACTATAGCTTGTGGCCACCTAAAATCTCTTGAGATCATCACTTACCCATAATGCACCAACCCCTAACGTACCTCAGATCTTGTTTGGTATATGACATAAAATATGAAATATTAATAAAATATTCCTGACACAAGAAACCATTATCTGGAGCTCAACATAAGGCACAGTGGTTTCCTTATAAACTCTTGTTCTTCCCAAAGTCCATATTCATAGGGGGTGGGGGTTGGTGGTTGGGGAGTTGAGACAGAATGAAAATGGACAACACAGAAGAAACATTATGGTGAGTACATAACTTCTTTATCTAATGTTGTCAAGTGTCATTCATTCCTTAACTATTGGGACAGAGTCCCCAGCTACCTGAAATCCCGAGTGGACTCTAAGGTAGGATATTCTTGAGCACGGTTGAACCAAAGGCTGCTCTTCCCCTCAAGAATAGGTCTAGTGGGTAATAAGTAATAAAGATATGAGGATTAGCCCAAGTTGCAGCTGCACATATATTAAACATGGAATATGTAAATAAAAACACTGACAAAGTTGCCAGGGATCTAGTTGAGTAGGCTCTTAAAGGCTTGAATAACGAGATACCTAAAGTATTGCAGAAAAAATATATACAGTCAGTAAGCCATCTCTCCAAAGTTACCCTGGTCAGTGATTTACCTATTTTGTAGTCCACAAAGGAGATAAATAGTTGTTCCAATTTTCCAATAAGTAGAAAAGTAACTGTCCATGAACGTCTAACAAGTGCAACATGTACTGTCCCTTGTTTTCAGAGGAAAGGCAGGTTAATGGACTGGTTGATATTGGATTCTGACACCACCTTAGGAAGGATTGGTTTGTAGTGTTACCCTATCCCTATGAAAAAATCAAGTAAAGAGGTTTACAGGACAATGCCCGAAGTTCTGAAATTCTTTTGGCTGAGGAAATTTCCACTAGAAAGATTGTTTTCCAGGTCAAAAATTTAAGATCACATTTTGCTGCTGATTCGAAGGGGGCATGAATTAAGGCCTGCAGCAGTAGATTCAAGTCCCATGGTGGAGTAAAGTCTTTATAAGGGGGTCTCAGTAGAAGAGAACCTCTCAAGAAGGCCTTACAAAGCTTAGATGAAGCAAGGGAAGAATTATCAAATCCAATATGGAAGTTAGAGATTGCTGCCAGCTGAACTTTAATGGTTGAGGAGTTAGCTCCTTCACTGAAAATTGTCAACAAAAACTCAAGGACACTTTGTACAGGGGCTAAAAAAGGGTCAGCATGTTTTAGATGCACCCAAAAAAACAAATCTCTTCCATTTACGTCTGTAACATTTCCTCACAGAAGCTTTACTGGAAGATAAAAGTATGTGACAGACAGAGGATGAGGGCATAAGTTGTCTGGCTATTAACAGAAGTGGAGAAACCATGCTGTCAGCTTTAGGTTTGAGATATCCAGTTGAACCATGCCTGTTGGGTGAGACAGAAGGTCTGGAATCGGATCTAGAAACCAAGGTAGGTAAAGTAGATGAGGTCAAAGAAAGGGGAACCAAACCTACCAATGCCAGTCAGGTGCAATGAGGATGACTTTTCTCTTCAACCTGGCAGCTTTCTGCAGACATTTGGGGATAAAAGGAGTTGGGGGATAAACATAAAGGAGACTACGGGACCAATTGTGGAGCAGAGCATCCCTTGGTGATTCCCCTGAAGGGGGGATGAGGACAAAGAAGTCGCTGCACTTGTTGTATAGGGGAGAAGCATAAAAAGATCACAGCAAGGCTGGCCCCATTAACGTAAGATCATTTGTCACTTTCATGTTGCAAGACCACTCGTGAGGTAGTAGAATGGACTTACTCAATTTGTCTGCTATCACACTGCATTTCCCCAGAATGTGCATTACTATCAGAAAGCGGTTGGATGAGATTGCCCTTTGCCACATTCTGAGGGCTTCTCAACACAAGGGGTGAGATCTGGTTCCTCCTTGTTTGTTGATGTACCAAACTACTGACATATTGCCTGTTTAAATCATAACTGACTTGAAAGAAAGAGAGTCCTGGAAGGACTGCAATGCTAAAGCACTGCTCTCATTTCCATGACATTGATATGCATGTTGGCCTCTTTGTGGACCAAGTGCCTTGGACTGTTTTCCCCAGAACGTGCTTCCCCACCCAATCTGGGATGTGTCCATGGTCACTATGGTCTTGGGTAGAGGGAGAATGAAAGGACAACCTTGCAAAACCTGATCTGATCGAATTCACCACCAAAGGCAATTCTTGCATGCCTGAGTGATTCTTGTTTGGGCTGACATTCATTAATAAAGAATCAACCATTACATTGCTAGCATCCATTGAAGAATTTTCATATGAAATCTTGCTAGGGGAATTAAGATTATGGCAGCTGACATTGACTCCAAAGCTTGAAGAATTAACCGGGCCAGAACCTTGGTACTGTGAACTATTTTTGTGACCTGGAATCTGATAGTTTGCACTCTTGCTAGATGAAGAGAAGCTATCATTTATATCGTATTGAAAATTGTTCCTATAAACTTCAGTATCTGAGAAGATTCTGAGAATTGTTGTAATGTACGGTAATTCCTAGAAGGGAGCAAAGTTTGGTGTGCCTGATCACTTGCTCTTATTAGCAAATTCCTGGTCAGGATGGTGATGAGACAGTAATCTAGATATGGAAACACCCAGAATCCCTGCAGTCTCAAGTGAGCTGTTACCACTGCCATGCATCTGGTGAATACCCTGGGGGGTGTGGTGAAACCAATGGGCAGGGCTTGGAACTGTCAATGACTGGCTCCTAGCCAGAAGTGTAAGCACCTTCTGGACAATCTGTTCATTTGTATGTGATAGTATGTGTCTTGAAGGTCTAGCGAGCATATCTAGTCATCCTTGCCCAAAAAAAGGAAAAATGGGCTGAACCATGACCATTGGAAACTTTGTGTGCCGAACTGATTTGTTCAACTTGCTGAGATCTAAAATTGATCTCCAGCCCCCTGTTTTCTTTGGCACTAAGGAGAATCTTGAGTAAGGTCCGGATGATATCTGATCTGGTGGGACCTCTTGGATGACTCTTTTTCCTAGCAGCTTTGTATTTCTAGTGCTGCTACTCTCCTCTAACTGGGAGGAATATTGGGAACAGTTTCATGAGGATGGAGGTGGATGGGAAAAGGGAACGGTGTAACCTCTGGAAATGATCCTCTGCACCCAGGTGTATTTTGAGATATCTAGCCAGGCTCTTTGGTGCAGGGATAAACAAATCCTGATTGCCTCTAGAGGGGGACAATTGGGTCTCTTTTCAGGAGTATTGAGAACGTTTGTCCTAGAAAGAATCTCTAGACCCTTGGTTTTGTGGGCCATCTCTGCCACGTGGGCAATGCCTTCCATTTGAGTTCCCCCCCCTCTGACCCTGGAAGAACAGTTTCCATGTGGATCTTGGAAAAGTCTTTGAGCTTGTTTTGAACCACATTTTTCATCCTCCTCATTTGTTCCTAGAAAAGGTCCTTTGAGGGGTCAAAAGACTACTCCCACAGCAGAGAGAGTCTTTCCATATTTTTTGCACCTGGACAGTATGTCATTCACTTTGGGGCCGAATAAAGAAGTTCCGTCAAACGGGGCACTGATGAAAGAAGACTTGTAGGGCTCCGCAAAGTCACACAGGTGCATCCAGGCATACCTTCTTATTGAGATACCTGATAAGCCTCATGGACGAGTCAGAAATAGACTGTAGGTTTGCCAACTGTGAGGCCACAGAAGCCTGGGTCTCAGCAGTAGTGGTCCCTGAAAGAGAATTTAACAGTTCCTAGGTTGAGTCCCTTTGCAATCTAGTAAAATGTGCCAAATAGTTCAGTGACCGAATAGCGATGGTCGCTGAAGCATAGACACACTTCCCAAACCTGTCTAAAGTCCTTGACTCCCTCTTAGGGTGATAGATAGTAGAACTTTGTTCCACAAATTCCTTTTTAGTGGCCACCACCATGACCATGGTATCCATAGGTACTCCCTTACTCCAAAACTCCCTTCCTGCCAGTGGTGCCAGAATTTGATTCAGTCTCTTAGAGACAGATTCAACCAAGTCAGATTCCTTCCATGCTTGCTTTGAGATCAAATCAATGAGCTTGTCAGTGGGCACAGTTACCCATAAGGTAGATGGGTCAGATCAAAATGCCTCCAGGAATATTGATTCCTCTGAAGGAGGATTTTGGGGAGTACCAACCACCTCTTTGTTTAAGGATCTCTAGAATGTCTTCAAATGAGAAGTCATTAGGTGGTGATCTTGGGGAGCCTTCCCCTTCATTGAAATCAGTATCCTCTGTGATAGATTCCTGTGGGAAATCCAAGTGCTTCCTTTTGCACTTTCTATTCCAATGTACTTTTTCGGTGGGATGCTTCGGAGAAGTATCAGAAGGGATGGTGATACCCTGCTAGGTAACCTGGAGTGTTTAGACTGGCTGTCCCTGTGGAATTGAATGTTAAGGCTAAACCCACAAAGACACACAAGATCCTGAAGGGAGATCCAAGGGGGAAGAAACCATCTGTCCTGCTGAAGCAGAGAAATCTCGCCCCACCACCTCAAAAGCAGAATGCCCCTGGGAGAAAGAAGTTGACAGAGCTGAGAAGGCATGCTTCCGCCCCACCAACTCCCTCTGCCCTGAAGCCAATCGACCAGAGGTGCAGGTTAGAGCTGAGCTGTCCAGTGCCAAGGCTTTGAGGGGCCGAGATGGCTCTGACAACTTTGGAGTCAACTCCAACACCTTGGATCGGGCAGGAACACTATGGCTCTGATAGTCATCCAACTCTGAACTCATCACAGCCAAAGTGTTCTGAGAAGACTTCAGAGCCATAGATAACAATATTCTTGACTCTGACACAGATGGCTTTAGCAGACTCTGATCCAGGGGTTGCAAAACAGATAGTCAGATTGGAGAAGGAGCCGACAGTGGAGGGGTATTCCGAACCAAGACTTCCTGATATAAAGGGGTAAGAGCTGTAAGAACACCCATCTGTATTTGTGCCAAGAGAAATCTCCTCATCATCCTGTCTACATCGGCTTTGGTCAGACTCCTGGAATAATGACAGGAGGCTAAAGAGGGAGATTTTTGAGTGTCATGTCTCCATGAAAGGGGATGGTAATCTGGATGGCACTGGGCCAATGGCTCAAGGAAGATGTTTCAGATCTCGGGTTGTTGGATCTGACAAAGTCTTCTGTGACTGCGAAGTCAGCTTTGAAGCAGAAGCCTTCAGATCTGTCTTCTGTTTCTTTCTCAAAGGCTTCATTGATGATGGAATGTAAGAAGCAGATGGTCTCAAAGACTTTTTGAAGTCTCCTTAAGTTTTGTTTTGGGGGGTGAGCCCCAGTAATTGCTTCAGAAAAAGTAGTGGGCAATAATCCCTTCAGAATCTGTTTATTTTTGCGATCAGCAATCACATGAGGACTTGAAGTTTTTACAAATAGAACAATCCACGGTCATGTGATCTGGGCCCAAAGAATATGCATATAAATCATGCAAATCTGGAATAGGAAGCTTATGCCCACATTGCTGGCATTTTTTAATATGCTGATATATGCATAATGTTTAAGTACTTTGTAAATGTGAGTTTCTGATCTTTTTTCTTTTCATGTGTACAACATTTGTCATTTTTCCATGCGTTACTTTAGATTTGTAGTTCATATGAATATTCTTTGCTATTTACTCAAAGATCTTTAAAATTGTTATTTGTACACCTGTTATGGTGTTCATCATTAGCTCACTGTTGCAGTAGCCTAAGCTCTATGGGCTGTATCTTCTCAAGGTTATGACAGCTGACCATCTTGCAAAGCTTAAAAGCTCTTTCCAGGCACCCTAACTACCAGACAGCTTGAGGAGAGCAGTATAATGTCAGTGAACCTGCAGAACTTTCTTGCTGTTGAAGCGCCCTTCCCTGAGTCTTTGGGTGATTGACGGTCAAATAGCACTTCTCCAAGGCACTACTTGGCAATACCTTCTACTTCTTCAGTTTTTGTGAGGAAAAGTTAAACATTTTGTCAGAAATTATTGCGAGAAGCTGGGAGTTGGTTTTTAGTATTTGCCATTAAAACGTATACCTTAAAACTTATATTTTAGTCAGGATTCTCTTTTGAGAAATTTCTTTTAACTCACTATTTTTTGTGAAAGAAGTTTTAACTTTTTGGTCAAAAATTAGAGCTAGGGGCTAATACTGGTGGTTTTGGAGTTTCCAATAACAACTGACCTCACATTTTTTTTAGTCAGGTGGTTGCACCAATTGTACAAGATTTCACTACCAGTTTTCAAACATTTTTTTTCCTGAAAGGGCCTTTCCCCAACATTTTTTAATATGCAAGACTAGCAAAAAGAGAAAAAGGAAAGTTTTTTTTAAGTTTAGAAAGGCAAGGGAGGAAAAAATACCACAATAGTGTAAGATAAATTTAATTAGGATGTATAACAAAATAAAAGGGGAAAAACTACCATTATCAACAATGGTAAGTGAGAATGCACTAAGTATTAAAAAAGGGTATAAGTGTATAAAAAGACCAAGGAAAAGTTTTAAAGGCAAAGAAAAATATCACTTAACTGAATAAAATGCAAGAGCTATGGATAACTACATCTATTCTGCGAAAGTGGCAAATGAGATCTGAAGTATGTTGGGGTTGGTGCATTATGGGTAAGGAAGAAGCTTGACAGCTTTTAGATGGCCATGAGCTATAGTAATGACCAAGTTGAATCTGAGGATCGGATCCAAACCCAGTAGTTGAGGAATGAATGAAAATTTACATCAGATCTTACATTTCTTCTTTAAGGACACAATGCAGAGTGCATCCTTAGTAGTGTCTGTGTGTGTGCCACACTATAGACCACAGATACATTACAGCAGAGTGTGGGATTTTTATTACAAGCAGTCTGTTCAAAAGAGTGCCATGGAGAATAACAAGTAAATGGAACAGGTTAGAGAGGTGTGTGTGTATGTGTGTTCAGTTAACTTAATCAAGCTCAAACCCTGTATCCTGATTACAGGACAATAGAGCCTGAATCCTCTACACCAACTATCAAACTGCCATCAAGGACTGTTGAGTTTCAGTGCATTTTCAAAGAATGTGAGTTTCAGTGTATTTTCAGATAATGTTGAGTTGCTGTGCATTTTCAAGGAATGTTGAGTTGCTATGCATTTTTAAGGAATGTTGAGTTCCAAGGGAAGTGAAGTTTACTGTTGCTCATGCTTAGTTTGTTTTCAATGTGCAACCGTTTTGTTTGGCAAATGGCCATCATCTGTGTTTGTGCTATAAAGTTTGAAAGCAGTGTTAGCAGCATAACAGTTGGCACACTTGCCTTTGGTGCAGAAGGCTGTGGGTTCTACTACCACACCACATAGATGGACTGCTGATATTGCAGTGTCCTTTAAGGGGGAATAGGGGTGTTGCACTCCTGAGTGTGTCCTCCAGTAACTATGAACCTGCTGCTGATTTGACAGTCATTCCCTGTTGAAATATTACCAGCTTACCATTTTTAAAATGTAATATCAGCAATTTATTCTTCAAGGGCAGCAGGCACTGAATTTGTGCATGAAACACTGAAATGTAAAGTTGTTTGCCAGCGGCAACCTCGTCATTAATTATAGATTTCTTTAATGTGGAATTATTCAGATGACTTTTACTTTGGTAGAGATCATGTATATTGACTGATATTGGTAAATTGTTATGACAGAAGTTTGAGTGACCTTTTGTGGTTGAAATGTTCTGTAATGGGTAGCTATGTTATTATTGATTCATACATTTTGCTTTATTGCTTACTAGAAAAATGTTCAAACCTAAATATGTAAAACACACTCACCAAACAAGTGGTGCTGTATTAGCCAAGGAATATAATTTATTACAATTAGGATGGTGCATCAAAGAACACATGCATGCATGCATGCATGCATGTTCCTAACAATGTGTGCAAGGGGCCTACAGTCTGAAAACAGTCCAGAGGTAAAAATCTGCTACCGACCAGATGCATTTTCTGTGAATGTGGATTTCAATGTTGTTTCAATGAATGTGAGTCTCAAGGACAGAAAAGCTTAATGTCCATGCCAAGTTTGTTTTCATTGTGAGACTGTATTGTTTTGTTTAGCAAATGGCTATCAGTGTGTGTGCTATAAAATTTGAAATAAAAGTTTTAAATGTCTCTAATCATTGTAAAAGTAAAGAAGAGTATAGTATGCACACTGACAAGTCTGAATAGTGTTTATGGTAACTGAGAAGAAATAGCCAAGAAATGGGACACTGGAATGGCTTGTGGGGGCTGCTGCTGGGTGGGGAAGGGCTGATCCATAACACTGCCTAGGTCCTCATTTGACCATGATCCAGCTCTGAAGTAGAGAACTGATAATGTGATTCAGACACACAAAACCTTAAGAAACGTCTGAAGTCTGGATGAATAGGGATGTAACATTAAGCACCTTATAAGTCTAGTGTTACCAGGAAACTTGAAAGAGAAGTAGAGATAACTGGTTGTGAAATGACTAAGTTCTCAATTGGGACACTATCAAAAACAGATTTAGGAAAGAAAGATCCAGGACTGGTTTCCAAGTATTTTCTTTCTTTGACACTAGGAACATCCTTGAATAAAAACCCTTCCCCACTTAGGAAGGAGGAACTGGTTCTATCACTCTTGGGTCAGCATGTGATGAAGAATCAGTAGAAACAAAATACTGTGATCTGGAGGAGGAGGAATGACCTGCTGTTCCTACTGCCATATGTAACCTTGATGAATGATTTACAGAACCCATTGATCTGAAACTCTCAGCTGCCAAAGAAAAAATGGAGATTCAGATTTTCTAGAAGAAAAAAGAGGCCAGGGTGGGAGGGTATCACAAGGTCTCTTGAGTAGTTATTTGGGTGCGTTGTACTGTCTTTGGTTTGGGTAGGTTAGAGGCTTATTTTTGGAATCACTGCCAATTCTTCTTAAATGTCTGTTTACCTGTATTTTACTAAGATTGTTTATTCTGCTTTTTGCTGAAACTGGATGAGGAGTCAAAGAAGCCCTTAGAAAATTTGGAATGAAGGGCTGAAAAATCTTAGACATTCTCTGAATCAGCTTACCCCTTTCATCACACTTTTTATCACCTCTGCAGCAAAGAGGCCAAAAACTAAATCTCTATCCAAAAGAGAATTTAAAATCTCATTTTAACATCATCTGGGAGGTTTTGAGAATGCAGCCATGTAAACCTCAAAACAGTAGCACTGGCCATAGCCTTGGAAGAAATATCAACAGAGTCATACACATGCACTGTAAACAATGAGTCGTGACCTGTGCAATAGAAGAACCTGAATTATCTATGAAAATAATGTAGCATATGTTAAATTAGGTCATTTCACTTCCAAAGCAATCCAAATCACTAGAGGTACTAGACAAGGATGTCCTGTGTCCCCTATCTTATTTGTTCTGGCCATAGAAATACTTGCCATTTTAATACATAATAACCCAAAGATAAGAGGTATAAATATATATGAACAATATATTTCTAAAATAATGATGTTTGCTGATGATGTCTTACTTACCTTACCCAACTCTAAGGAAGTGTTAGGTGAAGTGGATATAGTAACAACAAATTTCCAAAAAATCTCAGGACTCTCCTTCAACAAATCTAAATCAAAATATTTATTATTAAATAAAAAAAGAACACACAGGTTCCAGTTAATCACATAACTGGAAACCAAGTTTCAACTCCAGACTATTTAGGAATAGTCCTAGGAAAGACTATAGAGGAAACCTTACAGCTTAACTATGCTAAGACATTAATACGCAGATGGAATAATTTGTTTATAACATTTGATGATAGGTTACAACTGATAAAAATGTTTTTTTTTTTTTTACCAAAAATATTATATATAGCACAAGCCCTTATACTTCCACCAGGAAAGAAAATCCTTAACGAAATCACTTCAACTCTGATGAAATTCCTATGGTTTCCCAAAAGAAACAGAGTGGCTTATTCTCATCATATCAGCAAATGGGAACAAGGGGGAATTAAAATTCCCAGAGACTGAAACTTATATAAAGGCATCTATAATTAAAATAGTGAATTGGATAAATCCTAGATACTCTTCCAATTGGAAACAGTTACACTCCGTTATACTAATGAATGAAAATTATTTATCAAAGAAAGCTTTGGTAACTGACAAGGATAACAAGATATGGCAGTATTTAAGTTTACATGTACAGTATAGTACAACAAAATTAACTAAACTAACACTAATAAACAATATTTTTGATGTGTTTATAAAGTTCATTAACACAAATTTAGATATAAAACTGTGGCATAGATTTTTAATACCATTTACTATTACAAGGGATTTCCCTGATAAAACACAGAGAGATTTTTGGTTTATGGGAAAATAATAACCTATTTTGTTGGTTGTAATGTACTGAAAACCAACAAGCTTTGAACACACAAAGTATATTGTCAACCTATGGCCTATCCCCTAATGACTGGTTGGTTCTTCAGAGTGTCACAGCATACACTAAGGATCTGTGTAGAATAATACATAACTCATCCTTCAAAACCGTACCAAAAATTATAAACTGGATTTTTGGAATTCTATATAATAATATCAATGTTAAGAATGAATTATCATATCTATATAACACTTTAATTGTCTATAAGACAGCTCCTAAAGATTCTTACTGGCAATACCTAACTAAAGTGTTTCAAGTATCATTATCAATAGAAGATAAAAATATTTTATTTTCAGTTAAACTAACTTCTTACTCACATTTCTGAAGGATTTTTCATTGGAAATTTCTACACAGATCCTTTTTGACACCTGAGAAACTCTCAAAAAATGAACCTTTCAAACAGCAAGTTATGTTGGAGATGTCATCTGCCCATTAATGTTGACTGGTCTCATATTTTTATGACTGTACTAATATTAAACCATATTGGAATGAGATTAACAAATTTATTCAAGCTATATATACTAATATATTTGTTTTGACAAAGTCCTTAATTTTATTAAGTGTTGTTAATAGTAATAATGTGAAGAAAGATGACCTGTATTTGTTGTGGATAATGTTAGCAATAGCCAGAAAATGTATGACTAGAAGATAGAACTCTAATGTAGCACCCACAATGGAGGGATTCTTATCATCACTGAAAAAATGCATACCAATTGAGAAAAGAAATAAAGAGTTAAGAACTTTTCCTAAGCCATTGGTTAATAGTCTGTGGATGAAAGTTTTGAATTTGATTGATAACCTACAGATGGAACCAAACTCTTCCTATCATAGTTTATATATTAACTTATTATTTAACTACAAATGTTTTTATCTGAATCCTTTTTGTCAGGCTGAATGTAAATAGTTATTGAATGTTATGAATGTAATAAATTATTGTGTTATTTCATCAAAATAAAAATCATTTGAGTAAACAAAAAGAAGAAACTGAATTAATTAAAGCAGATTTTTTCCTGACAAGAAGAAACTGCAGACAAAACATTCCTCATACTTTCAAAATTAGAACAGACTAATATATCAGCCTGACTATTCAAAATTATGAAAATGAAAGTTGCAAAAGTATATACTTTTCCCACACTTATCAATAATTTTCCCATCCTTACTAGAGGATTGGAATTAACTAATTGTTAATCAGCAGTGGAATCAACTACAGCTAAAGCTTCTAGGTCAGGTTTGCAAACAGTGTGTAAAAAGATTAAAAGACTGAGGAACTTTTTATATATCTATCTGTTTTTCTAGTGGTAGCTGGATGACTATCAGGAAAATTGTAAGCAGCAACAGACACATCCTCTAAAGCAGACATAAAATGAGGAATGGGTGCAGGTTCAGGAAAATCCTTCTGTTAACAACTCATAGTATTTTCTGAGGGACTGAGGAACCACAATGTTCTCCCAATGAAAATACTGACACATTCTAGCAATAGTCTCAGAGAAAGAGAACCCCCCCCCCCCCAGGGAGAATCAGAAACTAAGCTCTCCTCAGAGTCTGAAACAGAAATCAGAGGAAAAAAAACTGTATCTGTCCCTGCATCTATCAGTTCAGATTCAGAATCTTGAATCTCAATTCAAGCGCTGTTCCGTATGTACGTAGAGCAGAGTAAGTAGATACGGAGTAGTGTTTGAATGTCTTCTTCTTGAAAACCAATAAAGGATCTCAAAGCTCTACATCAGCATATTTTTGAACTGCCTAGACTCCACCGTAGAAAAATTCTTAAGAATTTTTTCACAGATGAGAAACTCCAGGTTTGGAGTTCCTATCTCTTGGTCCTTAGTGGCTTTTCAAGGAGCAATTCCAGAAGAACTAAGAGAAAGCAATGAGCAGTCCAAGTCACTTGAAATGGCTGTAGCAGAGTCACTCATCTGTGGCTGAGGTGAAGAGGAAGTCAGCTTCAACACCAAAGACTTCTGTGCAACTGTTTGCTTTTTGCAGACAGTGGATGGAAGAAGCAAAGACCCCAAAGCCTGGTCCATGTCTCTCCTGAAAAAAAATGTTTGAAAACTGGTAGTGGAGTCTTGTACAATTGGTGCAACCACTTGACTAAACAAAATGTGAGGTCAGTTGTTATTGGAAACTCCAAAACCACCAGTATTAGCCCCTAGCTCTAATTTTTGACCAAAAAGTTAAAACTTCTTTCACAAAAAATAGTGAGTTAAAAGAAATTTCTCAAAAGAGAATCCTGACTAAAATATAAGTTTTAAGGTATACGTTTTAATGGCAAATACTAAAAACCAACTCCCAGCTTCTCGCAATAATTTCTGACAAAATGTTTAACTTTTCCTCACAAAAACTGAAGAAGTAGAAGGTATTGCCAAGTAGTGCCTTGGAGAAGTGCTATTTGACCGTCAATCACCCAAAGCCGCAGGGAAGGGCGCTTCAACAGCAAGAAAGTTCTGCAGGTTCACTGACATTATACTGCTCTCCTCAAGCTGTCTGGTAGTTAGGGTACCTGGAAAGAGCTTTTAAGCTTTGCAAGATGGTCAGCTGTCATAGCCTTGAGAAGATACAGCCCATAGAGCTTAGGCTACTGAAACAGTGAGCTAATGATGAACACCATAACAGGTGTACAAATAACAATTTTAAAGATCTTTGAGTAAATAGCAAAGAATATTCATATGAACTACAAATCTAAAGTAACGCATGGAAAAATGACAAATGTTGTACACATGAAAAGAAAAAAGATCAGAAACTCACATTTACAAAGTACTTAAACATTATGCATATATCAGCACTTGATAGTACCTACTTTCAGACTGAACTTCCTCTCTCAAGAAGGGCCAGGCCAGTCAGGCTAGGTGTGAATTTGTGATTTCCCATCCAATCATCCCATTTTAATTTGATGGAAAATAATATATCACAGTGATTAATTTACAGTGAGTCTATTCCAGAGGTGGGAAAGTGCTGTGTAATGAACCTATCTCTGCCTTATTTCTGAAAATGTAGCTCCCTTGTTCTGATATTTGTGGGATTATTAAATTTGTTGAGACATAAAAGATCCAAGAGCAATGAGTCCCTAATGTCTCAGAAGGCAAAGCATAGACCCCCCCTCATGAATCTTTAAGACATCGAATAAAGGGACACTGCTTCCAGTCTTTTCTGATCATTTAGAGTTTTTAAGCCAGCAATCTTCTTAGTTAGGAACCTTGGGGTGTTTCTAGATGTTTGATATGTTTGCTGAGGTACATTCTGTAGGAGGCACTGTATTCAATAATCCTGCTGAAGTTAATCGGGCAATGACCTTTTTGGATCTAGAAGATATCCCCTTGGTGATTAACTGCATTAGTAGAAGGGACTTCCTGACCACTGTCATTATGAGGTGATCAAAGAAGAGGAAGTTATTAACCCAGGTTCCAAGGTCTGTAACAGCATTTTAATTTTGGAAGGCAGTATTGTCTATGTTGTATACGGGGGAGGAACAGTTTACCAAATATTAATAAGATTATACTTTTTATAATTTAATTTAAGCCTGTAATTAGGACACCAAGTATTTACAAGAGTAAGTTATTTTTGCCGGGTTTGGGTGTCAGAGAGTGACTTAGCAATGACTCCCACTTTACAGCCATCTGCATACTTGGTTAGCCAGAGGTCTTGGTTTGGGATCTGGAGGTCAGAAACATAAATGCCAAACAAAAAGGGTTCCAACATGGAACGCTGTGAAACACCAATGATTTGCCTTCATACTCTTTGATGAGACACCGGATATCACACCGTATGGGTTTCGTCTTTTAGCCAATTTGCTATCTATCTTACAATATAAAAATCTATTTGTAATATACTGAGCTTACTACCTATGCTGGCATCAGGTGTCAAAGGCCTTGGACAGGTTGAAGTATGCCATGGCTAGTGTCAACATATTGCGTTACTCTTTCAAATATGTTAACCAGATTAAATAGATAGGATTCAACCACTGACAAAGCCAAACCTCCAATTAATTTCTGCTAGGTTCTATACATTTATGTAAGTAAGCAAAAAAAGTTGTTGTGTAGCTCCCTTCTACAACAATGTCTGGGATTACGTTGCAATAAGTGAATCTTGAAACTTCAGCATGGAATTTGCAGAGATCTGTACTTCTGACATCCTTGAATTCTAATCAGGTTAGTTACAATTTGCCTCATGGCTTTGCATATGAGAATCATCAGGCTGATGGGCCTGTAATTCAAGGGGTCATGGGGGCACTTTTGTGAAGTAACATCACCACTGCTGTGCACCAAACATCAGGGTTGAAGCTAGTGGCTAAACTCTGGTTAAATAGCTTGAGTGATACTGTTTATTAAACAGATGGGTATATTAGCAGGCCTCATGAAGGAAGTATTTTTAGTCTTTGGGTGTACATTTAGTACATCATCTTTGGTGATAATGGGTGGTTTGAGGCTTCAGGGATAAGTGGGCTTTCAACAGTTGCTTATGAGATGAAGTCCAAACTGAATCTACTAGCAAATATATTGTCAATGTCTAGCATGTCAGTGTAAGAGATGCCATCTTAACTAAGTTCTGAGCGGTGCTGGGTGTTACATCTTAGTTTCCTAACACAAATAAAGAAAGGTTTATATTTGTCCTTATCATCCGATACCAACCTAAGTTTATAGGCTGCCTTAGTAGTTCTAAAATGTTTTTAGGTTTTTCTTCAATTTTTAATGTTATCATTGATATGAGGGTCCTTAGATTTGCTATGTACTAAGTTTTTATTTTCATTTATTGTAGAGTTTATTTATGTTGCTGAACACCATGGCTGTTTGTTTTTAAACATCCCTTTATATTTATTTCTGGTAGGCACTGTCAATTCTTTACATTCACCTAAGTGAGCAAAGAATGCTCTTGTGAAGCTTCCTTCTAAGGCAATGTCTTGAGTTATGCTGGAATAAGTGAATCTTGAAGCTTCACCATAGTATTTGAAGAGATTTACACTTTTGACATCCTTGAATTCTGAGATATTTCTTCTTTAGATTTAGAGGTTCTAATGGTGAAGGTCACTAGTTTATGATCCAGCTTAACAGGGGAAGGAGATATTAGAGTAGTAAGCACATAAGATATATTCATAAGGTTAAGAATATCATGTCCTGTTGTGGGTTTGTTAACAATCTTTTCCAGGGAGCTTCTGTTTATGACATCTAAGAACTTTTGAGTGAATCCTACATTTGAGGTGTAGGTGTTCCAGTTTATTGATGGGTAGTTAAAGTTCTCCTATGGGAACAAACAGCATTACTGCTGACTTCTTGGGGTTCACTAATAGTTTTTTTTCCCTACAAATATGGCTGTTTGAAGTTACGTTGTACAGCTTTTCTTTCTTTTTCAGTCATACATCTAGCAGATTTATTAGTATGTTTTGACATACAGAATTAGTTCTAGCACTGAGAGGTCTGTTGTGATGTCATTAATAAATACAGAAAACAGCTGACACCCTGATACTGAGTCCTGAGGTACTCTACAAACAGTGGTTCCTATTTTAGACAAAGTAGAGGGCAGACTGACTTGGAATGTGCAATTCTCTAGGTAATACTTAATCCTGGTAACAGTATTAGGCTCAAAGTTGAATTTGAATGCCTTGACAAGAGGATATGGTTGAGTGTTATAAATGCTGTGGTCAGTCATGCCTATGTATGCATCCACTTTATGAAGTCTATTGTTTAGGTTGCTATAAATTCTCTCTGTGCTGGTCATTACATTCATTTTTCAAATATTTGTGTTATGGGGAAAATGTTAGCAGTAGATTGAAAGTGCTGTGGAGGCAAGGGTTTAGAATTTGAGGCAGAAGAATAATAACTGCATATTGGAACGGCTTGGCAACTATACCTGATGGTAAAAATAACTTACAAATGTTAGTTAACGGTCTGTCAATATACTTTTCTGCCATTATGAGGAAAGAGGGATGAAGTTTACACTTGCTTCTGATTTTTTTAAATACCTTTATTAAAAATATCACTTAAAATATAGGCACACATGGATTAATAGAAATAAATTACCAATTTTAATGTTTTTTCCATTAAGCACATTATTTATTATGTTTTCTTTCTTTATAACAACTGTCCTTCACTTCAACATTACATAAGTCACTCACTTCCCACCTTCCCTTAAATCTCACTCTTCCCCCTCCTCCTGAACACTATTCTTCATGTATTGTTCCCACAAATTCTATTTATTTCTATGTAATTTGTTTCTTTACTTTTCTAAAGCTCCTTCTTCCAGTTCTTTTAGCACTTACAATATTCAATACTTCAAATGCAGTTGGTTTAGATTTTGATTTCCAGTTTCTAGTAATTGCTTTTTTTTTGGCAGCCAATATAATTAAAATTAATAAAGCCTTATTATATCCAGGTAATTCAGATCCTGTGACTCAACTCAAAAAATAATTTCCTTAGTTACAGCCATTTGCGTCTCCAATAATTCTGATAGTGTAAGTACACTGTAGGCATTTTTTTTTAAATCTGCCAACTCATTACACTCCCCAAAACCATTTGCCCAGTTACCTCTTTCTTACCCATCACAGCTCCAACATTTGCTGTCTGACTGAGGAAAAATTATTTGAAGTCTGCTTGGGTTATAAAAATACTTAAGCAAACACTTCAAAGTAAAATTCCTAAACCTGCTAGATTTTTTGCATACTTGGGAGCCATACATATGTCTTTCTGTTGTTCCTTGTAAATTGCTTTTCCAGTCTCTGTTCCCAATCATTTCTACCTTCCTCTGATTGATTTGTTGTAGATATATAGGTTCATAGATTAGTACTAGGCTAACTGCCCTTGTGAGCCATTTTAAGCCTAGGTAATTATCCCTTGTGAGACTCATACCTTGCACCTTGTGTTTGTAAGGCAAACACCTTAACCATTAGGCCACCCTCCCAACCCCATGCAATATTTTATATACCCTACCAATTATGCTTTTTCTAACAGCAGCTTATGTCCTAGATTCCACTAAAAACTCTTCCAGAGCTGGTCTTTCACTTAGGACTCCCCTATCCTTTTCTCTTTGCCGATACTCTGATATCAATCCCTGATAGGGCAGGCAGTCTCTAACCTGCAGTCCATGCTTCTTCTTGGCTTCATCCCACTCTCAGTCTCTAACCTGCAGTCCAAGCTTCTTCTTGGCTTCATCCCACTCTTTTACCTTCACTTCTCTAGTTATTTGCCCTAAAACCTTGGTTCTTTTGCCATTTTTCCAGTAAATTCCAGCCCCTTTTGCCTATTTCTGTACTCTTATTGCAGTCACCCCAATGGAAAAATGTCCTTTCTCCATGCAACTTTATGAATATAAACAGAAGTTATGTTCTTACCATAACATTCCATCTGTGTTGTCGATCTTCATTCATTCTTGACTGATGGGTTTGGTTCTCACCTCTCAGAAATTACTTGGTCATAATACATAGCTCATGCCAGCCAAAAACTCTCGAGCTAAGGCTCTACCTAGAATGCTTTTCTCCCATTACCTCAGATCGAGTTTGCTTAGTAGTTAAGAAAATACAGAAGCCCTGTCTAAGGTACAACCCTGAAACATCCCAGGACTAGGTCCAAACCTCCAGGAGTCTTTTGGAGGGGGTAGCAGGGTGGGATGTCAAGAATGAATGAAGATCGACAACACAGATGGAACATTATGGTAAGAACATAACTTCTTTATCTGATGTTGTCAATCTTTATTCATTCTTGACTGATGGGACAGAGTCCCTAGCTACTTTAGATCTTGGCTGGCCCTAAGGAAGGATATTCCTGAGCACCATAGAATAGAAGGATGCTCTTCCCATGAAGACCATATCTAATATGTAATGAGTGATAAAGGTATGCAAAGCAGCCCATATTGCAGCTGCACATATGTCTTCCACAGAAGCCCTGGCATGGAAGACTGCTGAAGTGGAAACAGATCTAGTAGAATGAACTCTAACTGTAGATGACAGCTTGAGGTTATTTTGGTTATAAATAAAGGTAATGTAGTCTCTCAGCCATTTTGACAATATGACCTTTGATACAGGTTTCCCTAATCTGGGTCCTGAAAAACATAGAAATAGTTAGTCTGACTTTCTAGAAGATTTTGTTCTGTCCAAGTAAAAATGTAATTGTCTGTGGACATCCAACAAATGTAAACAGTACTCTCGTTTGTTTGTAAAATTTGGGAAAAAGACTGGTAAGTCTATGGACTGGCTAATATTAGACTCTGATACCTCTTTGGAAGGAAGGTGGTATTAGGTCTGAGTGATACTCTTTGTTTGTGAAAAATTATGTAGGGATGAGTCACACACAAAGCCTGTAACTCTGAAATTCTCAGACGTGATAGCTACTAGGAAGAGGGTCTTCCAAGATAAAAACATGAGGTCATAAGTAGCTGCTGGCTCAAAGGGCAGTTGAACTAGACATTGTAAGACTAAGGTCAAATCCCATGGTGCTACAGGGTCTTTGAAAGGGGGTTTTAAATGCAGACCGCATTTAAGAAAGATTTTGCATAGACGATGAGACATCAAGGAATGGTCATCAAACCTGTTATGAAAATTTGAAATGGTAGCCAAATGAATCTTAATTGTAGATGTACAGGCTCCCATTTTAAATAAGGTAGATAACTATTCCAGGACCTTATCAACTGATGCTGAGAAAGGGTCTGTGCTGTTTGAACACTCCCAAATTGAAAAGCTTTTCTGTTTACTTAGATAAAGCTTCCTGGTGGATGGTTTATGGGAAGCCAGAAGTATCTTTTGCACTGGAAAAGACAAGTTATTCCACCTGGCAATTACTGGAATTGGAGAAACCATGCCATCAGCTTGAGATTTTGAAGACTGGGATGTACCAGGCCATGAGGGTGAGACAGTAGGTCCGGAGCCGGGTCCAGAGTCTACAGGCGGTGAACCAGATGAGGCCAAAGAAAGGGGTACCAGACTTGATGGGGCCAGTAAGATGCAATAAGAATCATGTTGCTTCACAAATGTTGGGCTTTCCTCAGAAACTGGGGGACCAGTGGAATTGGGGGAAAGGCATATAGGAGTCCCAGGGGCCAATCGAGAAGAAGTGCATTTCTCAGGGACTCCCTGCGAGGGGGGATTAGGGCAAAGTAGATGCTGAATTTGTGGTTTATGGGAGAGGTGAAAGGGTTGCTGCAAGGCTGACCCCATGGATGGAAGATCTTTGTTGCTATGTTGGGATTGAGAGACTACTCATGAGGCAGGAGGATACATCTGCTAGTTTGTCCACAATCACATTGGAGTTCCCCGGGATATGTGTTGCTATCAGAAAGCGGTTGAAAGCGATTAACCATTGCCAAATTCTTTGAGCTTCCCAACAAAGAGGGTAGGATCTGGTCTCCCCCTGTTTGTTGATATACTAGACTATGGGCATGTTGTCTGACTGGATTGCAGTTGTCCCCGAAGTAAGGACAGCTTAGAATGCTTGCAATGCTAAAAACACTGATTTCAATTCTAGGACGTTGATGTGCAAATTGGCCTCTTGTGGGGATCAAGTGCCTTGAACAGTCTTTCCCAGATAATACCCCCCCCTCCACCCTATCTGGGAACCATCCATGGTCATTATGGCCTTGGGCTATGAGGGGGAAAGGGATGACCCCAGGGATTCTCTTCTGGCTTTATACACCAAAATAAATTCTTTTTGTAGTGATTTGTTACCAAGACTGGATGGGACATGGGATGTGTTAGAAGAGACCACTGTGATGACAAGAGCCATTAAAGCAGCCTTATGTGATACCTTGCTAGGGAAACTAACGTTATCATTGCTGCCATGATTCCCAGACCTTGTAGTATCAATTGAGCAGGGACTTTGCTTTGGGAAATGATTACTTGAACTTGCGATCTTAGCTTCAACAACATGTGGGGAGGAAGAGAGGCTACACAGGATACCATATTTAATCTTGCTCCGATGAACTCGAGATCCTGTGTGGGAATCAGTTGTGACTTTTCTTTGTGGACTGAAATGCCTAGTGTTTTGGCAAGATGAAGAACAAAGTCTATAGCATGGGGTGGTGAGGCGCCAGTTATCTAGATATGGATACACCCAGAATCCTTGTAGTCCCAATTGAGCTGGTATGACTGCCATAAATTTGGTGAACACCTTGGGGCTGTGGTGAGACCAAAGGGCAGCACCCAGAATTGGTAATGACTGGCTTCTAGCCAGAAGTGGAAATATCATCTGGAGCGCTTGTCCATCTTTATGTAGTAATACGCATCCTGAAGATGTATAGAGCACATCCAATTATCCTTCTCTAGAAAAGGAAGGACAGACTGAACTGTGACCATCCAGAATTCTGTCTGCTGTACAAATTTGTTTACTAGGCTGAGATCCAGGATTGGTCTCCAGCCCCAGTCTTTTTTGGCACTAAAAAGAATCTTGAGTAGAATCTGGATCCTGTTTGGTCTGGTGGGACTACTTGGATACCTCTTTTTTGAAACAGCTTTTGAATCTCTACTGCTGCTGGATCCCTTTGATTGGGTGGAAAATTGGGGATTCACTTTTGGGATTTTGGCAAAAGATTGAAGGGAATGTGGTAATCTCTGATAATTATTTTCTGCCCTCACATATCTGATGTTATTGTGAGCCAGGCTGAATGGTGCAGAGAAAATCTTTCCCCAACTGTCTCCAGAGATAAGCAATCAGGCCTCCGCTCAGGAGCACTGATAGGGTTGTTTGGAAAAGGAATCTCTGAAGCCCTGGTAGCATAGACCCCCTCTGCCATGGGAGTTGGGCATCTTCCAGAAAACTCCCCTCCTCTTCCCTGGGAGGGGGGAAACTCACTATGTGTGTCCTGAAAAAGCCCTTGGGTCTTCTTGAACCACATTTTCTCACTTCTCTGATTCCTGGAGTACGGTCATTGTAGACTGGAATAACAAATGCCCGCAGCAGAAAGGGTCTTTCCATCTTTCTCACACCTATCTAGTGTGTCTATAACTTTTAGGCCAAACAAGGAAGAACCATCAACAGGAACGCTGATAAAGGAAGACTTAAAGTGTTCTGCAAAATCACACAAGCGCATCCAGGCATGACTCCTAATGGCAAAGCCTGTACCCACTGCTCTAGGCATCCCTTCAGCTGTATGAGCAATAATCTGCATGGACGAATTTGAAATCAACTCCCTGGTGGCAAGGTAAGAGGCAACATTATCTCAAACCTCGTCAGACACTGCTCCTGCAAGGGTATCTAAAAGCTCAGTTATCAGTTCCCTTTCCAGTCGAGTAAAATGTGCCAAGAAGTTCAAGGGCCAAATAGTGAAGGTTGTTGAAGCAAAGACCCGCTTCCAAAATCTGTCCATTGTCCAAGACTCTCATTTAGGAGGATGGACAGTTCTTTTTTGGTGGCCATCACTACCACCATGACATCTACTGCTAGACCCTTAGACCAATGGGGCTGATCTTCTGAGGCTGAAAGACCCTTATCTGATTTCTGGAAATAGGATCTATGGAGTCAGGAGCCTTCCATACTCGCTGATCAACTTAACTAGGTTGTCAGCGGGAGGGGTCACCCAAGAAGTAGAAGGGTGGGCAGGAAAAGCTGGCAAGAACACAGATTCCTTGGAGAATGGGCTGGAGGACTTCCAATCACTCCTCTGTTTTAATATTTCCAGGATGTCTTCAAAGGAGACATCTTCCAGGGTGACCATGCGGACGCTTCCCCTTTATCATAATCTGTGGCTTCTGTGACTGATTTTTCTGAAGAATCTAGGTACTTCCTCTTGTATGTCTTCTTATGGGGTGGCTCCTCAGGGGGAGGTTCTGAGGAGGACTCTGAAGAGGGGGTACCCTGAACAAGGGTGTCTTGCAGCTCTTGTGCCTGTCCAAATGTAGCAAATTGTCACATCTTGAACCAGAGGAAACAAAAATATGGCACTCCGACGAGGATGGAGCCCGCTGGGAGCCTGCTGAGGCTAAAGTTCTCTCCATAATCTGGAATGCAGGCCACCCAAAGAGGGATGGGAGCCCAGAACTGAGAAATAAAACCTCTGAACTGGGGTCACACCCCATTCCAATGAGCTGCCACCCAGAGTAGGAGCCAAGAGAGGACTCGAAACTGCCATAGCTCTGACACCCACAGAATGGTCCCAGAACTGACAGCCAAACCACGGTCCTGGATGTGCGACAGATCTGAAGGGGCCGAAGACCACAGAGTCAGCTCTGGTATCAAGGTGAGATCCACCACTGGCACCAAGGTGGCTGGCACTGTTGAAGTGGGGGGGTCCAAGTCCTCAAAGGAGGTTGAAGGATGAAAAACTGGTGGAGTCCTTGGAGAATAAGCCTTGGCTCTGGGTGGGAGAGAGGTTTGTGATGGTGCAAGGAGGCCTCTGGCTGCCAAAAGCTGATCCATTAATCTGACTACATCCAATTCTGAGAAACTCCTGGAGGAATGGACTGACATTCCCAAAGGGGGCTCAGACCTATCCACAAATGGGCTTGGTTGTTGACCCAAAAAAGGGTATATTGAAGGGGAATATCTAGTCCTGGAAATAACTGGCAGGTTGACTTTCGGCACCAAGGGCTGGTGATTGGAAGGGGACTGTGGAACCAAATGAGAGGATAGTGGTGGTTGAACAGAAACTATTGTTGGTACCAAAGAGGTCACCAGCGCCGAAGTAATGTTCGGTGCCGAAGTGGTTTGAGTCTTAGTGGGTTCAATGACTGATGCCATAAAGTGGGTTTAGTTGTTTTTGGTGCCGAATGTGATGATATTGCCATTTTCGGTACTTTGGCTTTCAGTTCCGAAATAACCGTTGGAACCTGCGATTTTTGATTCTTTGCTTCATGTGCCAAAGGGGCAGGTAGCACAGAGTGGCTTCTTTTCCTCAATTCTGGTATAGGAGATTTTGAAGTCTCTGCCTTAGATAGGGCTTCTTTAAAAGGATATTTAAATAAGCCTTTTACAATAAGCTTATTGCACCTTTCTGCTAAAGTACGGGTGCTAAAGCCCTGACAAATCGTACAAATTATGTCCAAGTGAGGGGCATTGAAACAGTACATCCAAGAAAGATGCCCATCAGAATTGGGCATCTTCCTGCCACAGTCTTGACACTGCTTGAATCCGGATGTCCCCTTTTGTTTTTCTGCCATATCCAAAAGTATATCTGTGTCACAGATACACTCTGACATACACTCACAAAAAGTAAAAATGAAGGAAAGGAGAAAGAATTGTGTTTTTTGTTGTTATTAGATATACCAACAATGGTATAAGGAGAAATACCCAAAAAGGGGTAAGGGAAGAAAGGGAAAAGAGAATATCAACAACGGTATATGAGACTACCAATGGTCATAAATAGAGGGAGGAGGTCTGTTACCAACGATGGTAAAGAGGGGTACCATAAGGTAAAAAGGAGGGGTAGAAATAGTCAGAAATACAGTCACTCACTCACTAGTAAGGGTTTTTAGAAACGACAATGTATATAGAAATATTAAAATACTTAGCGGAGAGCATCGGCTGATGCGTCCAATTTTCTATATGGCAAATGAGATCTAAGATAATGGGAGAGAGGCATTCTGGGTAGAGCCTTAGCTTGAGAGGTTTTGGCTGGCGCGAGCTATATATTATGGCCGAGTCGGAACCAAACCCATCAGTCAAGAATGAATGAAGATTGACAACATCAGATTGATGGTTGTTATTCTCCTTAAGGATGTACAGTGAATATAAAAAGTTTGCACACCCCTGTTAAAATGCCAGGTTTTTGTGATATAAAAAATGAGACCACAATAAATCATTTCAAAACTTTTCCCACCTTTAATGTGACGTATAACCTATACAATTCAATTGAAAAACAAACAAATCTGTATCCACTGTACATCCAAAATCCCACTCATTCCTTATTTCTTGAACTCCCACCACCTCATCATCATCCCCCTTTCCACTTTGAATTCTAACCTTCTGCTTATAACATGTATTTAAGCCTTAACTGTTTAGCTCTAAAGTATTCCTTCAAATCAAGTAATCCTAAACGACATTGTTCTTTTGGGAATATCAGCTTATCCCACTTAACTCTTACACCCTTTCCATCCCAGATACATTCCTTCAACTCTTGAATAATTACTGTCCACAAGTTTCCTCTGGTTGATAAAAATATGTCTGACCTGTACATTAAACTAAAGGGGCTAAAAACATTTTCATTACTTATACCTTACTATCCATATCCATAAACAGGAGCTTTTCAGTTTCTCATGTTTTTGAATTATCTTTAGTTTAGTCTCTCCCCACATATCTTTAGCTACCATAATAGAACCCTTTTTAATCCATACTCTTAAATACTTCATCTTGTCATGTCCCCATAAATATGGGTATTGTTGAATTAAATAATGAGTGGATGCATAAGTTAGGGCTATAGTCCTTGTTTTATCTTCATTAATTTTATTAATTTTATATCCTAAAAAGACTTGAAACTGTCAAAAATGTTACGGAATAGCGAGATGCTCTTGAATTTTATTTTTGCCCATTTTAAAAAACAAAACTGAACTTCTTTAGGATTAATTTCCTTGAAGTAGAATGTGAGTCTTATTTCTGCTGAGGGGTATTTTTGTTATATAAAGTAGGCATTGCTTTGAAGGACTATAGTAAATGTAGCAGATATCTGATTTGGGGTTGTACCTAACAACATTAGCAAACATGTCTGAGTTCATCTGGTATGTGTTGCTGTGAAAAGGGGCAACTCTGACAGGGGTGGTCTGTGATGTGGTGGGTTAACTGCTTCATGGTTTTCCAGAACAGTTCAAGTAATGAACTGTGGGCTGATTACTTATTTCAAAGATACAGTAGCTTGGCTGCACTGGTTGTTATTCTTGACGTCTCTTATTTTAAGGTATCTGTGCTATAGGCTAGTGCTTGTTATTTTTCCAGGTTACCCAGGCCACGTCTCTTTGTCTTATTAGCCTTTTCACCTCTATGGCACATTTGTCTCCTAAGCTGTAAGGACTTCCCACATATTTTCTCTTTGCACTTCTTCAGCCTGTAATCTGGGCCATATGTCATAGATGTGCCGTCACCTCATCGCACTGCAATCATACCCACCACAGTGTGTCGTGCATGATAACAAGTATGGTGATTCCTTGCCTTAATCACATCCCTGCCATTCTGCAGACCAAATAAACTCACTGCTCCAATGCTGTCAAGCACAGCATACTTTTCGTATCTCACCCTGAGTTTCTGATGAACAGAATGAACAGCTTATATAAGATGCAAAGATATGGGCAGACTGGTAGCCTGATGGCCTTGGCATGTACTACTGGCAAAGAGAGACAGTTTCTGATGATGGAGAAGGAAAAGAGGTGTATAGTATCACTATATATATCAGCCTATTGATGATGCTAAATAGTACTTTAAACACACATACTAACCAGACTGAATAAAACAAGTATTTACTCAGTGATTAGGAACCAATTCACTGAATGTTCTTAATGAACCTGTTTCAGATATCTATATGTTGCTTTGTCCTCCAGGATGTTGGTCCAAAAATCCTATCTGGGATAAAGGTTTAAGTGTTTTCTAATTACTTTTCTGTGTTTATATGTAATAAAGAACTCTCTCCGCAGGGGATACTCATAACTCTTCACTACAAAAACAAAAATGTGCTTCCATCTAGGATGCGTTAATAAACAGATCAATAAGTAAGATGACTCACTTCAGAAAGAAAGAGGGTAAGTTTCAACTGTAGAAAAAATATAAGCTGTGCATTTTTCAAAGATAACTTACATCATCCAGTTCTTTTAATAGCTGGGCTCTCTTTCTTCGAAAGTCTTTCAACATCTTTAGTTCTCCTTGAATTATTTGGATTTCATTTGCTTTCTTATTCAGTTTTTCATCCATTTCACTCAGTTGCCTGGTATAGTCTTGTATCTATATAAAGCAAACATCATGCAAAAAATAGTAGGTTATACCACTAAGATACTGAGGCAACACCAGTGAATAAGGACAGGATGGTTAGTTGTGCACAGATATCTAGATCCATCTAGATCTGGGTCTACCTGAGAAAAATCAATTTATCAAAATGTCAACATTCACATAATCAAAACTAGAGCAACAAAGCACCACTATCTTAAAAAGCCAAAGAATCACCTAGTCACAACATCAAACAGCAGCATTAGATGTTTGTGCAAGATCACAGTATGGTTGGGACTGGAGTTTTGCCCTTTCTCAGCTGTAGTGCAAACACAGAGTTTGCATATATAATATTACGGGAGTGTAGGAAGCACAGCATGCAAGCTCCCCCACAAAAAAATGTTTTCATTGTTGTTGGCTGCTAGTGCTGTGGCCGTTTGAGATGGTACAGCTTCAACGTTCAGGTCTAAATCAACGTTTTAGTAAGTCAACATTGTCACATTTTGTCCTTATCTATATAGTGCAGAAATAGCTTTAAAATGCACAACAAATCCCACTACAAAAGCTGAAAATACTGATACTAATAGTTTTTCATGCAAAAGACAGATCAATTAATAATACATTATCTTTTGCAATGTTACATCTGTCTTTACTATACACGTCTATGAGCTATATACATGCTCTGTTTCTAAATAATGTTTCATGCAAGTTACTGTAAAGCTTTTTCTTTCATGTATGTACATTTACCTGTATTCTGCATTCCTTCTAATACCATGTAACTGTATTTTATGTATATGTCAAAACTGGTGTTAAATGTGAAGCTTTTCTCCTGGGCCTCTGCTGAAAAAGGGTTTTATCCCAGTGGGGCCTTCTCAGTAAACAAAAATAAACAAATAAATTCATTTTATTGCCCATATCCCCCCATGACATTGACAGTGTAGAGGGAGTAAAAAAAAAAAACAAATAACCATCTGAATCCTCTTCTAAATACAGTGGCCTGTTTCAGAATTCCCCCTTCTCCGCGACAGAAAGAATGAACAAAAACAAAATTTTTATTGAGTTGAATACAGAGGATTATCATCAGTTTTCCAATTGTAACCTGCTTATGTGTTTGAGACATTGATGTCAAGAAATATCAAAGCTTGAGAGATGAATCCTGGCATCCATATCAAGAGCACATAATATGAAGTTACGATAGGAAACCAGAGCATCATTCTTTGTAGTGCATGAAGATTTATTTGCAGCGTGTACTACTTGTTACAGAAAATAATAGAAAGCATTTTTTGCTGGCACTGTCAGCAATAACTTTCTGGCATAGTGGGTATATGTTAAGCATCCCTCTAAGAGTAGTTAAGATCAGGTCTCACGATAGAGTAGCACTGAACATGGTTGTTTTTAACTGATACTGGGGTGTAATCATGGTGCTCCATGAACTACAAAGTATTTGGAGAATATACTCCAAAAAGCATTCACTACTATATAGGAATCATTTCTGTTCAGATACAAGTATAACCTCCAGAACAGTATGATTTGTGCAGAATATAATTATGCAAAGTCGAAGTTTAATAAAAGCAACCAACAATAAGGAATAAGACAGACAGAAAAAGAGAGACCACTGGTAAAGGAGGGAGGCACAAAAGCCAGGCAACTGTATTAACTAGACACACATCATTCTTATCAAGTAAACATTCCAAGGCGTGGGAGAAGTGGGGAATTTCACTTTCTTCAGCAGCCCAGTTTTGATATAGAATTTTAAACTCTCAATAGTGGTAGAGACAAGCCACCTCCATGACTTATAAATACTTCATAGTTAATCTTAAACGTTGAGATGAGAAGTCTCTTACAAAAGACACTGTCTATCTACAGAAGCTTAAACAATGGCTGAACTTCTGATTGACTTTTTACTTTAATTTGCGTTCTATTTATTGTATAAAATTCAAAACAGTTCAAACAACTGCATACATAATTAATGTACCAGACTTTATAACAGCATACTGTTTTGCTAAATTGTATACTGATGCTAAACAGATAAACATTTCACTAAATGCAGTGAGAAAATTTGCATGATTACGTGGATGTAGACAATATTATATCTAATTCCAGTGCTGCTCAGAGCAGCGGGATATCTTTAATTGAAAAGTACAGCCCCTTACGAAAGGGCAGACGGTACAGCTGAGTGTTGGAACTCACCAAATAAGTCTTTGGACAGAAAGAAAGGGAAAGGGGGAGACAGACAGAGAGAGATGGATAGATAGAGATGTACTTTCAACAATACTACAGGAGAGCCTTTTTCTTGCCTTAATCTCTCATTTGCTTATGTGTTATAGAACTACTATGTGAGGTCCTCACCATAAAATTAGACTGATTTCAGTCTTTTAAGTTATTATTTTTGGGTTTATAACCTTTATCTAATTTTCACTGACTCACTGTTAGGCAATAACTAAAAAAACAGTTTGCCATTTTCTAATACACCCTTACTAACATCATACTTTTAAGGAATATCATTAACTGGTTAAACAAAGACCAATACACAGAGGTTGTCAGTTCAAGATTTCCCAGGAATATGGTGGTCCAGAGTTACAGTATAACAATTAGAGGGTGCAGGGGCATGCCTCTCAACTGTCCCTGATTTGGTAGAACACCCCAGAATTTGCCTCATATTTTTGTCCTGCCTCATAAAATTATTGATTTTCTGGTAAATTACTTAGGATTACAGAAAATCAATAATGCCATACAATAGAATTTTATACTTCATGTTGTTCAGAAAATGCATTTTGCTAAAACCCCTGTAGTTCTGTTAATTTTTGAAGTGAGTTAGAGTAACATTTAGAATTGTCTCTGATTTGGGGTCCTTGTCCCCTTATTTTTTTTGTTTAGCCTAGAATTCTTGAGCAAAGGACTTGAGAGGTATGGTGCAAGGGATACATCCTGGTGCATGGAGGGACAGAGATGGGGGTGGGTATTATTTATTTATTTTCAAATTGGTGGTTCAGACTATTAGCCTTGGCATACCTGTCTTGTTGTAACTAGTTATTGCCAATTTCATCTATATTACAGTAGTGGCAATATATTTATGTCCTTCGGGTGAGATGTTACACTGAGGTCCCGTCTGTTTAACTTGGTCATAGCTTAGAAGGATGTAAAATATCCCTTGGCATATATTAAAAAGACAGTAGGGAAATTCCCTGGTACTTTGGCCAAATTTCCCTTAGTCAGTATGAATACCACCCTGGGTATCGCCTGAAAAGAGGACTCTGGTGTAGTGGGACTAACCTGGTTAACAAAGAATGAATGAATGAATGAATGAATAAATAAATAATGCATTTGCTGATTTAAGTTGTCAATGTGTCACACATATCTTCCTCTTCTCCTTTTCCTGTCTTGGCATCTTAATCATCTCCTCCGTTGCCAGGTCACTGCCTCATCACAGTGGCCCTTGTGTTTGAGTACCACATGAGGTCACATCTTCTATCGCCTGAATTTTCTGTATCCCCATTATCACTACTGGCATGATGACTAGAGCAATTATCACAGAATCAGGCCTCCACTTCCTTTTTTTCCCCATCATGTGACGGAAGTAAAACTTCCATAGCCAACATTGGTGGCATAGAGGGATAAAGCTCTGATTATGACCTATAGCCAACACTGGTGGTATAGGGGGATAAAGGCCTGATTAGGCCTGGGTGACCCACGTTCATCTGGTGGCTCAGATGCTTGATGGGGCTTGTAGGGAAGATTGGGCAGGCCTGTCCTGGTGGAAGGGTGTTGTGGAACATGAAGCAGGAGGCAGTGTGACAATGCAAATGTGCATCCAGGAGCAGGCTTTCAGCTCACCAAGCCATTGTTTGGTGCTAGCCTCCACCGTGTGTGTGTGTGTGTGTGTGTGTGTGTGTGTGTGTGTGTGTGTGTGTGTGTGTGTGTGTGTGTGTGTGTGTGTGTGTGTGTGTGTGTGTGTGTGTGTGTGTGTGTGTGTGTGTCTAAAATCACAAGGAGAAGGCATTGTGAGCCTCCGCAATGACAAAGGTTTTCTCCCCTACCCCCCAAAAGATTGAGTTGCAGTCAGTACAACAAAATGTCCTCAAAAAATAGAAATCAGGATACCATTGAGGACAAAAACACCGCCATGGCTGCCTGTATGACATTCCTCCACAGCACGGCTGTCATACATCTTATAGGTAGCTCACTATCCCATTACCTCACTACAGTACACAGTGCAGCAGGTGAGCGCCTTCTTAAGATGTGCTGCTCAACTTGTACCACAAGTCTAATGTGTCACTCTTAGCAAAATGAGTGGGAAAGTGTGAATTCCAACTTGACTGGAATAACATTTGCACAGATGTTTTAAAGCTGTATTTTCTGAGGAAAGCAAAGTCTGGGCCCAAGTGGGTGGTCATCTCCTTCACTCCCTTACTTAATATCAGTGCAGAGGCAGCTGCAGGTTGGAAAGATGGCTCTCCATTGCAGCACAACCTTCTCTGTACAAGTTATTTTTGCATATGTCTGTATTTCACACACTTGCCCTTAATCTGCTGTCCTGTTCCCTTCTGTTACTGATTTGGTGACAAGGAGAGGACTGCACCCTACTTTCATTATAGTAATGCAAAAAAAATTGTCATTAGTTTGCACAGTCTCCAAAATGTGCTTTTTCTTTAAATCATGGGCATTCAGAAGCCATGTAGCTGAAAGTCTGGTACTTCCTTTGCTCCATTTGTTGCACTTTGACTATATCTTGCACCAACCACCCTACATACACTCACTCAAGATACCTTTAACTCAGTAGAAAAATGGATATCAGGAATCCAACTAATTCTAAATCCCAAAAATACAAAACTGCTACTATTTACTCCTAATAGATAAAAAAAAACCCTCTCCTTTACCATAACATCTAAGGACGGCACCACCATCTCCCCTTCTAACCACACCAAACTTCTGGGCATTGAAATAGATAATAATCTCCACTTTGATGTTCACATCTCACATACCATAAAACTAGTACACAAAAAACTAGGCTCCCTATACAGGCATAAGTCCTTTCTCTCACAAAAAGCAAGAGTCACTCTTGCACAAAGCCACCTCCTCTCAACTCTATTATACAGAGCACCAATCTTTACCCAAACCAGACAATGTGACCTACAATAAAATAGCCAAGTTTGCTACTAACTCAACCTATAGAACCCATCACTGTGCTGCACTAAAAGAACTAAAATGGCTTGAGCTACCACAGCTACTTAACTATCACCAGCTGAGCACAGCCTACAATATTCTCAAATATCCTGAAAAAAAACCCTTCATTATCCAACCTACTTACTGTCTATACTGCAAACCGGTACCTAAGATCCAGTGAAAAATAAAAATCTGTCCTCTCCATCACCAAGGCTAACAATAATGCAGGGAAAGCGCTCTACTCCTACACCGTTGCCAGAAATTGGAACTCTCTTCTCCTATCTGTGTCCACTGCCCCCTCCACATCCATATTCAAAAACTCCCTCAAATCGCACCTTCTTAGTACCTGGTTATGCCCTTGTATCACATAACCCTACCCATACTACTATTAACTCCCCAAACTCCTCTCTGATCACATGCTGGATCTCTTATCCCCTGTAGGCTTGGTCATCTGAAAGGGTACTTTTAACTATAGAATCTTACTTGATAAATTTTCTTCTCTTACCATGTATAACTGACATTGTCTTTTTACCCATGTTCTATATCTTCTTTTACCTGGAGTGTTTTATTAATTTCTTGTTATATTACTATGCTCAGCATATATGATTTTTATTAATTTCTTGTTATATTACTATGCTCAGCATATATGATAAAACCTGTTTGTGTATTATGCTTTTACCTGGAGTGTTTTTATTAATTTCTTGTTATATTGCTATGCTCAGCATACATGATGTAACCTGTTTTGTGTATTATGCTGGATGTACTGTATTTGTATAACTTGATGCCGGAGCTTTTCTCCCCGGGCCTCCGCTGAAAATGGACGTGGTCCAGTTGGAATTTCCCAGTTAACAAATGTAAAATAAAATAAAATAAAATAATTGCTGTTTTTATTTAATTTAAGAAAAGATCTGTTCTACTATGCTGCTTTTTCCTCTGTTACTTACTTAATTTAAGAAAAATAGTGTTTCTGCTTTTTACTCTGTGTTCCATTGCACTTCTGTTGGCCATAGCATAGACTGGATTCAGACCATCTGAATCCAGTTCTGATTCTGGATCAAGCACTGAAAATCAGGACATCTTTTTTGGTGAAGTCCCCCTGTACCCTCATGGCAGGAGAAGTACAGTATAACTAACTAATTAAAAGTTACTGGTTAAAGGCTTACATTGAGCTTATTTCACTGGTTCAGATCTAGCTCTGTTTGAGCTTTTTCATTGCTTCAGGGCCCAATGTGAGCTTTTTCATTGGTTTCATTGTATTAGCTGCCTTGTTCTTGTATTATATTTAAGACCCGCATCTGAGTGGGTTGGCACTTGTCTTACAAAGGCTCCAGAGAGGGAGGAAATCAGTCTCTGCTCCTCTTTTCATAACACATCAGCTTAAAGAACTACAAATGCTAAGCTCATTTTTACTACTGCATTCATTGCACTTTGGCTGCAGTTTGCACCAACTGCTGATTTTATTTAATTTAAGAAAAGATCTGTTCTGCTGTGCTGCTTTTTACTCTGTTACTTACTTAATTTAAGAAAAAAAGTAATCATGCTTTTTACTCTATGTTACATTGCACTTCTGTTGGCCGTAGTATAGACTGGATTCAGACCAGCTGAATCCAGTTCTGATTGTGTATTGAGCACTAAAAATTAGGATATCTTTTTTGGAGAAGCCCCCTGTACTCTCATGGTAGGAGAAATACAGTAGGACTAACTAATTAAAGGTTACTGGTTCAGGGCTTAGTTTGAGCTTTTTTTTTTTTCACTGGTTCAGGGCTCCATTTGAGTTTTTTCATTGGTTCAGGGCTAGTTTGAGCTTTTTCATCTGTTTTCTTGTATTAGATGCTTTGCTCTTGTTCACGTGTAGCTCACCATCATCATCATCATGCAGGGGTGGACACCATTGATGGTTATAGACGCAAACTTCTCGCTTGTCAAATTTTCCTTAGCACAGTGTTAGTTCTCCTTCTGAGGTTTCATGTGGTCCTGCTCCACTGTCAGGCGGGACACTAAGTGTAGCCTCTCAGGTACCATCACAAGTCTCACCCACTTGCCCTTCCTTATTTAGATCTCTTCTCCTATCCATCTACCTTACCTAGTCCTTTCTGTCCTCTTTGTGTTCTGACCACATTGATTTACCTTGCACTATGGACGGACAATTTCCCACAGTTTCTCCAGCCAGCTTGGTCGACATGGGCATCCTGAGGCAGTGTAGCAATTGCTTCATGTATACTGACAACCATTTTCTTCTAGTTCGCACAAATTCAACATGTGAGAGATGCATTTATATTAAGAACCTAGAATCCATGCTATCTTGTACACCTGTCAGTATATCTGATGTGGAGCAGGTTGTCAGCACACACACACCTCACCTCCTTCACCATCCAAACCAACAACACACATACCTACATATGCGGAGGTCCTCATCAGAAACCTACCTAAACATCACAGACCTCCCACACAAGCATATTTCACACAATACATCCTCTGCTAAACACACTACACATAATAGCTCATGCACCATTGCCTCACCAACAAACCCCTTAGGCAAAGCTCAAAACCAAACACAGATCTCGCACTCACCAGGACAGGGAAAAGGAAAAGATCACGGTCACCTGTCTGTCAGGTGCCAGGATCTGACACATCACACACGCACTCAAGTCTCTCAACAACAGGTACAGTTATGACTCTATTACAGTCCATGTTGGTGTGAATGACGAGACGTACACCACTGTGGACTATATGAATAGAGACAATATTGAGCTCTCTGATTATGTGTCCCAGGCAGGTATGTCCCTAGCCTTAAGCAGCATTTTAACTTCACCCAGGATGATGCCTCAATACAAACAGAAAAGGACTGACTTCAATAATTGGCTTAGTATCTGGTGTCATTCTAAGTGGATCCAGTACCTGTCAGCCTAGGATGACATGATCAACAGACCATGATGCTTTGCCAGAGATGTTCTTAATCTGTCACCTCTGCGATTTTGGTTACTGGCTAAGGCTCTTGCCACCCCCATTGTGCCTTTTTTAAGCAGTGTTACAAGGACAATACTTCCAATGTATTAAGACCATCAAAAAAACAAACTCAAGGTTATGCTGCTCAACGCTAGGAGCCTAAATCTGAAAATGCACTCACTGGAAGCAGTTCTTACTTTGAAAGTTGCTGACATCTGTGTAGTCATAGAGACTTGATTTAAGGCTGCAGAAAGCACCCCAGCCTTACTGAGTTACAATTCCTTCCACCTGTTCAGACCTCAGATTGAAGGTGTGGGAACTAAGGGACGTGATGTATTAATATTAGATCTACCCACCAAAACCTGATTACCGTTCAAAAACCCAAGTGCCCAGCTGGTCAGCTTCTGTTATCCTTTTCCCTAGCTAAAAAATGGAATTCTCTGCCCGCCACACTGAGGACCTGTGACAACCTTAATAACTTTAAAACTCAACTTCATTCCTACCTCTATCTAAACAAGAAATGCAACTGTACTCTTCAGCCCATATCTCTCAAGCTCTCCTCCCCCTTTACTCCTGGATAACCTTCTTACCTTCCTAACCTCGCTCTCAAATGTAGATTGTATATGTAACTAAACAGTAAAATCTAGCTATTATGCTATATGCCTGTCTTTTTCTCCTGAACAAAACTGTAATTGTTTGTTTTTTTTCTTTTTTTGAATGCACCCTGTTGTTTGTAATGCAAACTGTCTTTGAAACTATTCATGTAAGTAAACTTTGTGTTGTGGAGCTTTTCTCCCCGGGCCTCCACTGAAAATGGGCCCCCCAAGCCCAGTGGACCTCCCCAGTCACCAAACTGGAATAAATAAATAATAAATAAATAAATATTCATAAAAGACAAATACACCTCTAGAGTGGTTAAGCAGAGTGATTCCCATGAATTACTCCAGATGCAATTAACTGTTGGTAAGAACTCTCTTCAAATCATTGCCAGTTATAGGACCCCCTCCAAGAACCATGACACTCACTTAGTCTACTTCGACTTGCTTAAGTCGACCAAGTTACAACCAAACACCCTGGCTTTGGGTGACTTTAATTACCCGTCCATTGACTGGGTTAATTATACGTGTATTAAAACTCTCACCCAAAGGTTCCCAGACTTCGTTAACTCCAATGTCCTGGATCAGCTGGTTGACACCCCCCACAAGGGGCTCAAACATTCTGGATCTGATGCTCACCAACATGGGAGATCATTGTACACCCCAAGTGTGCTGCCCTCCCTGGTGAGGTCTAACCACAAATCAGTCTTGTTGGAGATAACAATAACACCAGACCCCCCACAGCAGCAACAAGACTAAAAACTTCTCCAAGGCCAATTATGACCTCTTATGTGAAGGCATAAATAGCTTCACACCCGCTCGCCCCACTGATGGAGAGGTTACCTATGTTGGGATGTACACTAATGCTTTATATGAGCATCGATACAATTTTATTAACTCTGCCATACCTGATAGGACCAAAGCAAGATCCTAAAGGAAAAACAAACCCACCTGGTGGACATCAGCTATTAAGAGGAAGAAAGTGCTAAGAATAGGAAGTAACCTGGAAGCAAACCCTCCTCGACTTAAACAGACAGATAAGATATCTTGTAAAGTCCTCTAAAGCTACTTATGAATCCAAATAAGCATCCCTATCTAAGGAAAACCATAAAGCATTGTTTAACTACATCCAAAACCTCAAAGGAAAATCCCAGATTTGTACAGAACGTCTAGTTAATGGTACTACATATACAAAACTGGTGGATATAGCCAACCTGCTGGCTGACAGGTTCAATGCAAACCTCACTTCCCTGTCCCCACCACATATACCACAAAGCATCCCTACCACCTGTCACCCATCTAGTATCTCCAAGGGGCTAGTCTTAAACACCATCTGTAAGGTTAAATACACAGCCTCAATGGGACCAGACAACATCCCAGGCTGTGTTCTTAATGGATTAAAACAGGAATTAGCAACACTGCTGGTTACCTTGTTCAACCACAGCATCAGTACGGGTTTTGTCCCTGCTGAATGGAAAACAACTACTGTCATCCCTTTGCAGAAAGGGTCTGTATCCATGGACCCTGGGAACTACAGACCCATAAGCCTAACCAGCCTTATTTGCAAAGCCATGGAGCATATTGTCATGGACCACATCAACAAAGATATAGGTAATCTACAAACACTCAACCCTACCCAGTTTGGCTTCATCAAAAAGAGATAGTGCCTGTTAAACTTGGTAGACTTCTTCAAGACAGTCTCCAAAGCCCTTGATGAGGGTAAAACTGTGCATACTACCTACCTGGACTTATCCATGGCCTTTTACGCCATCCCTCACTCAGGCTTTATTAATAAACTCACCCAGCTGGTTATCAATCCATATATTGTCAGGTGGGTTGCAAACTGTCTCACCAATAGAACTCATACAGTCAAAATAGAATACTCTACCTCCTCCAGCAGACCAATAACTAGTGGTGTTCCACAGGGATCTGTTCTGGGACCCCTACTGTTTGGAATTTACTTCTCTAAAGTACAAGCAAAAACAAAATATCTGTGGCTGACAAAGTTTGCTGATGACTGCAACTAGGAGTGGTCATTCAGCCCCCTAACAATGTCAATATCCTGCAAAAGGGACTTACACAGACTAGTGACTGGTGCTAAAGTCATGGACAAACTCATTGCAAAAAATGCATAATGTTTCTGCAAACTACTACATAAATAGCAAATACCTTAAGCATGCAATCACTGGTGAGAGGCTTGAGCACGCAGGTTGATAGCAACCTTATCTTTGATCAACATGTCAAGTGTAGTTAGAAGGGCATTCTATATTGCTCACCTCGTAAGTAAGGGAATTGCCTCCAGAAAAAAGGTTGTTATAATCCTCCTGTACTCTTCCCTTATCAGGGCAATAATAAAGTATAATGCTCCCTTTGGTATGTACTTCGCAAAGCACCTGCAGCAATTGGAGAGACCACAAAGGTTTCTTACAAAGAACATTCAGGGTCTCCAGCACATTTCATATGTGGGCAGACTGAAATCATTGTCTCTTTACTCTGTGTCATACAGATTGCTCAGAGACGACCTGTGTCTTGCATATAAGGGAAGCTCTGACCCTGCCTTAATGGAAATGTTACACATTCCCAAGTCAAACGGTACAAGTGTCACATGCTCAAGGGATCTTAACCTGGTATGTGACATAACTAGGACTTGCTGGAGGGACAGATTTGTCTTGCAGAGGTTACCTCATCTCTGGAACAGACTTCCAATCTATATTAAGCAGAGTCTCTCACTGACCCAATTTAAGCATAATTTGGACGACTGGATGGGAAACTGTAAATTCACCCGGGGGGGGGGGGGTAATAGGTGCTGATTCAGGGCCTATTCATAATCGATAGTCTTGGGAGCAAAGGTTAACTTGGCTAGGCTTGTAAGGAATCTAGGGCCATTAGCCTGGTAACCTCCTATGATTCTATGATCCTTAATGAGCATCCAGTGCAAGTAAGGTATTACACAGTGAAGACGCTAGCTCTGTTGGGCCTTACTTATTGTTTTGTTTGTATGACCGTATTACCCTTTGAATGTATGTTTGTTATTCATGCATTATATTTAGCTAATGTTTATATATTAATATTGAAGCTCTTCAGTCTGGGTCTTCATTGAAATGGGCTGTAACAAGATTCCGTCCAAGATGGTGTATGCAGTACTTTTAAAAGAATAACTATTCTGACAGGAGTGAATCCTTCTTCACTTTGAGAAATGTGTCTGGTTCATTGGTTCATAGCTGAATACTAGGCTAACTGCCATGAAAGGCCATTTTAAGCCTAGCCAATAACCCAAGATCAGAATCAAACCCTGTCCCTTGTGTCAATGAGGCAAAGACTTCAACCATTATGCCAAACCCACTGCACTCTCATTTGTTACTAGTTTACTAGCTCAAAAGAGGAAATAATAATGAATTATTTGCATTTGTACATGACTTCATTTCTGGGATTTTTTTTTTACTATACCATATTGCTAGCTTAAGTACATGCTGAGTAAAAACACCAAAACATTCAGCAATGTAGACACTGAACCACAAAGAACTGCCTTGGATATAAAACATTTATTCTCAGTTGGGGGCTCTCATTTTGAGAAAAGCTTTAAATTACATGTTCAAAGATGAACAATTCAAAAAATTCTCAGAATGACTTTTCACTGAGAAAGATATTCCACAAGTTCCTCTCTACAAGAGCTTAACACAACAATAGAATATTTCAAGGATAAAATGGAAGATAATTAAGAAACCTACACCCACTACAAAGAAACTAATAAGAACAACACTGGGGGAAAGGCAGCTACTCTGGGTAGACAGTTACATGCTCTGGCATAGACGGATAAAGCCCTAACTACACTCTAGTCAACCTAGGTTCGATTAACAGCTGGGGTGATTGACAGTGGGGCAGGGAGGGATGGGAGTGCCCATCCTGGGTGACAGGGCATCCTATGATGACACGCCATTAGGGAAGATGTGGTTTATAGAGGGGCGTTGCCCTTGAATGTAGTCAACGAACATGGGAGGTGGGGCACAGAAGTAGGTAGGACATATAAATAAAAAAAATCCCCCCAGGATGGAAGCAGAGATGGTTGAGCCTTCAGGATGCCCCTAGGATTCACAACCATCCCCAGGAGTATTAGAGGAAGTTGGGGGGTAGGAGATAAAGCTGGTAGACCTGGAGTGAATGTGGGGCACTGGGAGCCATGCTAGTTACATGATATCCCATGGGAGACCAAAATAAAAGAACATCCTTTTGTAACATGAACAGCAAAGTGAGGTCCTATATACATTAAATGATGTTGATAGAAAATTAAAATAACAGGAAATGCTTAATGACTTTTTAATGAAAAAAATAAGCTATTAATTGACAAAATGGTGGAATTGTAACATAGAAGTAGGAGAAATGGTATATGCTTTTATATTTATACCTGAAAAGAAAGAGTGAAAACATGGTAAGTTTTCTTACAACCCTGATACTCAAGGCTTTAAATTTTCAACTAGGGCTGTTCAAATGAATAGAAAAGGTTTGCAGATCCATTGATATAAAGCCATCAAACCATAATGCTCTACCAAGACCAGTTGTAACACAATTTAATTGTTATTTGAACAATGAATGTGTTTTAAATATTGTAAAGAAAAGTGGAAATATAAATTCAAAATTAAACTCACTAGTCCACACACAACAAATTCCTGGGCAACATTCATTGCTAACATAAAGGTAATGGTTGCCAGTTAAACAGTCTGTGTAGACAGGATCAGTCTATCTGAACCCTGGAAGGGTGTCTTGTAATGGGTACAAAATGTAAGGCATACCTTTAACACCATCCTTTAAACCCTTCTCCCTTTAATGAACCACAGTCCGTGGTACTTTCTGGAACCTTTCCCTGAGGTAATACATTGGAGAAACCAATTTTCTGTCCTGACTTGGTTAATGAGTTTGTATTCTCATTCTGACTAACAACTCCCACACACAGGAACAAAAGATGAAATGAATTACAGATTTCAGATTAGGCAATTGCCTACCCAGTGAAGCTACCCTTCTCCCAAAAAGAAACTCACCAAGTCTTTCGATTTTCGAGGTAGGCACAGTAAAATTGTTACATTTTATTTCACACATTTTCATACATTGTACAGAAAAAGAAGTTATGTACTCATCATAATGTTCCCACTTTGTTATCCATTTTCATTCTTCTTCAACTGATGGGTTCAGATCCATTCTGTCAAGGTAGAAAAAGCTCTCTTCACAACCTAAAATGCAGATCACCCCAGAGAAAGGGAAGACTTTTGATCTGAGAGAGCAAGCTTCTGGACTGTGGCCATCCCCCACTCTGAAGGCAAAATGCCCAAGGTGGAAACCAGAGTTGAGCTGTTGCCAGTTAAACAGTCTGTGTAGACAGGATCAGTCTATCATTCCCAAGGATCCAGGGTACACAGATGGCTCTGAAAGCCTTACAGTCGACTGCAACACCTTGGATCTGACAGGGAAGCTTTGGCTCTGAGAGCTCCTCCGATATAATGGGATTGGAGCACTCAGAGTAAGCTCAGGATCCGAGGATACAGCAATCCTCGGATCTGAGCCAGATGGATCCAGGCAGCTAGGATCCATAGACTCTGAGACCACTGAAGGAGTCAGAGGAGGAAGTTATTGTGGGGGTGTAACAGAAAAATGGACCTCCTGATGCAGAATGGTAGGAGCCGAGGGGACACCCATCTTATCCTGGTCAAGAGTATCATCTTCACCACTCTTTTCACAGCTTCCTCTGCGAGACTTGTGGAAGAATGAATGGAAAACACTGAAGAAGACTTGTGTCTGTCCAGAAATGGGGAAGGTACCCTGGAGGCTACTGGATCCACTGATGGTAAATACTCAGTCCTTGGCAAAATAATAGGAGTCAAAGTTCAAGTACCAGCAACAGCTGAATCTGACTTAGATAGTGTTGGATCTGAGAAGGACAGATCAGATAATTTTGGTCTCCAAGGACCTGAAGGAGTCAGATCAGACATTTTGAGCTTCTTTGGATCTGAGGGTGAAGCTGGATCCTTGTGAGACCTCTTCTTTGAGGACTCCAAAGCAAAGGAGGAAGAAGACAGCTTCAGAGATGAACATTTTGTTTTTGTTTTCAGAGATTTCTGTCTGGATATAACCTCTCCAAAAGATGAAGGCAGAAGACCTTTCAGAATAGTTTATTCTTGCGTTCAACTAATGCCTTCGGGTTAAACCCATGGCAAATAGAACAATCTTCCTGTAAATGAAGTGGTCCTAAGCAATATACACAAAGTGTGGGCATCTGATAAACAGAGCTTATACCAACACTTAGTACATTTCTTAAAGGCTGCTGGAGCTTTATCTGCCATACTGTTATGCCAACAAACACCCACGAAAGAGAAGAAATGTAACTATTTCTACTACTACTTTTTTTTTAACAGAGATGGGTAAAGAGCACAGAACTACTACCAACAATGGCACTGCAGAAACTACATAAAATGTAGTACTAAAGAAAGATACTAACAATAGTATCAAGAGGTACGAGAATACAAGAAAGGGAAAAGAAAAATAAGCAATGTAGCAGAAGATAAGTCAAAAGGGGTACATAGGTAAAGGAAAAACAATCTAAATAGAGGAGGCAGAATTAAGCAAGTAAGTAACATTTTTATAAACTTATCTAAATATCAGTAGAGAGTGTTGGAAAGCACATCTTTCACTGAAAAGTGACAAACGAGATGTGGGGTGATTGAGGTTGGTGTACTGTGGGTGAGAGAAAGCTGAAGAGTTCTTGGTTGCCCCAAGCTTTAGCAATGGCCAAGGTGGATCCAAGGAATCGGATCCAAACCCACCAGTATAGAATTAAAACCGACAACATCAAATCACAAGTTTAATACATCATTTCAATTACATATGCACAGTTCACATTCTGAAACCCTGCGGTGTCATCCTTAAATAAAAACAATTGCATATTTTAGAAGGCTTATGTGCAGCTCACAGATTTTTTTTAATTGTCCTGCCAAAAACAGTGGTAAATTTATACACAAGCATCACAAGAACTATTAGTCTTTGTTCTTAAGTAGGTAAAGTTATAGAGAATGTAACACTTAACAGGCTGCAAACTGAGATGAGCAAAGTAGGTTTGGTTTATGTTACACAACATGCCTGCACACCAATTAGGACAACCACAACCAGGCTTGCAACTTTAGCTTTAATACAAATGTGGTTTCTGGTTTAGATGAAACAAACTTTTCTAAGCAAAGCCATGGAATGTATCATTGTAAAACTCAGTTTAAGCAGACATAGGCAACTTAGCTGATCTAGACCTCACTCAGCTGGTTTTGTGAAGGGCAAGTCTTGTCTCTTGAACACAGTAAACATTGTGGAAAAGGTTAGAGAAGCTGTGGATTGTGGTCACTCCATGCACACTGCTTATCATGACCTGACCAAGGCTTTTGATACTATCTCCTACGCTAGTACTATCAAAAACTAAACAAACTTAAAGTAAACCCCTTTGTTGTCCATTGTATTGCAATCTAGCTAACCAACAGATACCAAGTTGTGTACCCTCTCTGAATGTAAAATTTTAATAAATGGAATATCAAAGAGACCAATGATCGTATCTCTTCTGTTTGGCTTTTATATTGTGGACATCCAAACCAATACCTTAGAAGTGTGATTGACCAAGTTTACCAATGACTGTAAGCTGGGCAATGTGATATGGTCATCCACAAGTACTAAACTACTCCAACAAAAGCTGGAATATGCACCTAACTGGTGTACTGAAAATGTCTCAAGCTAAATCTTAAAAAGAGAAAGTATTGTATAGGAGCATTTGGCAAAAAAAACCCTCAAAGATGGATCTACCCATATATCCAGGTCTTTAAATGAATCTACAGTTTCAATCACTGTGTGCTGTATTAAATATTCACCTTTCAGTTTATGTCACCCAAATCTCATATGATTAGTTTTTGATGTGTTTATCAGCATATTATTCTCCTGTGCCCAAATGGTCAATTTAGTCAAGTTCTTTTGCAGACATGCCGCATATGAAACACATGTAATCAGTTTACCCAATTTCAGGTTGTCTGCATATAGACTGTAGCACACCTCAGATAAAAAAGTTAGTTCCGAAAGATACAATCTAAACAAGTATTTATTTATTTATTTATTTTATTTACTTTATTTATTTATTTAAGTAGGGGCCTAAGACAGAGCCTTGTGGGAACACCCTGACTGCAACCAATAGTTTCACCTGTCCAATTGCTATATGACACTTGCCATGTCCTATTTGTAATCCATACAGCTATCAGTCTTATCAAGATTACATCAATACTTAGTTGTTCTAATCTATTGATCAGTGCTTTGTGTATGACCCTGTCAAATGCTGAAGTTAAATCTATATAAATTACACCACAGTACAATTTTTCATTTAATGCTCTTATTATATTGTTATAGAACATCATGTTACATCTAGTAATAGATCAATTTCCAGTATATGCAAGCTGATATATGGTTTCAAGTCCCAACTTATCCAGTTCTGATAATAATTTATCCAATACCACCTTCTCCACTATTTTTCCACAACATGAAAGTAGACTTAAGGGTCTATATGACTCTGGGTTTATCCTACTCCCCTTTCCCGTAAAGACAGGTTTAATAAGTACGTCTCCAATCATGAGGAATCTCCCATATTTATATGACCTAGTAAATAATTGATATAACGGTACTGTAAGTTCTTGCTGAAGTTTTCTCAGATCATATTACTAATTCTGTCTCCTCCCTGCACTTTGTTTGGATTCAGTTTGCATTGTTCTTTTTCAATATAATCTGATTTGATTCCAGTATCTGGGGTTACCTGGATGTCACAAGGACAACGTATCACCCCCTTTGTGGAGCCAAACTGCTTTGCATAAGATTTTGTAAATATATCTATAATCTCTTGTGTCTGTGAATAAATTTTAGAATCTGCACACAATTTAGCAATTTGTATTTTTACTCCTTCCACATCTTATGTATCTATAAAAATGTTTCCTATTATGCTCAATATCTTTATAGAAACTTTCTTCAAAATGTTCTTGATCTTGTCTCACGCTATGCTTAATTTGTTTGTCCAGCTTGTTTATTTCGGTTTTCAAAGTTGTAGTTCGACGTCTCTTCCATTTCCTATATTTTTTGTCTCTCAACTTAAGTAGGTATCTTGCTCTCATGGAAATATATTCCTCTGATGTTGTATGCCTAGATCTTGATGTTAAACATTTTTTTTATTTTTTGCACTCAAACAAGTTCTCTTTCAAAACTTTTCACATTCCATCTGCATTTTATTTCCACTGAACACCTCACCTTAATTCGTTTTACATAGTGAGAGTTTGGCTTCCATATAATTTGTAATTAATCTTCTGTAAATTGGTTTAGATTTCAATTTGACAGAATTATCTAGCAACAAATTAACCTTTATAACTCCATGATCACTGGACATCAACTGTTGTAAAACTTGACTTGAAGAAACAGTTAATTTCTTAGCAATTGAGAAACTGTGTGTAGATTCTACAATTTATTCTCAGACACAACAGATTATAGATATATTTGTAAAATCTTATGCAAAACAGTTTGGCTCCACAAAGTGGGTAATAATTTGTCCTAGTGACATCTAGGTAAAGTACAGTTGTGTACACTTACCATAAATGTAGATGTTCTAGTGTATTCACTGTTGCAGTCATCACATTTTGGTTATCCCTGCCAGGGTAGCCCTCAGTCGGCCTGAATACCAGAGGCTTAGTATTTCTGTGTCAGTTGCCGTCGCTCCAGGACTGATGTCAGGTCGTCAGTAGTATAAAATAAGGCAGCCGACGCCATTGCATCAGTTTTTCTTGCCTGTCAGGAGCCCCCAAGAGGGAGCTAGGTTATGGTGGAAGAACATACCAGTAGAAAGTAAATACCAAAAATTCCTTGTAAGGAGAGAGAGAGAGAGAGAGAGATACAAGGGGGATGGAGGGAGGGAAACCAGGACTGCAACAGTGAATACACTTGAACATCTACATTTATGGTAAGTGTACACAGCTGTACTATGTTCTGCTTGTTTTACTGTTGCAGTCATCACATTTGGGTTGATTCCCAAAGCTGAAGAAAAGGGTGGAGGCAGTCAAGAAGACTGAGGGCTGGCTAGAATGCCCTGCAAGACTGCGGTGGCAAAGCCTGCCCTGGATTTGGAGAAGATAGGCAGGTGGTAATGCTTGGTGAAGGTATGAAGTGATGTCCATGCTGCCATCTCCAGGATGTTCCTGGTGGGGACCCCGATAAGGAAAGCTACAGAGGTGGAGGTTGCCCTGGTGGAATGTGTCCTGACCCCCTTTGGGGGTGGTTTGCCGTGCTGTTTGTAGCAGAAATGGATGCAGTGTGCTATCCATTTGGAGATTGTTTGGAAATGGCCTTGCCCTCTGCTCCTGCAGCAAAGTTGACTAACAATTGATCAGTCTTTCTAAATGATTTAGTCCTGTCTAGATAGAATCTGAGCTGTCTGTGCACATCTAGAGAGTGCAGTATCCTTTCCCCCTTTTTTGTGGGTTAGGTAAAAAGGTGGACAAATGAATGGATTGGTTGAGAGCCACACTGGACACCACTTTTGGCATGAAGGATGAGTTAGTCCTGAGGGAGATCCTGTCAGCATGGAAAATGATGACGGCCTCTACAGCCATTAGTGATTGTAGCTCGGATGCTCTTCTTGCTGAAGTGATGGCCAGAAGCAAGGCTGTCTTCCATGAGAGAAACTTTAACTCTCCTGAAGCTGCTGGTTTAAAGGGGGGCAGGGTGAGCTTTTCCAACACAAAGTTTAGGTCCCAAGCTGGGGTAGGTGCTCTTCTGGGTGGCCTCAAGTTGTTAGCCCCTCTTAGGAACTGTTTGATGAGAGGATGTGAGAAAATGAGCAGAGATAGCTGAGGCATGAATTTTAATAGAAGAAAAGGACAGAACCCTGTTTAGTAGGTCAGCTAGGTAATCCAGGATGAGCGGTAGGGAGGGCTGTGCCATCCTGGCTCCCTTAGCCTGGATCCAGGTGTAAAACCTTTTCCATTTGTCAGCATAAGACTTTCTAGTGCTAGGGCGTCTGGCCTCACGTATAACATCTAGAACCTGTTTGCTGAGATTGTCAGCTTGTGCAGTGGTCAGGGAATAAGCCAGGCTGCCAGACTGAGGGTCTACAATTGGGGATGCATGAATTCTCCTTCTCTCTGGGTCAGGAATGTTGTGATCTGAGGGAGATGCCATGGTGACAGAGGTGACAGGCTGCGCAGCAGTGGGTACCAGTGCTGACGTGGCCAGTCTGGGGCAATCAGGATTGTCCTCAGTTTTTCCTCCCTTATTGTGAGCAGTACCCTTGTAATGAGCAGTAGTGGGGGAAATGCATAGACCGAGAGGTTGACCCACTGGAAGGATACAGCATCCACTTTCCAGGTCTTGCAGTGAGGCTCCCTGGTGCAGAACTTGCTGAGCTGATGGTTGGAGTGGGAAGCAAAGAGGTCAACCTTCTGGGTGCCCCATTTCTGTGTTACAAGGGTGAAGGTTCTTTGGTCTAGCTGCCACTCGTGTGAGTCCAGATGATTTCTGCTTAAGTTGTCTGCCAGAGAGTTTAGAGAGCTTGGTAGGAATTGTGCTAACAGGTGTAGTTGCAAGGCTGAGGCTGTGTGCCAAGGGGTCATGGCGAGCCTGCACAGAGGGTACGAGTGAGTCTCTCCCTGCTTGTTGATATATCACATCACAGTGGTGTTGTCTGTTTTGATCATTAGAGCCCCAGGGGAGAGGAGCGGTCAGAAAGCTGTCAGTCCGTGCTGGACAACTAACATCTCTTTTTGGTTGATGTGCAGATGTATTTGATGTGGGCTCCAGTGGCCCTGTATGCACCTGCTGTCCAGTTGTGCACCCCAGGCATAGTCTGATGCATCTGTGGTGTGGGTCTGGGTGGTGTGGGGTTGAAAGAAGGGTAGTCACTTGTTGTGGTAGCATACTGCTGCCCAGCAAAGAAAATCTTTCCTTAAACAAGGTATCATTGGTATAAGAGTTTCCAGGTATTGAGAATGTTGACACCAAAGGCTTTTTAGGTAACATTGTAGTTTCCTCATATGAAGTCTGGCATATGGAATGAGTAGAATGCAAGAAGCCATGAACCCCAGAGCTTGTAGGGTTTTCCTTGCGGATAACTGGGGTCTGGTGGCTAGTTGAGAGAAATAGGCTGGCGGGCAGGTTTTCTTTTCCGGTGTAAGGAATGCCATCTGGGATATTGTGTGGAGGCCTGCTCCCAGGAATATAATTTTTTTGGGTGGGTACTAGTTTGGATTTCTTTTCTTTGATAGTATACCCTAGGGAGGTCAGTAGGTCCTTTACAAAGGCCAGGTGCTTGAGCAATGTTTCCCAACTGTCTGCCTGAATTAGGCAGTTGTCTAAGTATGGGTAAATTTGAATATTTTTTTGCCTGCAAAAAGCAGTGGCAGGAGTCAGATATTTTGTGAAAACTCTGGGAGCAGTGGATAAGCCAAAGGGAAGCACAGAGAACTGAAAGTGCAGTGATCCTGACCTGAAATGTAGGTACTTCTTGCATGATTCCCTGATTGGGATGTGTAGGTAGGCCTCTTTTAGGTCTACGGTGGCTAACCAAGCATCCTTGGAGAGCAAAGGAAGAAGCTGCTGGAGGGTGAGCATTTTGAATTTTGGTATCACCAGAAAGGTATTTAGAATGGACAGATCAAGGATTGGGCACCAGGTGCCCTCTTTTCTGGGTACCAGGAAGAGTCTGGAGTAGAAACCTAGGCATATCTGTTCTGCAGGAACATGCTCTATTGCCCTCATTGAGAGCAGGGAAAGGACTTGCATTTTGGCCTCTGCCCACTGGTTTGGGGGAAGATCTGGGAACCCTTTTGAGGTTGGTAGAGTGTGGAAATAAAATTTGTATCCCTGGGAGACTATGTTGAGGACCCAGCGGTCGTTGGTAATGGTGGCCCAGGTGCTTGCGTGGAAGGAAAGTTTTCCTCCTAAGGGCAAATGCAGGTGGGCAGAGGAAGGGGGTGGAAGTGGAGAGTCATTGTGAGTTCTTACCATGAGGGGGTGGCTTAGCACTCCCTGGTTTTGAAGAGGAGGAACTCCACTGCTTAGATCTCTGCATTCTCTGGGGCTGTTGTCTGCAGGGCCTGCTTCCCCAGGGTCTGGGCTAAGCTGACCTGGAGGGGGCAGGAAAGGACCAGTGCTTGTAGGGGCAATGCCTACTGAACCTGGGTGGCTGGACCTGCAGGAAGTCCTTAACTGTCTGCATAGATTTAGCTTTTTCTTCCATCTTTTTTAAGACCTCCTCTGCCTTGGTGCCAAATAAGTTGTCTTTGTGCAAGGGTGCATCCAATAATTTGGATTTGACATGGTCTGGCAAGGGCTGTTCCTTAAGCCAGACATGCCTTCTAAGGACAAAACCAGTGACTGCTGCCATGCAAGATCCATAGCCAGCCTGCACAGAAGGTATGTCCTGGTGCTCCCCCATTTGTTTATATACCACATCACAGTGGTGTTTTCTGTGATTACCTGTAAAGGCTCTGGGGACCACAGATAGTGAAGAGATTTTACAGCATGAATAAGAGCCAACATCTCTTTCTCATTAATGTGCTTTTGTCTGTCCAGTTTATTCCAAACCCCTGCATTTTTACACCATGGACACAGCTCCCCATACAAAATCCAATCCATCTGTTGTTACAGAGTGACCAGTGGATGTGAGAGACAATGCAAGACCTGGATTGAGATATATCTGGCCTCTCTACCAATGCAATTCCCTCTTCACAAAGCCCAACCCTGGGAACTGAAAGGTCAACAGGTGTGAATGTTGGGGATCCAAACATTCTTTAAAAAACATTCAATTTTTCTTATGTTTAGCCTTGCAGGAGCAATCATGATAATCACACATGACATGAATCCTAGTATCCTGAAAACCTGTCTGACTGAAGTTTGAAACTGACAAGAAAAACTCAGGAAAAATTCCAGATACAGATCCATTTTCTCTTCTGGAAGAAATTCTTTTTGCATGGAGAAATCCAGAAGGCATCCCAGAAATATAATCCTGTAAAAAGGAATCAAAAGCATTTTTGAATGTAGATCCAAAATCTTAGGTTGACAAGGAGATTGCTTACTTATGTAACTTACATTTGGAGAAGGACTCCGCAAAGATAAGCAAATAATCTAAATAATGAAAAATGTGAATGCCATGTGATCTGTAATGGGTTATCACAGGAGCTAGACATTTTGTGACTACCCTTGGTGCAGCAGATAACCCAAAGTGTAATGCAATCCAGACACAGAAAACCTTATAAAACGTCTGAAGTATGTGGCAATGGAAATGTGATGATAAGCTTCTTTCAAGTCTAGTGTTACCAAAACAACTCTGAAGAGAAAGGAGAAGTAACAGTTTGTAATGTCAACACTTTGAATTTTGATGCTTTCAGAAACAGGTTGAGAAAGAAAAGCCTGAGAAATGATCGCCAAGAAAAATCCTTCTTTGACACCAGAAAAATTCTTGAATAAAAACTTTTCCCCACTGATTTGGTGGACCTAGTTCTATGACCCCCAAAGAAGCATTTGGTTGATGACTTGACAGAACATGGAATTCTGAACTGGTGGATGCAAACGGTACCTTGAAATGGAGGTCGGCTTTCTCACTGCCATCTGCAACCATTCTGAACTACTGTTAGAACCCATTTTTCCAAGACAATCCAATGCCAAAGGAAAAGATGGAGAAACATACTGTACAACAGACTGAAAGGTGTGGCGGGGGGTAAGTAGACTAAGTTATATAGGTAGATTACCATAGCTTATAAATTTTAGAAGGTGGAAGGAGAAGATTCCAGAACCCTTAGGAGAATGGTCTTAGCAAAGTCTGATCTAGACCTACAGAAGGTCTCAAGCTTACAGTGCTTAGTATGTATAGAAGACCAAGTAATAGCTTCTAGAATACTTCTATAATCAAACCCTTTCCAAAAGCCATAGGTGAATCCAAGGCCCTGATAGAGTGGGCCTTGACCCTGCTTGGAATACTTTTATTGTGGTGAATATAACAAAAGATGATAGCCTAAGGCAACCACTTAGAAATAGTCTGCTTTGACACAAGTTGTCCCAATTGATCCGAAGATCTGAAAGATTTAGTTCTGTTAAGATAGCACCTGAGTTGTCTGTGGACATCCAAGGTATGAAGTATCCTTTCTACCTCATTTTTAGGTTTAGAAAAGAAAACAGAGAGATGGATAATTTGGCTTAAAGAAAATTTGGATACTACTTTAGTCATAAAATAAAGATTAGTTCAGAAAGAAATCCTGTTCCTGTAGAAAATGAGGTAAGATTGATTCACCACAAGAGCTTGCAACTCAGATACCCTTCTTGCAGAGGTCAGAGCAATCAGTAAAACTGTTTTCCATGTTAAGAACCTCAGGTCAGCTAGGTTAGCTGGTTCAAAGGGAGAAAGTATCAGCTTCTGTGACACAAAATTAAGATCCACTTGGGGTTTTCTTGGAGTTTTGTAATGTGAAAGCTCTTTCAAAAACAGCGTGACACGAGAATGCATTGAAAGAGGAGGCTCCATGGGCAGACATGCTGAAATGGCTGATAAATGAACCTTGATAGAGGAATAAGAAAAGCCATTGGCTAGGATTGTAACTTGCATAAATATTCTAAAAACAGAGAACAACTAGCCATGAATGGGTGCTGGTTATGTTGTTGTCACCAACTACAAAAAGTTCCTAGCTGCTAATGATTTTCTAGTAGTAGGCTTTCTTGCCTCCATTAGTACATGCTGCATGTCCTCAATAAACAGCTGCCTAAAGAGAATTAAGACTCTATCATCCAGGCAGTCAACCGAGTTTGATTAGTGTCAGTGAGTATCAGACATCATTTTGAATTTGGGCACTATCACAAACAGGTTTTGGAAAGAAAGATCCAGAACTGGTCTCCAAGATTTTCTATCTTTTGCAGATCCTTGAATAAAACCTCTTCCCACCTTGAAGGGAACAGGTTCTGTCACTCCCTGAAAAAACATGTGATGAAGGACAGGTGGAAACAAGAGTCTGCTCTGGAGGATGAGGAATTACTCCCTGGAAAGGAAGAATTTCCTCCCACTGCCATCTGTAACTTTGATGAATGATATTCAGAACCCATTTGCCTGAAACTAGATGTTGCCAAAGAGAAAAATAGAGATTCAGACTTTCTGGGGAAAAAAAGTTCTGCCTGGGTGGGTACTACTGATTTTCTAGTAGTAGGCTTTCTTGCCTCCATTAGTACATGCTGCATGTCCTCAATAAACAGCTGCCTAAAGAGAATTAAGACTCTATCATCCAGGCAGTCAACCGAGTTTGATTAGTGTCAGTGAGTATCAGACATCATTTTGAATTTGGGCACTATCACAAACAGGTTTTGGAAAGAAAGATCCAGAACTGGTCTCCAAGATTTTCTATCTTTTGCAGATCCTTGAATAAAACCTCTTTCCCACCTTGGAAGGGGGAACAGGTTCTGTCACTCCCTGAAAAAACATGTGATGAAGGACAGGTGGAAACAAGAGTCTGCTCTGGAGGATGAGGAATTACTCCCTGGAAAGGAAGAATTTCCTCCCACTGCCATCTGTAACTTTGATGAATGATATTCAGAACCCATTTGCCTGAAACTAGATGTTGCCAAAGAGAAAAATAGAGATTCAGACTTTCTGGGGAAAAAAAGTTCTGCCTGGGTGGGAGGGGGGAAACAAAGTGTCTTAAATAGTCATTCTGACTTGTTGGACTGTACTTGGTTTAGGAGTTTCCAGATTTCTTCTTGGAACCCCCTTGCCTTTCTTCTTAAATGTCTGTTTAACTGTATTTTATTGAGACTGTTTATGTTTATTTTGTTTCTTACCAAATTTGAATAATGAGTTAGGGAATGGCTTGAAAAACTTGGAAAAAGGAGGGCTAAAAAATATTCGAGATTCCCTATATAAGCTTAACCCTTTCTTCACACTTTTTGATCACTTCTGCAGCAGAGGGGTCAAAAACTAAATCTCTGTCCTAAGGAGAATTTAAAACCTTATTTTTAATATCATTCAAAAGGTTCTGATAACATAGTCATGCAAACCTCCTCAAAACAGTACCAGTAGCAACAGCCCTGGAAGAAGTATCAACAGAGTCATACACACACTCTGTATACAATGAGTACTGACTTGAACAATAAAATAAATGTTTTAAAGAAGATTTTTCACAAGAAGAAACTGCAGATAAAACATTCCTTATACTTACTTTCACAATTAGTCAGAACAAACCTTAAGATATGAGCCTGACAGTTTAAAATTCTGAAAATCAAAGTAGCAGAAGCATACACTTGCCCCCATTCCGGGTTTATATCATAACATCGAAGGCTGATAAGTCCGAAGCACAATACTTCGAACTTCAAACCTCGAAGTGCAAAAATGTCGAACCATAGAATGGAGATCGCCATAGAGTGTGAGAAGGGAAGATTTCCCCTTACTGCACTGTAGTGCAATCTCGGAGGTGGTATATTAAAGTTGTGGGGGGTGTGGGGGGTGGAGGGAGGTTTCCCCCCTGCATCAGCTGAGGTGAAGACTTGTACAGCATTGTCAGCCAGGGCTCTCTTTTAAGTTTTTTTCTTTCTAGGAACAATGGAAGTCAGACCAGCAGGAGGCAGGTAAGTATCCATGCTATTACCATGGAGGATGCTTTGGATGTGGTCAAAAATGCTGGAATATCTCCGTCAGAAGGTAAGGTGGCAAACAGTTTGCACAAACAGCACACTTACACTTTCACATACATAAAATTTCCCCCAAAAAATTCATGCTAGAAATCCCTTTAGAATAAAATTATTCTGGCAGAAAACAATGGCAGGTAAGTTATCACAATGTGAACACAAGTACTACTTCACCCACAGAGTTTCCTGCCCAAATAAAACAATTCTGCAAACAAAACTTTTGCTGAAATGCAAAAAAGTTTTCATAAACAGTATCTTTCCTCACAAAATACACCTCTAGGCAGTCCCTGATAGGAAATATCTAATATTACAGAAATATCAGACGCTGTCCAGTTCGATTCTCAGCTAGAGTGTCTTCTGCGTGGAGACATGCATGAATGGGCGTACCTTCGTTGAAGGTTGTGCATCAGGGCTGGTAACTCGGCATGTAAAAATCAACTACCAATCATTAGCGGACCGGAGTTCCACTGTGGCGACCCCTAACCGGGAAAAGCCGAAAGACAAAACAACAACAGAAATATCAGATTCCTTAAAGGGCAAGACATGGTAAAGTTCAGAAATAAACGTTCATATCTATCTATATATATATATATATATATATATATATATATATATGTGTGTGTGTGTGTGTGTATGTATATATATATATATATATATATATATATATATATATATATATATATATATATATATACATGGATCTACATCAGTAGATCAAATGTATACAGAACCAAAATTTACTTTACTGAGATGAGAAGACTGCAATTTGAAAATCACGAATGTTTACAATTTTGAAATTGGTAAAAATGATAAAGCAACTGCGCATAACAGACACCACTAGCAGCATGTGAATGTAGATTGCGGTGTATTGACAGAAACACCTGTTCCATTTAAGCACTGCATTTAGCACAGTGCTAATAGCACTATACAGCAAACCTTTTTTGTATACCCTCCATAAAACTTACTTCATTAGATATTTATTGAAAATAACATGGCACCTTGGCTATGACAGCTTTCAAGTAATCCTTCGAAGGCTGTGATAGCCAAGGTGCCAGGTTCTAATACATTTGCATTTAATAAGGTGCATTTCATGGCTTTTTGTTGTTATTTTAACTCTTAACAACACACTTTTACAAAATAAATGTGGCTATATTTCAATCGGAAATGTGATGGTAGAATTTTTTTACAATTCAGGGAAACAGATTATTCTTTCTATGAAAATAATTTGTGAGATGTCAACAAAAGAGGTATTTATGTAATTTCTGTTTCTACCACACTATTATGGTGGCCATACCTTTCAGCTGTCACTTGTTTTACAGAATGTCCTGATTTTGTCTAATATTTGTGGATTACATTTAATTAATGTAGCTCCCACTGTATTTCATGTAGAAGTAATAGACTGTAGTTTTCTATTACACCACATTTTGCATGTTAGTACTGCTGCCTTAAAGAATCTTTACTGCTGAATGACATTGCATTTTTTCATTGTTGCATTATAAATCCTCATTGTTCAATGACATTGCATTTTGCTCGTGTTAGGACTGCTGCCTTCAAGAATTTTGCTGCCCAATGACATTGCATTTTCTCATGTCTGTATTTTTGTATTATAACTCTGTTATTGCCTAATGACATTGCATTTTTTCCATGTTTGTATTGTTGCATTATAAAGCTTTACTGCTCATTGATATTGCCTTCTTTGTGCATGTCTGAATGTCAAAACCTTCTTCTGTTGAGTTCCTGGGAAGAGGGTGAATAAGAAGTTATGTACCTACCATAACGTTCCATGTTAGTTGTCTTCTTCTCGCCTTCTTTCTTGCTGGATGGGTTTGCCAATACTAAAAGCTCGAGAGCTAATTCCACCGGCTCGAGGCTCCCCTATATCCCACAATGCTAGGCGGTAACTACTCAGATCTCGTTTGGTAGCTATACCAAGCAATACTAGTCTCCAAAAATGGAGTAACAAGTTTCGAAGAAGAAACACAAAGAATTCGGTCGGTCTGTCCAGGCTTGGGGAAGGAGAAGAAGACAACTAACATGGAACGTTATGGTAGGTACATAACTTCTAACGTTAAGTTGTCAATCTTCATTCTTGCTGGATGGGACCGCCCTAGCACCTTATCCCGGTGGCCTATCGGAACAGACTCTTGAGAACAGTGGAACCAAAATTGGCACGGCTTCTGGAAACCATGTCCAATTTGTAATGTGAAATGAATGTATGAGGAGAAGCCCATGTGGCTGCTGCACAGATTGAGTCTATTGGCAATCTGTCCTGAAAGGCTATGGATGTAGCTAATGCCCTGGTTGAATGAGCTCTAGGTCTTGAGGGTAATTTCTGATGTCTAATCTCATAGATGAAAGTAATTGTAGAAGTTAGCCATCTAGACAGAGATACTTTGGTAACTGGAAGGCCCAGTCTTCCTTCTGCATATGACAGAAACAATTGATCAGATTTCCTGAGTTGTTTAGTTCTGTCTAAGTAATATCTCAGTTGGCGATGAACATCCAAAAAATGCAGCTTTTGCTCTGATCTATTTGAATAGTTAGGGAAAAAGACGGGGAGATCAATAATCTGGTTTAGGTTAATTTGAGAAGAGATTTTTGGTAAAAAGGATGGGTTTGTCCGGAGATACTCTGTCTTTGTGAAAAACTAGGTAAGGAGGACGACTGCAGAGGGCTTGGAGTTCTGATACTCTTTTCGCTGAAGTTATAGCTACCAGAAAAAGTGTCTTCCAGGAAAGCAATTTCAGAGAACATGAAGCCACTGGTTCGAAGGGGGGAAGAATCAAAGACGCCAGAACCAAATTTAAATCCCATTGAGGTGGAGGGTCTTTGATCGGAGGTTTGAGAAGAAATATACCTCTTAAGAAGGCCTTACAGAGCTTGTGAGCCATAATGCTGGATTCTGAAACACCCACATGAAAATTTGAAATGGCAGCCAACTGAACTCTAATGGTTGATGCAGAAGATCCTAAATGAAATAGTTCCACCAGGAAGTCTAAAATGGACTTGATAGATGCAGTAAAAGGATCAATGTTTTTCGATGATGCCCAAAGGGAAAACGCTTCCATTTACTAGTATAAATCTTCCGGTAGAGGATTTATGAGAGACTATCAATATGTCTCGGACCGAGCGAGATATTGAGGGAAGCCTGGCTAAGGTAGGAATTGGAGAAACCATGCTGTGAGGTTTAGGGACAGAGATTGGTGCAGCTGAATGATGGGTAATCAGGTCTGGTACTGGGTCCAGGTGCCAAGGCTGCTCCAAAAGGTAACGATGAAGAAAGGGGAACCATATCTGTCGAGACCAGTAAGGGGCAATGAGGATCATAGTCGCTCTCAATGCGATGGCTTTCTGAATTAGTTGAGGTATCAATGGAAAGGGGAAAAGCATACAGAAGTCCCGGACTAGAGCGTCTCTGGTGGACTGGCCTGGTAACGGGAGAGCGTGAAGAAGTCTTGACACTTGCTGTTTTGGGGAGTAGCAAAAAGATCGCAGCAAGGATGGCCCCATCTTAGAAATACCTCTTCTAGAACTGATGTCTTTAGAGACCACTTGTGTGGCATGAGAATTGCTCTGCTCAACCTGTCTGCAATGACGTTGGATTTCCGGATGGCTGTCAGAAAACGTTGAGAAGAGATCAAAGTCTGAGTGCTTCGACATAAAGGGTATGATCTGGTTCCGCCTTGTTTGTTGATGTACCACACCACGGACATGTTGTCCGTTAGAATTGCAATAGTCCCTTTGGGAAGAGAGTCGTGAAGGGCTTGCAACGCTAACAGCACTGCTCTCATCTCTAGGACATTTATGTGCAAGTGGCACTCCCCTGGACTGTCCTGCCCTGATAATGCCCCCACCCGATCAGGGAGGCATCTGTTGTCAACGTGGCAACTGGAGGGGGGAGAGTGAAGGGTCTTCCTTGGAGAAGTTGAGGTGACGTGACCCACCAAGATAGTTGGTTCTTGCATACTTGAGTTATCAGTATGGTATGGGACATTGGGAGACGTTGAAAGGACCATTGGGTAAAGAGCATCCACTGGAGGATCCTCATGTAAAGCGAGCTAAGGGGAGAAGAGGAATAGCTGCCGCCATGAGTCCTAGTACCTTTAACACCAGTCTGGCTTTGACTTTGACCAAATGCAACAGAAGGGATACTTGGTTCAATGTCTAAAACCCTCTGCTCTGTGAGTGTTGCTGAAAGAGTCATGATCTAATTTGGCCTATGAAAGTAATAGACTGAGAAGGCGACAAGGCAGATTTTTCGAAATTTATTGAGATGCCTAGAGCTTGACAGGTTTGCATGGTGAAATTTCTGGATAGTAGAAGCTGATGCCTGGTGGTGGCTGTAAGGAGCCAATCGTCCAGATATGGAAACACCTGGAATCCCTGGCACCTCAAGTGAGCCGTGACCACTGCCATGCATTTGGTGAACACCCGGGGGGCTGTAGTGAGACCAAAGGGCAGGGCTCTGAACTGGTAGTGACTGGCTCCCAGCCTGAAGCGGAGATATCTCCTGGAGCGTCGGTTCATTTTGATGTGATAGTACGCATCCTGAAGATCTATCGAGCACATCCAATTGTCCTGACCCAAAAAGGGTAGGATGGACTGTAGCGTGACCATCCGGAATTTTGTTTTCTTGACAAACTTGTTTAAATGACTGAGATCTAGAATGGGCCTCCAGTCCCCTGTTTTTTTTGGTACCAAAAAGAATTTGGAGTAGATTCCGGATCCTTGCTGGTCTGCTGGGACTGGTTGGATGACTCTTTTTAATAGCAGCTTTGAAACTTCCAATGCTGCTTTGTCCCTTAGACCGGGTGGAACATCTGGAAGGGATTTTTTTGGTTGAGTTGGAATGTGAATAAAGGGAATTTTGTAACCCTCGGATATGATCGACTGTACCCATTTGTCTTGTGTTAGGGAAAGCCAGGCTTCTGGGTACAGTGATAATCTTCCCCCGACTGCCTCCGAAGCCGGGCAGCCCCTCAGGGGTGCTGAAAGGGTTTGTCAGAGAACACCTCTCTGCTACCCTGGTTTTGCGGACCTCCTCTGCCTCTGGGGTGGCGCCGACATTGTTCCCTCTGCCTCTAGAGGGGAATCGGCCTCAGATGAGACTCCCTGAGATTGTTTTCGAACCACATCTTCCCTCCCTCTGACCTTTGGGATAGGGTCTAGAAGGGGTGGAAAATGGACTAGAGAGAGTCTTACCTTCCACCTCGCACCTGGTCAATGTATCCTTCACCTGTGGACCAAACAAAGATGATCCGTCAAAGGGGAGTTGGTGAAGGACGCCTTGAAAGGGTCCGCAGTTGCACAGTTGCATCCAGGCATGCCTTGTAAGGCAATGCCTGTGCCTGCAGATCTACTCGCCCATCTGCTGCGATGAAACCAGTCGCATGGAGGAGTTCACTATTGAATTTAGGGTTGCCAACTGGGAGTTCATTGTGTCTTTGAACCCCTCAGCTGTAGGATCCTTCATCAGTTCACCCATATCCTTGAGTAAATCTCTTTGGAGATGGGTGAAGTGGCGTTCAGCGAAAAGGTCGCTGACGAAAACATCCTGTCCATGGTCCTAGATTCTTTATTAGGAGGATGGACAGGAACAGAAGGATCAGCTAGTTCCTTCTTTGTGGCCACAGCCACCACCATGGCATCAACCGGGACACCTTTGGAGAGAAACTGTTTGTCTGAGGGAGCAGTGATAAATTTGGATGGTCTCCTCAGGGTGGGTTCCACTGAGTCAGGAGCCGTCCAAGCCTTCCTTGACACCACTTCCATAAGGAGGTCAAAGGGAGGGGACACCCAGGAGGTAGAAGGGCGAGAACCAAATGCCTCAAGATACACTGACTCATCCTCCGAAGGGTTAAGGGCTGGCCAATTTCCCCTCTGTTTGAGTATTTCTAGGATGTCCGAGACATCCTCAGAGGGGAATGGGGGACCCTTTGATTCCTCCAAGTCAGTGTCAGAGGTGATAGACTCAGGGAGTCAATGTGCTTCCTCTTGCACTGCCTCTTCCTAGGGGATCTCCTGCAGGGTCAGGAGAGACCTCGAAGAGGAGGAAATTCCAATGGGGAAACTTGAGGAGTTGGTTCTCTACGTGTGAGACAAGGGGTGAGCAGAAATCTCCGCAGGCACTGTAGAAGGAGGAGCTGATGGAACTGACTGCGGGCAGAACCCGGTTCTAGCACGCCCGCATGACCTCGAGGCATCCCTGTCAGGCAAGGTCCGAGGCCCTCGCCCAAGAGACAAGGACCTCCCGGCACCGACAGAGACAGCTCCGCCGATGTCAGAGCCGAACTCACCAGCGCCAAGCCCGAGAGGGAAAGCGGGTCGACAAGGGTCCGATGCCAGAGCCGATGAGGGAAGCCCGGCGAGATCCCTCCAAAGAGGAGATCGAGCAGACGACGGAACGATGGTATCGGATCCGACGCACCGACAGTGATGGGTCCAACGAGTCGGAGGAGGAATGTAATGAGGGACGGGAATAGCCAACGACTGATGAGTCGGGCTATGGAGCATTTGGGCCAGTGCCTCGGACTTAAGAAGTCTACTCACCACCCTCTGCAAGTCATGGTCTGACAACCTGGAAGACCGAGATTAATGTGATTTGTGACTCCGCTTCGAAAGGAGAGGAGATCCTGGTGCCGAGTGTACGGAACCGATTGAAGGGGACCTGGATCTCTTCCTAAGATGGCTCCGATAATGGTATCGGAGCCGATGGGGCCAGCCGGAGCCGGGTAATAGTAAAGGTAGATCCTATGGAAGGATCTCGATCTCTTTTAGAATGTGGCTCGATAGTATCGGAGCCGAAGTTGAAGTTTTGGCTCCAGCCGAGCCGAGGTAATAGTTTGAGGTTCAAAACATCGGCTCGCCGGAGCCGATGTCGGAACCTGCTCGACATTTCTACAGTCGACTCAGGAGCAGGAGTCGACTGTTTTGAAGCCTTTGAAGGTTTTCCCGAACTGGACTGAGTCGGGGCCTTCAGGCTTTAACAAACCCTTAAAATGAGTTTGTTCTTGCGCTCCTGCAGGACTGGTCTGAAACCATGACAGACACCACATGAGTCCTGCAGGTGCACAGGAAGTGTGACCGTCTGTCAGAGACATTTTCTGACAGCACGAGTCACACTTCTTGAAGCCTGAGACCTTTTCTTTAGACATTGAAGGTAAATGCCTGACAACAGCAAAAACACACAGACACACCCTGAATACAAAAGTTATTTAGCTAATAACTAAAGGCTAAAAAGCCACAGACACACACACACACACAAAAACCCTTATTAACAAAAAAAACAAGAAGACTAAATTAGTCACTAAGGACTGGGGGAAGGGAAGGGCCGAAGGCCTAAAGATAAGGGGAGAAGGGGAAAAATATACTCGACAAAAAAGGGGTCGAGAGATCTAAATATTTAAAACAAACTAAAAGGGCTATATTTAAACAACAAAAAAGAGTTTTGGAAGTACCAAAAAGGTAAAAGTTAAACTAACCTGCCTGAGCCGGTAGAAGAGCACCTCGTCAGCTATAGCGGCAAATGAGATCTGAGTAGTTACTGCCTAGCATTGTGGGATATAGGGGAGCCTCGAGCCGGTGGAATTAGCTCTCGAGCTTTAGTATTAACCCATCCAGCAAGAATGAAGGCGAGATTGACAACTTAACATTGTATGTTTTCGTTGCATGCATATTCTCACCTTGCCTTATTGCTAACTGGTGCACTCTTGAAATAATTTGTTTATGGTTGTGCTATTGCCTTTTTAAACTAGATGTGTCACCCAGAATAAAATCTGTCCCTCTTGCCACCTTGGTGTGTTGGGCCTAACAGGGGTGTCACTAGAATCAGATAGGAAGGAACACATATCTCTTCAGCTACACCTGCGGGTGCACTACATTAATAATACCAGACATAAAAGTTTAATATTTTTTATTGTTCAGAAAATGCATGTTGATACAAAGCCTATTGTTCTATAAACTGAGATTAATATTTAAAAAGTGTTCCTGATTTTGTACCTTTGCCCCCATTAATTTTGGCTTTGTCCAGAATTCTTGAACAAAAAAAGTTGAGCTGTATGATGGTGGCAGAATTACTGTAGTTTTTACTTCAGATATGAAAATCTGACAGTTGAAAAAATATACGAGTTTGAGGAAGATGAGATCAATCAGATCAAGAGATAGTAAAGTCAATAACTATGTTCAAAAGAAATGCAAAAATGTAGCACACATTACATTTTGATGTGTATAAATACAACCCAGCAGGTATCATCTGTCTGGGCTCAACAACATTTTTCACTCCTTTACACAAAGCAGACACTTGTGTGTCTGGGCTGAAAAGTAGTTAGGCAACAAGGGGCAGAAACTGGCAATTGGGAGAGGTGGAACATACATCACTTTTCACTGGACAACAAGGGGCAGGGTATAGGATATAGATACACAGGACACTAAAGGGAAAATCTGTAAAGAAATCACACTGGAAAGGAAGGTGAAGATGGGAAGAGGGGGTGCAGGGAGCAAATCAAAGGGAAACAATTTAATTTAGATGTGAGAAAATAATTTTAATGGAGAGGGTGGTGGCAGGTGGAATCAACTTTCATGAATGGGTGTTGGAGACTAAGACATATGAAGCCTTTAAGACAGCCAGAGATTCTTAGAAGGATACAACTGAAGATGGAAATGCAGCTTTCTAAGCAAAATGCAAATGCAATTGCTAGAAGTCTAAACCTCAAAATGCACTCTCTCGAGGCACTCCTAAAATGGAGAACATCGATATCTGTGCAGTAACTGAGACCTGGTTCAAGACTCCAGAGAGCACCCCTGCAATACCAGGCTACAACTCTTACCACACTTTTCAGCCAACAAACCAAGACCGAAACACTAAAGATGGAGGAGTGTCCATATTCACCAAGGATATTCACACCTCCAGGCTAGTTGCCCAACACAATGCATCTGAAATTCTCCAGGTGCAACTAACACTAGGTAAGACTGCAATCCAAATTGTAGCTTGCTACAGATCCCCCACCATGTCCCAAGATTCTCACTACACCTTTCTAAATATACTGGAAAATATTAAGATACAACCAAACACCCTAATACTACGCGATTTCAACTACCATGTCATTAACTGAGAAAACTACTCTGGTACCAACACCTTTTCCCAACAGTTCTTGAAATTCATAAATTCCAATGCCCTGGATCAACTAATCCATTGTTCCACCAGGGGCTCCAATATCCTAGACCTGGCCATTACCAACATAGGAGATAGATGCTCCACACCAGTAGTCACCCCCTCATTGATCAGGTCTGACCATAAGCAAATCACCCTTGACATTCACACACACCCCCCCCCAGTAAGGAAACCTCAGTAAAAAACTTCTCCAAAGCCAACTTCATGCTACTTAAGTCAGAAGTGACAAACTTCATGGCACCCATGCAGACGGGAGCTGACAGTTCGACTGCTGAATCCTACACTAAGGCACTGTACGAGCACATCCACTCGTGCATGAATTGTGCCATCCCAAATAGAACCAAGACGCTCTCCTCCAAAAAAAGGAAGCCAATCTGGTATGTCTCCTGCCATAAACTATACAACAGAAGGAAGAAACTGTTGCAGAAAAGAGGAAAATCCCAGGATGCAAAAAACTCCCTTACCAGCCTCAGTAAGAAGCTGAGATCCCTCATAAAATTATTCAAAGCTAGTTACGAAAATACAATTGCCAAAGATTCCAAAGACAACCACAAGGCATTCTCTAGTTATGTCAAGAATCTAAATGGCGATGTTCAGATCTGCTCTGAGCTACAACAGAATCGCATTAAATATACTGATACCAAGGATATTGCCAATATCCTGGCAGATAGATTTAGTGCCAACTTCGCCCCCTTCAACCCCTAAAGGGCCCATATCAATACCAAAAGATAGTCAAATTCCGGTAATCACAGCCACACAGGTAGAAACCACACTCCCCAAAGCTAAGAATGCAGCATCCATGGGACAGGATGACATCCTGGGCTGTGTACTACATGAACTACAAAATGAACTAGCACCTCACCTGAGTGTCATGTTTAATCATAGCCTCACCTCAGGCTTCGTGCCCACTGAGTGGCACACAGCTACAGTCATCCCACTCCACAAGGGGGGATCTACCTTGGATCCTGGGAACTACTGTCCCATCAGTCTGACAAGCCTGATCTGCAAGGGCATGGAACGCATTATCATGGAACTTATAAACAAAGACATTGGCAACCTTTCAAAATACCCAACCAAGTAACACAAACTGAGAAATCACAAAGCAGGCTGGTGTTACAAGAAACAAGGATAAAATTTATTGTTAAGTGCTTTCGTCACAGATTACAGTTGACTTCTTCAGAAAAAACAGAGTGCCTCCACCCCACTCCTTAAATACTCATTACAAACACATTACAAACCAATTTGTAAAAAACATCATAGGCATTTAAAGGTACAGACTTCCTATTTGCTCCACAATTATACATGCAAGATAAAAACAAACTATAAAACATGATTCAACATGTACTTTAAACTTAGTATTTTGACAAAATTCATAAAGTGAACAATTGAATAAAAAATCAACAATTAGAGGGAAAAAATCAACAATTAGATAAAAAAAAATCAGCTTTTAACCTCAAAAAGCTGGTTATTGAAACCGTTTAATTCAACCCTGGAAAAATATTGGCATTGACCCTTAATTGCCATAACAGTTCTTTGTATTCAAGCCAGTAATCCATAGGACCTCCTCTCTCTCATCCATAGTCAGCTGTTCAAGAACTGTGAATTTAAAATTGTGACCTGGGTGGGTATTGACGTACTTGGCCAGTGAATTTTTTAGGTACATTTTCCTAATGTCATATAAATGCTGGTAAATACGTGTACGAAAGGCATTTTTGGTCTTGCCTATATAAAAACAGGCACACTTCTGACAAATACCAGCATATATGACATTCTTACTGCTACAGTTGTACTTATACTGAAATTCCACCCATCCATATCCATTAAGAAAAACACTGTCACCTTCCAAAATATACTCGCAGTGAGTACACTGCTTGCATTTGGACATTCTCCCTAATGCTTCAGCCATATTGACACCTTTCCTCCTCTCTAAGATATTTTTAACACTGGTGTCCTTTCTGTACACTACCACAGGGGCTTCCCCTACTCTCTCTCTTATGGCATTGTCTCCTGCCAAAATAAACCAGTTCTTGTAGACAATGTCCCGAATCAGTGGGAACTGAGGGGTGTAAGTTAATATAAAACCATGGTGAAAACGACCAGAGGATGAATCCCTGCTCTGCAAAGGAGGACACAATCTGGAGATGTCAATCCCTAGTAAGGGATAAAAATGTCCCTCAAGTCTCTTCCTAGTCACTTCATCAAGAACACAAATTGCTCAGGATAACCTCTTTGTACCAACATATTCAATAAAACTTCCCTTTCTGCATAAAAATCATTGATCCTGCTAGTCATGCGGGCCAACCTCACTCCCTGCCCCTTAACCAGGGAGTGTTTCTGATGTACAGGATGCCCACTCTCATAATGAAGAAGAGAGTTCGAATAGGTTGGTTTTTGATATATGGTAGAATAAAATTGTGCAGAGGTATAATCCTTGCTAATCCTGATGTCCAGGTAACTGATGGAATCAACATGAGTTTCCATAGTGAATTCCAGAAATGTAGTGCTAGAATTGAGGAACAAAAAAAATTCATCCAACTGGTCGTGGTTACCTTTCCATAAAATCAGGATGTCATCAAGGTAACATCCATAAAACTTACACCATGACATCCCTGTAGATGGAAAAACTATGGAAAGTTCCCACTGAGTCAGGACTATGTTCGCAAAAACTGGGGCACAGGCTGCACCCATAGCCACACCTGTACTATGTTTGAACAATTGACCCTCCTAGATTACAAAACTATTCTCCAAAACAAGTTCCATCAAAGTTCTCAGAGTCAAAATTTTGGTTTGTGAAAAATTGGTATGCTGACATAGAAACTCATAAAACATATCCACTCCTTCTGTGTGAGGTATTACATTAAATAAATACTTCACGTCTATAGTGGAAAAAATAATGTCATTGCCAAAGTATTCCTGTTTTATTTTTTTGAGACAATGCCAGGAGTCCCTGATGATATGTGAAAAAGAACTTAAATAGTTCTTTAACTGTATGTCTAAGAACTTAGCTATCCACAATTGGTCTTAAGGGTGGGTACGAGATATTCTTGTGGATCTTAGGGATCCCGAAAATAGTGGCAATCCTCGGGTGCTTTCGCGTACAGTAGTTGAATTCTACTTCTGAAATTTGGTTGTTCAAAAGTAAATCCACGAGGACCATATCAACAGGACTGTATGCAATATTGAGTTAATTCCAGGAAACCTGCTGGTACCCTTCCCCCAGTAAGTGACTTAACATACTGTCAGAGTATCTCTCTTGGTCCATAACCACTAATCCTCCTTCCTTGTCCAGTTTCATGACCCGGATGGTTTTGTTGTTTGATATACTATTAAGTAAGGAAGTTTCCTTCTGAGTAAGGTTATGTGGTATGGTGCAAGATTTTTTCCTAGCGAGGTCTCTGATGTCATTCGAGCATATATTTGAAACAGCTGAATTGAAGGACATAAAGGGGGATTTGCTACACTGGCTTCTCTACATGTTTCAGCAGTACTGTGCACCTGATTGCCGTCACCCAGAGTCACATTAAAATTAAATTTCCTGGTAAACAGCATTAAGTCAAGCAATGTTTTTTCTAAATTAAATTTCCTCAAAGGCACAACATTAAGGCCCTTCTGAAAGAGGTTGGCCCATTCTTTAGTAACCAGGGTACTGCTCAAATTGTAAATTTTGAAGTCATGATGGTCATTTTCAATGATTTCCACTTCGCCATTCGTACTATCAGGTGACAAACTGGTATTCAGTGCCAGTTCTCCCGTCTCCCCCTGCCTCTCCCACCCCCTTGTTGGTACTGTGGGGGATGAGAATGTTGTTCGCCCTGGTATATAATGTTTGAAGGCCTCCTGAACTGGCGATTTTGCTGCCAAATTCTCTCTGACCTTCTCAGGGGTGGGCTTAAAGGGATGGGACCAGGGTTATTGTCACCTTGATACTCAGATTCAACCATACCCTCATCAATAAAAACATCATTATTGTTGTTAGAGTTAGTGGTACCATTTTTGACATGGCCATTTACACTTAAGGGATAAGCTACAACATTTTCGTAATCTTTAGCATCCCTTAACAATTTCTTATTCTTCTTTTCTTTAATTTTGTCCATAAACTTGTCAATATTTACAAAAATAGTATTGTATTCATTGAGCTTGTTAGAAAAATTAACATCATTCTTAATACTAGCATCACAAAATCTTGACGAACAAGAAATTTTTTCTCATTGTCATTAACCAGCAATTGTAACCATTCACATCTCTGACGATTGAATAAAACAACCAGATCTTTATGTAAATCACTGTTGAAAGTTAAGCCATTAGGAAAACACCAATATCTAAGTCCTTTAGGCACTTGTTCGCGCCTAAGACATTCTCTCAAGTATTGGTTTTCAATTTGAATCTTTTTCAACTTGAGACATTCTTTTTCAAGATTTTTACACATAAAGTCAACAGTACCTTGGGTATTCTGATGGTTGCCATTATGAACAAAGCCCATACTGTCCCTGTTAATCCATTCTGATAAATTCGACATTTGGATGGCATCACTGAACAAACAAGGGTTCTGCTCCTTCTGGGTCCTCCGTTGCTGTAACCCCGAAGAAACGGAAGTACCTGGTTGTGTAACAGCAAACACTCCCATAGTACTGGCATTTTCCCGTTGGTTAGGGCTTCCTTGCCCTAATGGAATAGTAAAAAGGGAGTCTTGGGAACCAATAACTGGGGCTGGTTTCAATGGAACAACGACCAAATGGTCAATTTTCTGACCCAGACCCGATATGTGAGTGTTAAAAGAGCTGATAAGTTCAGTCAGTTTATTGATGGCTGTAGTGAGTTCATCATGCTTGTCCCTGGTGCCACCTCTGCTCTGCATGGAAGAATCCAGATGTTTTTTTACAAATTGGTTTGGAATGTGTTTGTAATGAGTATTTAAGGAGTAGGGTGGAGGCACTCTGTTTTTTCTGAAGAAGTCAACTGTAATCTGTGACGAAAGCGCTTAAGAATAAATTTTATCCTTGTTTCTTGTAACACCAGCCTGCTTTGTGATTTCTCACATTGGCAACCTTCAAACACTGGACCCCACCCAGTTTGGGTTCGTGAAGGGCCAATCTTGTCTCCTGAACCTGACTGACTTCTTGGAATCAGTCTCCAGAGCTGTGGACGAGGGTAAGGCGGTCCACACAGCCTATCTGGACCTCGCCAAGGCCTTCGACACCATCCCCCACTCTGGAATCATAAATAAATTTTCTAAGCTGGGCATAAATCCCTACATCACTCAATGGTTGCCAACTGGCTTACTGACAGAACCCAGACTGTAAAAGTAGCCTACTCCAAATCCAGCTCCAGACAAGTGACAAGTGGAGTACCTCAGGGTTCAGTCCTGGGACCGCTCTTGTTTGGCATCTACTTCTCTGAAGTACAGGCCAACACTAAGGAACTCTGGCTAACAAAGTTCGCAGATGACTGCAAACTAAGAGCCATTACTGAATCCCCAAATGATGTGGATATTCTACAAAAGGGCCTTACAGAAACAGATGCTTGGTGCCAGAGCCATGGGCTCAAGCTTAATGCCAAGAAATGTATAGTTATCCCCTTTGGGAAAAAACAGGTATCCATGAATTACCACATAGGTGGCAGTACACTAAACACCAAAAGTGTAATGAGAGACTTAGAGACACAGGTGGACAGTGGTCTCACCTTCGATAACCACATCGCCACAACAGTCAGGAAATCCTTCTATGTGGCACACCTCATCACTTAGGGCTTTCATCCAGAAAAGAGGAGGTCATTGTCCCACTGTACTCATCCCTCATTAGACCCATTATAGAGTACAATGCCCCATTTGGTATGCATCTCACAAGACATCTGCAACAGCTGGAAAGGCCACAGAAATACCTCACTAAAAGAATCACAGACCTAAAGCAGATGCCCTATGCTGACCATCTAAAGAAACTCCAGCTATACTCTGTGGCATATCGTCTACCCAGAGGTGATCTCTGCTTAACATACAAGGCCATGTCAAACCCTGAGCTGTTGGACATGCTCCACTTAAAGAAATCCCAATCCCTCAGAGCCTCATGCTCCAGGGATCTAAACCTTGTCATCACAATGAACAAAACATGCTGGAGGGATAGGTTCCTGACCCAGAGACTCCCCATACTCTGGAATAGACTGCCCATACATGTCAAGTAGAACGCCTCCTTGGCCCTCTTCAAGAGGAACCTTGACAATTGGATGGGAGATAGGAAATTCACCCCGGGGATCATGTCAGTCGCACTGCTAGACAGGAGTCCAGGGAAGTAAATATTGTGGGAAGACATATCCGAGAAATTGTTTGGCTAGGCTCGTATAGGCTCTAGGGCTGATAGCCAAGTACCAACCTATGAACCTAAGTGGGGCTGAATAGATAGATTCACAGTCTCCTTTTGTAGGCTTATGCATATTTTGTTATGTTAAGGAAACAGTGTGCTACTACTTTCCATATGTTTTACAATTCCTTTTTAATCTTTTTTTAACACAGCTTTGAAATGAAAAGCATGGTGGAATATTTATGTATTTATTCTTATGTTTTAAATACATTCTTCTTTACACTTTGTTGAAGAGGTACCTTACTTTTTTTTTCCTATATCAGCCTGAGTTGTGGGACCACACTTGAGTGGCCTGTTGTCCAAAGGATGGTAACTCAGGATAGTTTTTGTAGTGCCAGTAGTGAAAATGCATGTTAAGTGTCTGGTGTGGGACCTGAATTCATAGCCATCTGATCTTCCTGTATGAAAGGTGATTCCACAGTCTAGTGAGTCACACTGTTGCAGAGAGAATGAGTTTCCTGTGATAAAGAGATGTTACTGTAATTTTATTTTGGAATGTCTAGTAACCTTAGAATTTGTATATAACTAAATGCACTGAGATCAGCAACTCAGTTCATACAGATTTATTTGGACTCCTGTTCCGTAAGACTAACAATGAGCTCTTTATCACTCCATTAAAATAAATAAGCCACAAAGGAGAATCTCATTCCACATTCATTGGACTCTTAGAAGCTTGTAAGCAAAGCACTTGGACTCCATTTTGCATCCAGAAAAGTACATTTTAACTACTGCACTTCTTACCACTTAAATTAGTTTTGCGTGGTTCCCATTTGTGTTTGTTCTGAAGATGAAGTTAAAGTTATTAATTGAAGGCATTTTTATAGCTGCAGCACTTTAAAGTCTGCAGTACTTTTCAAGTACAGTGAATATAAAAAGTTTACACACCCATGTTAAAATGCCAGGTTTTTGTGATATAAAAAAATGACACCACAAAAAATAATTTCAAAACTTTTCCCAACTTTAATGTGACCTATAACCTGTACAATTAAATTGAAAAACAAACAAATCTGTTTGGGGGAAAAAAAAAATGTACAATAATCTGGTTGCATAAGTGTGCACACCCTTAAACTAATACTTTGTTGCGTGTGCACACTCTTAAACTAATACTTTGTTCTGTGTGCACACCCTTAAACTAATACTTTGCTGAAGCACCTTTTTATTTAATTAAATCAGTTCTAAGGAAGTTCTCATTTTATTGCATTTTACTATCGGTCTTCTGAATATGAAGCTACAGCTGTAATTTCATTTGGCTTTTACATTGTACTTTTCTGAACTCTTAAATAGATTGTCAGCATTGCTAATCTAATTCTATGTTTTAGTCACTTTTCATATTTAAACCAAAAAGTCAGCTTTGGCCAGCTGTGTGAGTTTTAACTAGAACGTGTGGCAATTAAAGCCAGCTCTCTGGTATTTTACATTATACAAGCTATCAGCAATTTTATTCTTTCGACTCTTGGAAGTTTGGAAACAAAGCATTTGGACTCAATTTTGCATCCAGGGAAGTACATTTAAACTACTGTGCTTATCTTACCATTTAAGCTCCGGTTTCTTCCTACGTACAAAGACATGCATTTGGAGTGTTTCTCCCCACGCCTCCACTGAAAATTGGCTTTGTTCCAAGTTGGACTTTCCCTGTAAACAAATGTTAAATAAATAAACAAATTTAAATCAGTTTTGTTGTTTCCCACCCACCTATTCTTCCTGTTGTAGTTTTACACTTACAGATTTTTGGACTGTCTGCCCCTACTTTATAACTGGCCTTGGAAGCTCCTCCCAGTCTCCTCTTCTGTATACCTGGCTCTGGAAGTTACTCCCAGTCTTATCTTCTCTGCTCATATATATTACTGGGCACAGACTGATGAAACTGGGAAAGCCCTCCCCTTAGAATGTTAGTGTGCTTTGTAATTGCCTTAAAATATGTGTTACTCATTGCTTGGTTGCCTGCCTTTGAATTACCTTGTAATTACTTGTAGCTAATTGTTTGATTTGTTCCTGGTACCTTTCTCATTTTTGGCTAACTAACCTGTGTTTTACATTAAGAAGACTAGGACTGTAAATTCTAGTGGTTGTAGAAAGCTAGACTGAGACACATCTAGGAAGGATTAAATTGATAATTAATTTTTGTAACTAGTTTGTTCTATCTGGTACTCTTTTCACTTTTGGCTAGCCAAATTGTGTTTTCACATTAAGAAGACTACACTGCAATTCTAGTGACAATAGAAAGGCAGCCTGGTCAGTCAGAGTTGGGAAACAGATGGGTAGGCTTAAAGTGAGAATTATTTGTTGTAGACAGTTGGTTCCAATTCACTTTTGGCTAACTAAAGTATGGTTTTACATTAAAAAGTCTGGGACTGCAATTCTAATGGAAGCAGAAAGGTAGCCTGGTCTGTCTGAGTTAAGAAACACAGAGAGAGGCTTAAAGTAATATTGTTTCATTGGCCAGAGGGCTTTTTGTTGGTTTAGTCACTTTTCTTTGAGTCTCTACATTTGGCTTGTTTGCTCAGCAATGGCTCAGTTCCACAGAGCTCAAATGCTTGGAATCTTTACCTGTGTTCTTAGAAGCATCTGGTACCATCCAAGCTAAGATAAGTATTTTAAACTGAAATATTTCACTTTTCTTTTTTTTTTTTTAAGAAGAAAATTATTATTATTGAATAATCACTTATGGCACATGCAGTGATACATTCATATAAGTTAAATCAAACCATATTCACATATTTTCAGTTGCAAACATTATACATCACTTATAAACTATAGTCATTGTCAATCAAACATTGCACAGCTCATTCAGTTCCTGCCTTCCTTTAAACCTCATTCCTCCTCCAAAACATTAGTCTGCATGTATTGCTCCCACAATTCCCATGTCTTCTATGTAATTTGCTCCTACCCTTTTATAAAGATCTTTACAGTTCTTTTATCACTGTTACTATATTCACTGCTTCTAGTACAGCTGCTTTAGACTTTGATTTCCAGTTTCTAGTAATTGCTTTTTTTGGAAGCCACCAGAATTAAACTCAGCAAGGCATTACTATGTCCAGGCAATTCTGATTCTGTATCACAGCTCAAAAATAATTTCCCTAGTTACACCAATTTGCTCTCACAGTATTTCTGACAAAGTAGTCTGCAGGGAATTTTTAAAGTCTGCCAAATCATTACACTCTCAGAAAATGTTCCCAATTACCTCTTTCGGTACTTCGCAACCAGATTTTGCGACATTATATGCTTTTTTGTCTTTTACTAAAACAACAACAAATAAGTGTAATTGGGAAGGGTAAACTGTAAAAAAGTTTACTAGGATATTGGTGGTGGGTTTGTAAAACGATTAAGGGTTAAAATTTTAGGATTTGTGGGTAGCTTGCTGTAAAGATGTCAAGCGTTGAATTCAGCAATCGCAGTGGTTGCTTGTATACGTATGCTGGCCTGAAAGGAGTGTGAGAGTTAGAGTACGATGTTATACACACGCATAGTTCAAACAGATTAGCTGCTTTCGTATTGTGGAATGGATTACTTTTAGTGCTGTTCTTGTGTGGAAAAGATTGTTTTTCAGCTTTACCTTGTTCTGTTTGGATGTATTGGTGAAAAAAGAAACGGGACACTTGCAATTTATGTTAGGTAAACTCTATTTCTTATACAGTTCTGAAGAAACTTTAGAATAGAAGCTTGTCAGGAAAAATAGGAAAGGGTTTACAAATGTTTGTAAGAAGTAGTACTGCTTTGCGTTTATGTAGTGATGCTTCTATTCTCAGGGCAAAGGCTGATTGAATGTCATAGATTTTTCCTATGTTACGGCTCAACAGATGCGGATTGCTAAGAAAGGCTTTGCCAAAGTTTGTAAGAAGTAGACAGCACTGCTTTGCTTTTATGCTGTGATGCTTCTGTTTTCATGATAAAGGCTGACTGAATGTCATTGATTTTCCTATGTGTTACGGCTCAACAGATGTGGATTGCTAAGTCCCTGTTGTAATGTTTTTCAGTATGTGTAGAAAGCTCAGAAGATATAGATTGCTCATTCGCTGTTGTACCGTTTTTCTATGTAGGAAGCTCAGAAGATGTGCATTGCTTAATGCATTTGAAGTAGAATGGGACTTGCTTAACTGATATGAGATACTGGCGGTAAAGGGGAAACCTATATTCAAACCTTATTTTTTCAGCTGTTTAACTGATAAATCTTCCTAAAAACACAAAACATTAAAGAAAACATGTTTCTGAGCTTTTTAACGCTTTATTGGTGCTACTTGACACAACAAGAAGCAACCAGCATTACCACGAAAATCTGGTTGCGATAATACGTAAGTACCCCTCTTTCTCCCCCATCACATCTCAAGCAGTTGCAATCTACCTGAGGAAAAATTCTTTGGAGTCTGCTTGGGGTATAAAATACCTATGCAAACACTTCCAAGCAAAGATCCTAAATCTTCTAGGTTTTGATGCCTATTTGGGAGACATTCGTATATCCTCCCATTGTTTATTTGTGAACTGCTTATCGTCTCTCTTCTCAATCCTTTCTAACTTCCTTTGATTGATTCCCATAGTTGTCCTGCAATATTTTATTTATGCTAGAAATTATTCCTTCTTAACACTATATTGTGTTCTAGGTTCTACTAAAAACCCCACCAGTGCTGTTTTTTTCTCTTAGGATCTCCCTGTTTCTTTCTCTTTGCCTATTCTCCGATATCATTCCTTGATAGGGAATGCAATCTCTAGCCTGCTCTCCAAATAATTCTTGGCCTCTTTCCATTCTATTCCCTTTCTCTCTCTAATTATTTGCTCCCAGCACCTTGGTTCCTTTGTCAGTTTTCTCCAGTAAATTCCATTCCCCTATTGCCTATTCTCTGTACCCCTAATTAGAGTCAACCCTATTGGCAGAATTTCCTTTCTCTATTACTGTGTTGACTTAGTACTTAGAATACTTTTCTGATACTTTATAAATATAATATGCTGCATGGTTATTGTTACTCTCCTAAAAGCATCTGCATCCACAGTCTCAGTCTTTCCTTGTTTCTAGAGCTTCCCTCCTGTTTCATCATCATTCCTTTCCACTTTGAATTATAGCTTTCTGCTTGTACTATATATAGGAGCTTTAACTGTGTAGCTCTGAAATACCCTTTTAAATCAGGTAATCTAAAACCATCTTGTTCTATTGAAAGGATCAACTTATCCCACTTAACTCTTGCCCTCTTCCCTCCCAGATAAAATTCTTCAATTCTTTATTAATAGCTATCCACAACTTCTGCTCTGGATGATAAAAATATGCATGACCTGTGTATAAAACTAAAGGGACTAAACATTTTCACTGCTTGTATCTTGTTATCCAGATCCATAAAACAGAGCTTCCAATTTCTCACTTTTTGTATCATCTTTTGTCTAGTCTCTTCCTATGTATTCTTAACTGCCATAACATAATCCTTTTTTATCCATACTCCTAAGTACTTCATTTTATCACGTCCCCATAAATATGGGTATTGCTAAACCAATTAGTTTACAGCTATTGCCTTGGTTTTATCTTCATTATTTTGTACCCCAAAAAGACATGAAACTGTCTCAGGATGTTCCACAACACTGAAATGTTCTTTTCTGGTTTTATCAGGCATAAAATAATATAATCTGAAAATAAAGCCAACTTCTTTGATTACCATACCAATTATATCCTGATTTTTTGAGTCCCTTATTTTCTTTGCCAATCAATGCTGGCATCACTTTTGCCATTCTTTTAGCCATGGTAGACAAACAATTTATAATCATGGTTTAGAACTGAAATAGGCCTATATGATGGGTCTTTACCACCACTGCTTTCTTCCAGGATGCTGGTGCTTCTCCTTTTAAAATACTGTTAATCAAAACCTTCGAGATCTTTACCACTTTCTTCCCTTCTAGCTTCCAAACTTCCACAGGAATAGCATCCATTCTTGGAGACGTTCCTGTAGATTGGTTATGTGTCACCATTTTTATCTCATCTCTTCCTATTCTAACTGTTAGTAATTGAGCCTCATCTACCTCTAACCATGGCATATTTAATTCTTCCATAAACATTTCCATTTGTACTTCTTCTTGATTTCCACATTTCTCTGCTTTATACAGATTTTCATAAAAATGTTTAACTATTTCTAGTACCTCTGCATGATCTCTAGTTATTTTCCTTGTAAATTCCCTAAGCTAAGCAACAACTCTTTCTACTTTCCATTGCCTGAACCATTGTGCTAAAAGCTTTTGTGCTATGTAGTTATTATAATTGCTTAACAGATATCTTTCTAAACTCGTAAATATTATTGAGGTAGCCCCTTATTTTCTCTTTAGCAGTCTGCTATTGCGTCTCTTCTTGTTCTATGAGATTCTCCTTATTTTGCAATACTTTAACCTTTGTCAGTCCCTCTAAATAATTCTTGTTACTTCTTAACCATACCTCTTTTTCTTTTATTTCCACCCTATTTTTAAACTCTATGTTAATTTTATCCCACTTCCTAGCTATATTTTCAGAAGAAATATCTATTTTTCAAAATAATTTCCACTACCCATTCCTTAAATCCTTCTCTAGTTAACAGACAGATGGGGGAGTGCCAGTGTTTCATTTTTATTTCATTATCCTGCATTTTTATTTTAGTTATTATTGGTGCATGATCTGAAATAGTTATTGGATGCATATCAAAACTTTCAATTAAATGCACATGTTCCTGTGAAGTATAATTTCTGTCTAGCCTAGCCTAGCCTGTTTTTCTACCTTGGGGAATAATATGTAAATTCTCTCCGAACTCCTATTACTGAATTTGCATCTTCCAACAACATATTTTATAAATTTCTTCAAATATACCCACTTTTGCTGTATTTTCCCTTGTAGGTCGCCTGATACATCTTCACTGTTGCAAATCAAATTCTAGTCCTCACCTATAAGTAATACTCCCTGCTGAAATCTGATTATTTTGCCCAGAATTTTTTAAGCTCCATTGTAGCAGTTTTAGTTGAAATATAAATACATGCCAGTGTAATCCTCATTCCTTTCTAGTAGCCCCTTAGTACTACAAATATACCACTATTATCTCTTTTTTTCCTCTTCTATCAATATTGGATCTCCTCTCTCAATTAATATAAGTACTTCTCTTTTCCTTTCTCACAGATAGTCCACTAAATAAACACCATAAAATCCTTTCTTTATCAAATTCACATGCTCATTCCTTTCCAAATGTGTCTCCTGTAGCACAGCTATTTGCACTGTGTTTTCTTAATATAACTCACTACTCTTCTTTTTTGTATATATCTGTGAGACCATTCACATTTAAAGATAATATGGAAAGTGTTATCATTATGATAAGAAGCTATTATTCCCACCTGATATGTATAACAGTTTTTTAATGTCTAATTTAACTTTTGTGTCTGGCAGGTTGATCTTTTATACAGTTGTTTCTTGTCATTCCATTTGAACCTATGTCACATCTTACAAGATTTTTTCTTTTAATGAAAACCCTAAACAAATCTCCAGAACACCCCTAGAACCTATAATCTTGACAGAAACACACAAACCTATGTATATCTTTAAATAATGAAGTTTAACCCACCTAATAGGAACAATTTTCCCAGATGGACAGCCACACTCACGGGCTTGAAAAATATTTCACTTTTCTAAGCTATTCCTAAAGACTGCTATTGTATTTTATTTTATTGTATCTTTCTGCATTTCATCACTGTAAATTATATTTTGTTTTCCCTAGTCTACATGCTTGTGAGCCTTGAAATCACTTTAAAGTGTGTTTCTCAATACTGGCTTGTCTGCCTTAGAATCACCCTATAATTACCTGTTGCAGCTAGCTGTTTGATTTGTATCTGGTACTTTTTACTTTTGGCTAATTATCATGTGTTTTTACATTAAGAAGATTGGAATTGCATATTTACAGCCAGTAGAAAGGTAACTGGGACTGTGCGAGTCGGGAAACACACAAGGAGGCTTAAAGTGAGATCATTTCATTGGCCACTGGGCTTTATAGGTAGTTTAGTTATTTTTCTTTGCATCTTAAATTCCACTGCTCATTATACAGTGGTGTTTCGCAGTGCCCTGTATAGACCCACGCACTTAGAAACTAAATTTTGCCTATAAAACTTTCCCAGTAACTTTACTCTCTACTCAGTTGCACAAAGAGCAAGTTGTTTGTATGCTGAGGAACACTATCACACGACTTCAGTCTTACATGGCCTAGTTGTAGATTTTACCCACAGGTACCCAAGTTAGACTGCTGTACCACCCCTTTGTAGTTCACCTAAAAAAGACCTGACACTATGAATTTGCACTGTCACAATTTCTCATCTGGCAAATTGGTAAACATGGGCATTCTTAGACAAAGGGGTTGGGAGGATGGTCTAATGGTTAAGGTGCTTACCTTACAAACACAAGGTGCAGGGTTTGAGTCTCACAAGGGCAGTTAGCCTGGTATGAACCTAAACCTATTTAATGCAGGAATTGTCTTGTTTACTGGCAACCAACTAATCCATAGGGAAATGAATACAGTATATGAGAGATGTAATTACACAATGTCAGTGGAGGCAAGCACTCAAAATGACAATCAGGTTATCAGTAACATAAGCATTACAACTACCACACATGGTACTGACCCAACACATAAACAGCATATACTGAGACACAAAAAATCAAGCTTCCTGAACCGAAAAGACCTCTTGGACTTTCATCCTACAAAACGAATCCTCAGCAACCCCAAAAGCATTCCATCAAAACAACACCCAACACAAACAAATAGCCATACCATGTGGACCCTCAACTACAAAGCCCATAAGGCAAGGTAAAAATCTACTCAATATTTTAATCATGAGAGACTTTGTCATGAGACAAACAGATATCCTGCTCACTGGGCAGAATAAAGAGAAAATCATGGTCAGTTGTCTTCCAAATCACTCAAGGCATTACACCACAAGTACCAGTATGACTCAGTCATTGAAAAAATAATTTCTGAAGGTGCTGCATGCTGTACTTGCTGTACTGGACTGGAACCAAAATCTTCTAAAGACACAAAGGTTTGCTGGCTGTTAACACAGAGTCTTGCAGGCTATGCTCTGATGAGAAAATCTACTTTGCAGCACAATACTATTTTACTGTAAGCACGGTTACTAATAAATAACTTATTCTTCTAACAAATGACACGTACTATTCTGACAGCTTGTAGCAAAGATGTACAAAGTTTACTTTACGATGAACATGGAAGATTATTCTCCTATACAATACCTCGGAACAAGTGTGTTCCTACAAAATACCTCTAACACAGCTGAATTTTTATAGTCTATTTATACTGTTCTTCTCACGCACTTTAGATCCTGTTTTTCTTCTTTTGTGGGGAAGCACGTAATGTCTGTTTTTAGACTTTCCTGTTGTCCTTCTGTGAAACCATTTAATATTTACTTGTAAGCACTTCTGCTAATGTCAGAATGCATGCAATAATTGTCTTCTAGAATTATTTTTCTGCTGATTCTATAGAAAGCCATATTCATTCATCTGTGAAAAAGTATGTCAAGCTTTTTATAATATTTGTAATTTTAATAAAAGCATGTCCATTAATAGATGTTCCTTGTTTTTCATTTATTTCAGCCAGAGCTATGTCACACAGTATGGATGCCGATTTTACACTGCTAAACTCTATACCTATATTCAAGCAAACTTTTTATTCTATGCTTTTATTTTTCAGCATATTTACAGCAGATTTGATTATAATCTTTTATTCACTGTTTAACACACTCTAAAAATCATAGTCCATGTAGGTGTAAATGACCTAAGATGTACCACCCTGGACTATATGAAGAGAGATATTATGGAGGTCTCAGACTATGTGTCTCAGGCTGGTATGTGGCTAGCATTAAGCTGCATTCTACCTTCACCAAAGATGATGCTACCGTATGAACAAACAATGACTGACTTCAATAATTGGCTTAGTTTCTGGTGTCATTTGAAGGTGTTACAACATTTGTTAGCTTGGGAGGATATGGTTAACAGACCACATTGCTTTGCCATTGATGGTCTGTGTCTGTCCCCTCCAGGCTTTTAAATATTGTCTAAAATATTGTTGTTCCCCATAGTGCCTTTTTTAAGCAATGCCAAACTGACAAAGCTCTTGATGTAGCAAAACCAACCCAAGGGAATCTAAAGGTGTTGCTGCTCAATGTCAGGAGCCTAAACAAGAAACCCTACTCCCTCCAGGTTCTGATCACACTGGAGAATGTGGACATCTGTGCAGTTACTGAGACATGATTTAAAACTGAAGAGAGCATCCTGGCATTGCAGGGCTGTAATGCCTTCCACACATTCAGGCCAGCTACTGCACAGGCAAGAACCAAAGGTGGAGGTCTCTCGATCTATAAAAAATGCAAACTCACCTCAAGACTAGTCAAACAGAATGATGTGCTTGAACTTCTCCATGTCCAGATTTCCATTGACAAAGTCCTACATCATATCCTTGCAAACTATAGGTCACCCTCTATGACCCAAGAAACCCATAACTCATACTTGGACTTACTGGAGTCCCATAGCATCCAACCCAATGCCATATTCATGGGCAACTTCACCTACCCCACTATAAACTGGGATACTTACACTACTCCAAACTTGCAGGCCCAGAGATTCATTGACTTTGTAAACACAAGCACTTTGGACCATAGGTTTATAGGTTCATAGGTTAGTACTAGGCTAACTGCCCTTGCGAGCCATTGTAAGCCTAGCCAATTATCCCTTGTGAGACTCAGACCCTGCACCTTGTGTTTGTAAGGCAAACACCTTAACCATTAGGCCACCCTCCCACTGGGGTGCCAACATATTTGACCTGGTACTCACAAAAATGGAAGAACACTGTACCTCCATAGTGTAGTGTCATCTCTGGAAAGGTCAGAGCACAAAGATGTCTCCTCATGAGAAAAAACAACTTGGTGACTCTGGCTAATCCTGTAACATGTAGGAACTATTCTAAGCCAAACTTTCTACCATTAAGTGATAACCTGTCAAAATTTCAAGCCCCTCTAAACCATTAGAACATAGCTGCTATGCAGAATTGTTCACAGACACACTGTACAATCATGGCAATAAATGTATAGAGACAGCTGTGCCTACCAGAAATAAGTCCAGAACTAACTAAAAAAACAAACCACCTTGGTGGAATCCAAATACAAACAGGTTGCACAACAAAATAAAAGTTGTAAGATTAGGAAGTACTACACCCAGCATGATAAAAAGCAATCATGTCAATCTAAACAAACAATTAAGAGGGAACATTAAGTCTACTAAAGTCAAATTTGAAGTAAAGATAGCTTCCCAGGCAAAGGACAATGACAATACTTTCTTTAGCTCTGTCCAAAACTTCAAAGACAGCACACAGCACTGTGTAAAACTGAATGTAAATGGAGCCACCTACATGTAGTTGGAAGATATAGCAAATCTGCTTGCTGATAAATTCAGCTCCAATTTTACCTGCCTCCCTTTCTCCACCAGCTGTCCCCCAGACAATACCATCAAACAACCCCTCCACTATCATAAGGGTTCTTATCTCAAAGGACAAAAACACTGCATCGATGGGCCCAATAATATCCCAGGATGCCTCCTAAACAGCTTGAAATATGACTTATCTGGATCACTGTAGTCACGGTTTACCCACATCCTCCAAACAGGCTATGTGTCACATGAATGGAGAACTGCAATAGTGGTCCTTTTGCACAAGGGCAGGCCATCAGTGGACCTTGGGAACTACAGACCCATAAGTCATATGCAAAACAATAGAAAGAAGTATCATATAAAAGACATAGAAAACCTTCAAACACTGGATCCATCCCAGTTTGGTTTCATTAAAGGCAGATCATGCTTACTCAACCTGGTGGTCTTCTTTGAGAAAGTCATCAAAGCAATTAATGAGAGCAAAGCAGTGCATAATGCCTACCTTGATACAATATCGCACTTTGTAATTGTAAACAAATTCATGGATATAGGCATAAACCTCTATGTTACATGCTTGATAACCAGCTGGCTCTCGGACAAGATCCAGAAAGTTAGGATAGAGGAGATCACCTCCACAAAGGGGATGGTCACTAATGTAGTCCCTCAGAGCTATTGTGTTGGGTCCATTCCTTTTTGGCATCTACTTCTTGGAAGTCAAGGCTAATGTCAAGGGCCTCTGGCTGACCAAGCGTGCAGATGATTGCAAACTCAGAGCATAGATTCACCCCAAGGCACTAACATCCTTCAGGAAGGACTAACACAGATAAATGACTGGTGCCAAAGCCATAGCTTAAAACTCAATACCAAGAAATGTATAATAGTAACCTTTGGGAAGTCAGCCACCCCAGGAAATGACCTCATTGATAGCACACCCCTAAGAGTAAAATCAGTAGTCAGGGATTTGGGTACATATGTAGATAGTAAACTTGCTTTCAACTGACAAGTGTCTATGGTAATAAGGGAATCATTCTATATTGCTCAGCTTATAAGTAAGGGCATGACACCTAGGTTCAAGGAAGTTATTGTTCCACTATATTTGGCCCACCTCGGGCCCATCACTGAGTACAGTGCCTCCTTCGGTATGCACCTGACTAAACACATGCAACAAATACAATGTCCACAGAGGTTCCTCCAAAAAGAATTCAGGCATAAACAGCATGCTCTTTTCAAATTACCTGAAAGCCCTATGTCTATACTTTGTTTCCCACAGACTGTTGAGAGCCGACCTATGCTTGGCAACAAAGCATCCTTGGTTTCTACTCTTATGGACCTTTTGTTTATCCACAACATGAATAGCATCAGAATTACTCAGTCTAGGAATTTAAACTTTGCTTGTGATATAAATAGGACACATTGAAGGGATAGGCATGTGTCTTAGACAATTCTCTTTCTCTGGAACAGGTATCCCATCTATGTGGTGCAAAGCTCCACCACAACCCAATTCAAGAGATCATGGACCAGTAGATGGGAAATCAGAAATACACCCCAGGTGTAACACCCATATCTCAAATGGATAGAGGCAGCCTGTAAATCTTGCCCTAGCTTGCATATACCCCTTGAAATAACCTTTAAGACACACAAAGTTGCAGGATAAAATGGGATACTTGGCTAGGTTATAAAGGCCCCATTGGTCATTAGTTCAGTACACCCCTAGGAACTAGACTGAGACTGAAATGATTCCAATGTGATCAGTGATGTATCCTGGTTAACAAATTCAAAATAAATATATAAATAAACCTATAATGCACCTCAAGTCTGCATGGAAAAATAACACCATATTCAGATGTGGTGGAAAAGATTTGGGTTTACATTTATGAAGATTACCAAACAAAATATCCACAATTGAATGGATTTTAAAGAAACTGGATAGTATATATAAAACCCTTCTCAAAAAAAAAAGACAAAAGCAATACCTACATCTGCTTTCTTGCATGTGGACTTATTCATGTACATGCAGAAGCAATGCACACACACAGACAAACATGTACAAATGGACATGCATTAGACATGCATGCGCACGTGCGCACACACACACACACACACACACACACACACACACACACACACACACACACACACACAACTGGAAGTGCATGAGCACACAAATGCACACATAGACACGCACACACATGCACACAGACTTTCAGCCTTAAACTAGTTTTTTTATTTATGCTGTTTCACATAACCACAAGTACATTAGCACACTCATATATACACATACACACACACACACACAGACACACACACACACACACACACACACACACACACACACATATATATATATATACCACATGCACACACAAATATATATATATATATATATATATATATAAAAGGTTATGCGTGAGCACACACATGCATGCACACAAGCTTTCAGCTTTGAATGTGTTTGTCATTTGCACTCTTACACATAACCACAAGTGTATGAGCACACACACACACACACACACACACACACACACACACACACACACACACACACACACACACACACACATTTCCAACCTTGGATTTGCTGTTGTTCACTCATGCTGTCCATGTTTGGGCATGTTTGTAAAATGGTGTCTGATGAAGTTTGGTGATTTTAAACCTGACGAAAGTGCTTACCAATAACCAGTATTTTAATGGATTTTGCACCTGTGGTTCTCATCCTTTGCTGCTAGTTTTTTGTTATGCTGTCCATTGTGCCATAACTCCAACATCCCCCCAACATACAAACACACACAAGCATGTATGTACGTACACGTTCTTTGTCTTACTGTTATATTCCATGGTCCACTTTGGCACTTACCATAAGTTCTTTCTCTTCATGAGCCTTTTGCTTCTCCTTTAGCATTTCTTGTTTCATTTTTTCAATCTGTGAAATTAAGAGATGCATGAAAATTAGGCAAGTCAAAAAAGCATCACAATAAAAAAATCTTAAAAAGTAATGTATAAAAATCTTTGCAAGATCTCTGGAAATCTTTTAGGAAAATAACTGAAACACTTCCTTAGTCCCTGATATAAAACAAGAAGCAAATAATTTAGTCTACTTTCACTAGCACATATGTTCACATCTGGGATGAAATACAAATTACATAACAGAATGGAAACTGAACAGAAGCCTAATGAATTGTCATTCTGGTATGACAAACATCCATGTCACTGACTCGTACCCCCCCCCATCCCTAAGAACTGCATATATTATAGCTAAGAACAATTAGATTGTTGGGCCTGTAGGCAATGTAAGCATATTTTGATGGGTGACCATATTATTATTCAGAATAGGAAATATACTAGTAGAGATTATTATAATTGCAACACTAGTAATGGGATATATGTGGCCCAGTGTAATGTTTGCCCATGTTTTTATGTGGGGAAAACCTCTAGAAGGCTTAGGGATCGCATGTATGACCATTTTTTGGACATTAGGAATGAAAAACTGACAAATGCATTGTTTAAACATATTTCTAAGCATAGTTTTCATGTCTTTAGATTTTTTGTTTTAGATTGTATTAAAATGGATTTGCAGGGGAAGGTCACTGATGAACATCTTAATGTGAAAGAAACTCAATGGCATATTAAGTTAAATGCAACCTTATACCCTGGACTGAATGACAGTTGTTCATCAGTGCCTATTTTCAAACTTAAACATTATGAGATTTAGAATTTTGATAGGTTTAAAATGTATTTTTAAATGTTATATATTTTATATATATAGTTTTTAAGTGTTATTTTTATACACAAGTTTTTTAAGTGGTTGTTTAATAAACAACACCTGACAAAGGAGTGTAATTGGTCGTATGACTTGTAGTATGTGAATATAAAAAGGGTGAATGGGAAGGAAAACATTGTTCTGATGAAGTTCAAATTATTGTGAATGAAAGCGCTTAATCTACTGTTCAATAAAGGAGTGAATTTATTGGTTCCATCATCTTCAGTTGTTTGGCTGACTATTTCTTTTGGCTCTTTGTCATGATTTTGACTTAACAATTAGATAGTGATGCAATGTGCAGAAAGCAGTTATGATTGATGAATTCAGTATTTGCAAAGGTAGTACTGTCCACATTGAGGTGGAAACACATGGTATCACCTACTGAAAATTTAACCCTGACCTATAGAAATGTGTCCTGGTCTTCTAGCTGTCTAAGCCACTGGCTTATGTGATATCTTGCTTGAATACTCTGAAATGCATATTTATTTTCTTTTTTTTTTCAAAACAAGTTTATTGTTTTAACATATAAGAGAAATATCATAACAATTTTATACAAATAATTAAAAATAGGTATTATTATAATATTCAACAAAACAACTAAAGTATTTACAAAGACATCCACTACAATCAGATCAATTAATTAAACTAAAATACTGTGCTATTGAAATTAGATTTTTTTTAACAAATTTTGTAAATTATCCCATACAATAAAATGTGATGTTTTTCTAGTTGTTCTCATTCTAATTGTGCTTATTTCCATATGACACATTATATTCATAACATTTTTAAATTCATTGAACGAAGGAGGTGTATCTGAAATCCAATTTCTAGTTATTATTTTCCTAGCCACTGCTAGGATAGACCATAACAAGGGAAGCTTAATCTTTTTAACACATTGAGGTACAGGTGTGTTGAATAATATAAGAGACTTAGAAATAATGAAATTATCTGTAAAAGAGCCTGCAAAAATTCATTAATTGACTTCCAGTATTCTTTCAACTTCATACAGTCATAAAACATATGAGCCCAGTCAGCATTAATTTCTACATTACATCTCTTACATAGATTATCTTTATTATTAATTTTATTCATCATCAAAGGTGTATAAAAAGATCTATGTAAAAATTTCCATGTATAAAGTCTCCAGACAATGGAAGATGTAGTTCTATAAGCAGATTCCAATATATATTGTTTATCTTGTTGAGTTGGTGGGTCCCCATTAATAGAGGTGAAATAATTCCAGTATGAATCTACATTGTAAAAAGTTTCTTGTCTGATAATTTTATGTATATATGAAAGTTTACCTTTATCAGAAACTTTATGCTGTAAATTTATTATCAAGTAATCAATCAGTTTTGGAATAGATTCTTTAACTGTTATAGACATTAGATCTATTCTATCAATGAGATGTTGTCTAAAGATCTGAACCTCTAACCAGCAAGTTTCTCTTAGATCAAATTCTTGTTTTAAGAAATCTAGATTTTTAACTTTATTATCAGATATCAGCTGATACCAGTACTTTAGATTATTATCTATAGCTAAATGAGCTCCTTCAGAAGTAGATGACATAAGCATACCCTGAGTATAAATTATAGGGAATACAATAAAATTCCATTCCCTATACTTAGGGTGCATGAATATAAAGTTACGATAACTAATAATAATATTTAATGGGTAACAGACCATATGTTTAGGTGTAATAGGTGAAGTACAAAATTCCTTTAGCAACCACAACATGGAGTTATTTATAATCATATTTTTATGTGTTAAGGAGATTTTCATGAAGTGCATACTAATTAGCTCCCAATAATCTTTCCATTTTGACATATGACCGATCTATTAATAAAGTAATAACTTTTATAATAGAAGAGATAATATATAAATTAAAGTCTGGAAAAGAAATACCCCCTTGAGACCAGCTATTAGTATGTTTCTTTAATGCAATCCTAGGTCTATTAGGTGCCCATAAGAAATTTAACATTAGTGTATTCAGTTTCTTGATAGTTATTTTTGTAGGTGAAAGTATTATTGATTGTATTAAGTATAAAATCTTGGGGAATATTATCATTTTAATAATTGTAAGTCTCTCCTCCATAGTAAAAAACATATTATTCCAGGTATTAAAAAGATTTTGTGTATTCATAAAACAGGTATTATAGTTATTATATATAATAGATTTAATATCTTTAGATAGTATTATACCTAAATAAGTTATCTGACCTGAGTTGGGTACATATTTAGTAAAATCACTAATGAGAGTATTTTTTTCGTATATATAGGTAGTATTTTAGTTTTTTCTTCATTGAATATTAAACCAGAAATACTTTTAAAATTCATCATTTTATCAAATAAAGACTGCATAGAAGAATTAGATCCTGCTGATGTAATTAGAACATCATCTGCAAAAAGTTGAATTTTTGATGTTGTATTTTCTTCTATTTCAAAACCCTCTATGTCAGTACTGTTTCTAATCAAATTAGCCCAAGGCTCCATTACTAAAGTGAATAATAGTGGAGAAAGTGGACATCCTTGCTTTGTACCTTTAAGAATGGGTATTTTTTGTGAAACATATGTTCCTACCTTAATATAAGCCAGCGTTCCTTTGTATAAATGCTCAATTAAATTTACAAATGCATCAGAGAAATTTGTGCATTTCAGTAAGGTAAACAGATAGTCCCAACTTACTGAATCAAATGCTGAACCTATATCAAGACTAATAAGTGTTAAATCTTTCTTTTTCCTATTTGCAAAATCAATTAATGTTAAAGTTTTTCTTATATTATCAAAAGTATTTCTATTTACAATGAAGCCTGTCTGATCTATATCTATAATGGGATAATTGTCTTCAATCTATCAGCAAAATACTCATAAACATTTTATAATCAACATTAAGTAATGAGATGGGTCGATATGAAGAACATCTAGTTGGATCTTTATTAGGTTTTAAAATTGGTGAAATAAATGTATATTGCCAAGATGCCCGGGTTATTAACTCAGTTTGGGCCAGAATAAAAACCTTATGTATTAATGAATATGTAGTTTTAGAAAGGATTTTATATATCTCTGGTATAATACCATCATTACCCGGTGCTTTGTTTGATTTAAGCTTATTTATTTGTGTAATAACTTCTGTATATGAAATACTCTTGTCCAATAGTTTAATCTGTTGTTTATTAAGCTTTTTATTCATGTTTGTGGTTATAAACTCCTTTATTTTATCTTTAGGTTCCATGTTAATGTTGTTATGGTTAATCTTGTGAAAGTGATTTCTAAATTCGTCCAGTATTTCTGGTATACTAGAAACATTCTTCTTTTTCCTTAGAGAAAAGATTTCTTTGATATGGTTTTGTTTATTCAATCTTTTGTTTTATTTTTAAGTCTATGTAAGTATTTGGGGCTTATTGAATAAGACAAAACTTGTATTTCTCTAAAGTTATTTTAACTTTATGAGTTAAAATTTCTTTGTATTTCTCATTTAGTTTGTTTATTTCTTCAATAACTTTCTTGTCCATAATATTTTCTTTATTATTATGCTTATAAGAGTCCAGTTTACTTTGAATATCTAACAATTCCTTATCCCAAGATTTCCTTTTGTTATTATACCATCTGATACTTTGTCCATATAGATATGATTTTAAGGCATCCCAAACATAGACAATGGAGACTTCAGGAGTATTATTTATGTCTAGAAAATGTTGTACTTCTGAAAGTATATATTCTTTATAGTCTTTTAGCTGAGTTAAGTATGCTGGTATCCTTTTGATCTGAACATTATGAGTATTTTTATCATGAATTCAAAAACAATTGAGTTATGATCAGATATAGGACATTAAATGATTTTGGAATTAATTAAATCTGTTACCATCTGGTTAGAAATAAAGACCCTATCTATTTTTGAATAAGTTTTGTATCTGTTAGAAAAAAGGTGTATGGTAATGATTTTGACTCTATCTGATTATTAATATCATTCAAATGATAAGAATTAGCAAAATCATTTAAATGTTTTGCATTAGATGTAATTCTTCTTTTCTTTATAGTGGTAGTATCACTTTCATGTAGTATACAATTAAAATCACCAGCTAAAATAATATCCCTATAGAGAATGATATGATCTTATCAATATGATGTTTCACTGTATTAATACCAATTCCAGGTATCCAATATACATTAATTAAAGTGTAAGTCTTCCCATTAATTTGTATTGTAACCATACAAAACATTCCTTTGTCATCCTGATAAGACTTAATGGTTTTAGGAATGGGCATACTTTTATTCCATAAAATAGCCACTCCTCTTTTTTCTGAGTGTGCTCTGAACTAACCAATACTGTATACTTATTAGTGGCTAGTTTATCAATATCTTTTTTTCAAGAGATGGGTTTCTTGCAGGAAGACTAGATTGGCCTTGTGTAGATTAATGTATCTTATTAGGCTTGCCCTTTTACACGGATTATTCAATCCATTAATGTTTAAAGAAATTCCTTTTAAAGATTCATTTGGCATTTTTAAAACTCAAGAATCTTATGATCGAAATAACAAATAACCAGATAAATAATGTTACATCTCCTCTTTTAGGTGTACCTTCAAATATAGCTGTATTTATTAAATCTCTTATGGGATTTTGTATAGGATTCAATTTTGTTTGTAGTGACAATGAGTGTACAAAATATATTGTGGATGTCAAAACTATATACATATAACAATGAACAAGTGAAAATAATGTAAGGATTAAACCTTGCATCCCGCCTGGAGTTGAAAACTCCAAGTTAGAAGCATTATTTACTACTCAAGTTAACCCCTACCCTAAGCAGCAGTACCTCAGCTACCACCTTATCAATTTAATACTAGTTATATTTAACTGAGGTTAACAGTTTTCAATTCAATTATCTATCAAGACAAAACTACACATTTGGTAAAACAGCATCATATAAACTAAAATAAACAAAACTGTTCATACTATTATATAGATCTATGTAATATATAACACTTGTATTCTAATAGCATTCAAATAATCTTAATGTTAGAAATCAAGAGGAGAGAAAATTATGTTCTAACATTCATTTAAATCAAAAACTTTGGCTAATATGATTCAGACATTACATGCATTAAGATGCATCTATTTTCTGTCATGTGAATTCTATCAACAGCTTCCAAAAAAATCTTGAATTGTTTGTATATGAGCATTTACTTAAACTCATTATTGTCAATAGAGTAAAATATTGTATTCATAAAAATTATTATAAATCATATTGCATAGTTATGCAGATTCTCAGAAACACCTGCGTTATTACCTAAAAAAAAAAAAAAAAGCCATCACACACATAAACACAGACACACACACATACATATACACACACACATATACACACACACACACACACACACACACACACACACACACACACACACACACACACACACACACACACACACACAGATACATATACACATACACATATATACATACATACACACACACACACACACATACACATATATATATATATATATATATATATATATATATATATATATATATATATATATATATATCTGATCTCACTGAGTTGTGTCTTTGTAGAGCACAATCCTACTTGCTGTCCCTAGAATAAATCTGTCTGCTTTATACAAAATAATGCACAGCAAACACATATTAGTAACCAGATTTTACAATCATGCTAACCTACTGCTTTAAAATATATCACATGACATTTCTTCCAGAATAGAGTTATAAGATTATTTATGCTTGTCAATCAGATGAATTAAATGAGTTATAGTAAAGTATATGTTTGGGACACAAGTTTTTAACACAGATTATTATGCTACTGTTAAGTAGATTTTCAAAAACATTTAAATAAATGTTTCATTTTCTATGCCTTCTAAAATAAGATATTTACTTGCTACAAGAAACTACATCATCTAAACTCATCATAACTGACATATTTTATGAATAGAGTATTTTTCCTGAATCTGTGGTGTGTCAGTGTGATAACCTTGTCAATGTTTATACTAACTGCTTTCAGTTTCTCTGTGAAAATTCTGTGAGTGAAGCTTCTGCCCAAACTCATGGACACTATGCATGAGACAGCCCACATCCCAGATTGTCTCCCTTAACATTTTGGCGGGAAACTTATTAAAACTTGTGGCAAACATTCATTTTGTCAATAGAGTAAAATATTGTATTCATAGAAATTATTATAAATCATATTAGATAGTTATGCAGATTCTCAGAAAAAAAAGCCATCACACTCATACACACACACACATACATACACACACACACACACACACACACACATATATATATATATATATATATATATATATATATATCTGATCTCACTGAGTTGTGCCTTTGTAGAGCACTGTCCTACTTGCTGTCCCTAGAATAAATCTGTCTGCTTTATACAAAATAATGCACAGCAAACACATATTGGTAACCAGATTTTACAATCATGCTAACCTACTGCTTTAAAATATATCACATGACATTTCTTCCAGAATAGAGTTATAAGATTATTTATGTTTGTCAATCAGATGAATTAAATGAGTTATAGTAAAGTATATGTTTGGAACACAAATTTTTAACACAGATTATTATGCTGCTGTTAAGTAGATTTTCAAAAACATTTAAATAAATGTTTCATTTTTTATGCCTTCTAAAATAAGACATTTACTTACTACAAGAAACTACATCATTTAAACTCATTATAACTGACATATTTTATGAACAGAGTATTTTTCCTGAATCTGTGGTGTGTCAGTGTGATAACCTTGTCAATGTTTATACTAACTGCTTTCAGTTTCTCTGAGAGAATTCTGTGATTTGAAGATTCTGAGGAAACTCATGGACACTATGCATGAGACAGCCCACATCCCAGATTGTCTCCCTTAACATTTTGGCGGGAAACTTATTAAAAACTAGTGACAAACATTCATTTAGCAGTGTAAATGCATCTAAACATGACAGAACCTCCACAATGTATTCCACAGATCATCACAGCCTCTATGCAAGTGAAATTAAACTCAAAATTACCAACAAGTAATAAAACTCAGCATTCTTCTCCCAACTCAATTTTCATACAAATCCTATTATTCACTGTGCCCACACAGTCAAAAGCATTTCTATATATTAATAAAGAAAAGAAAAGAGAGTAGAAAATAAAAGGGAGTGAGGCAGAAATAAAAAAAGCTGTAAGAAGTATATACAATGGAATGTTACTTACTGTTTATATTAATAGAGTTAAAAATAAAACATATTATTTACTCTTATTTAGTTCTGATTATTATTAGTTAAAGCATGACAGATTATTTACAAACAAGCATAAGAAGTATAATCAAGAAAGTATAATTAGAAATAGCATTTGAAGAACTTATAAACTTTTACAAGAAATAAATATGTTATTATTCTATTAATGATATTTTCATTACTGTACTCTCCCTGCCCTCCCCACCCTTTACCCACTACATAATCTAAATAGAATGTCATTGTTTAAACAAAGAAAATAATAAAAGAAGAAGGAAAAAAGGTAAAGATAAAAATGTATCAAATTACTAACCTTACTTTTTCAGAAAGAAAACAAATCGAGTCACAGCCTGCCATTAAATCCTCAGGCATTTTGTCTGGTTATGAAACAAAACATTTCTTTGCACATAGAGAATAACTTTGATTAAATCTTTTCCAAAATATTTGTGGCTTTCTGGAAATGCAGGAACTATATTCAAAAGATTAATAATGAACTAAAATGATGAGAGAGAAAATAAACATATAACAGACCATTTTTTTTTTAGTCTCTTCTTCTTCTCTGAAGTCTTCCAGGAAGCTTCAGTTGCCAATCTCTTTAATGAAGAACTAGCCCATTCCATTTCTTCTATTTTATCCAAAATCCTTTTTCTTTGACAAACAGTAAAGCAGAGTCTAAATCATCGAAGACCTTAGGACCATCAGGAAGGAAGATTTTAAGCTTGGCAGGAAACAGAAGGTATGTTTTAAACTGTGCTTTTAAGCTCCCTTATTAGCAAAAACTTTTCTTTTAGCAATTACCATGGAAGAATAGTCATTGTCAAAACGCACAGTTGTCTCATTAAACTTAACAGGAGCTTTAGCCCAAGCAGATTTAAGAACCATCTCTTTATCAAAAGATGATAGAAATCTAACTATAACTGATCTAGGATAGTTTTTGTTAGAGTTAGTATTAGCTATAGATCTATGTGCTCTTTCGATACCAAAAGAGAATGCTTCTGGTAAATCTAAAGTTTTAGGGAGCCATGTTGTTAAAAAAAAGTAATATTGTTACCTTCAATATTTTCTGGCAGTCCAAAATCCTAATGTTATTTAGCCTAGATCTATTTCCAGGTCATCCAGCTTTGTTTGTAAATGTGTATTTTGTTTCAGCAGAAACTCAATGTTGATTTCCTGTTCTTGTATTTTATTTTCCATGTCATTCACAGCTTCTTCTATGCCTGTCATCTGGATCTTCTGTTGTTGCAGGTCCATATGTAACAAGTCTATTTGTTTTGTAGTTTTTCTATGAAAGTGTCTATTTTAGTATCCATTTTATCCATCTTAGCAGTAAGTTGCTGGACTATAATTATCAGAGACTGAAGTTCTTTCTTGATGCTGGAGTCTTGAGAATTTGTCTTACTGGAACTCATTTCAGACTGATAAACTGACAGGAAAATTTCCAAAGTAATTTCTGACAGGAATATTATTAAGATTTCCTTTCTTTTTTAGATATAGTTCAAGAACTATATAAAACAAACATATTTAGAAAGAAAATTACTTCAAGAATTAATTTTTTAAGTAATTAATTCCTGTCAATGTAATGAAATTGGTGGAGCTGAAGAAATCTGCTGCTATCCTGTGTTCATCCTTGGCCACGCCTCCATATTTATTTTCTGGTTTCATATATAGTGCAGCAAGGAATAGTAACCATAAATGAAGTCCACAGACATATTTTCTTCAAATTCTAGGTCATGTGCTCTGAGGAGATTCTAGACCACACTCTTTTGTGAAAACTAACGTGACCAAATAAGAATTTACCACAAACATTTGTACTCCAGCCACTTCAGTTGTAGCTCATAACTGTCCCCAGTTTTGCAGAATATTTCTGACTTTGCTCATATTTTTGTCCTTTCTCTTGTAAAATTTTTGAATTACTGGTAAGAGTCAGCCAATAAAGCCAGACATTAAAGTTTCATATTTTTACTGTTCAGAAAATGCACTTTGATGTAAAACCTGTTCTATTAAATTTTCATGTGAGTAATATTTAAAACTGTTCCCTAACTGAGCCTTTGTCCCATTATCCCTGACTCCTGTGCAAATAACCTAAGACCCATGATCTCAATTTTAACTTTTTTCTATCTCAAACAATGCATACTTTGCAGCTGATAAATATCAAATTGTGTCAGAAGTATCCAAATCAGTTACAGTACTTGCTTTCAAATGTATTACTGGACACAAGCACTTCCAGATCTGTGTTTTGGGCAAGAAAAACAAATTATATAGCCAACGTGTATTCAAAACCACACTATCAGAATTCTGTTTTAGTATATAAATCCATGAGCCAACACAACCAGGCATCAGTTAAAGTGAGTTATAGGTTCATAGGTTCATAGGTGTTTACTAGGCTAACAACCACAACAGCCTTTTTAAGCCTAGCCATGCATCCCAAATCTCTGACAAGTTCTGATACCCTTGATAAGTGTAAGCATGGGCCTGGGAGATGAACCATTTACAGATTACCTGTTTCCATCAGAGACATAGGCGCAAAACCAGGGATGAATTTCCGGTTTCCTATCCAATTGTCCAGATTGCACTTGAATTGGATTAGTTTAGAGAGGAACTCTGGTTCACATGGATGGGGAGCTGGTTCCATATACGGGGTAATCTCTGGGATATATACCTCTCTCTCCAGCAGGTCCTATTTATATCATAGGCAAGGTTCAAGTCTTTAGAATGGGTAATTCTGGTACTGTTTGTTTTGTGGATATGCCATCAAGTCCATCAGAGTGGAATCTGGCAATGCCCTTTATGCCAGGTATAGATCTCCCCTCAAAAGCCTGTAAGAGACAGAATACAGGGATAGGGCCTTGAGGGGGTTTGCATAGGACATATTACTTACGCCCTATATTCCTTTAGTGAGGAACCTCTGTGGACGTTTCAGTTGTTGGATATGCCTGGTTAGGTACATACCAAAGGGGGCATAGTACCCAATGATAGGTCTGATGAATGCTGAATACAGTGGAACAATGAATTCCTTGGACTTCAATTCCATACCTTTGTTTATACGTTGCGCAACACAGAATGATTTTGTCACCACTGTAGACATGTGACGATCAAAGGCTAGATTACTATCTATGTGTGTCCCTAAGTCCCTGACAACTGGGTCAACTCTAAGGGGTGTGTTGTCAATATGATAGTTACCAGGGATGGATGACTTTGCAAAGGATACTAGTATGCATTTCTTGGTATTTAGTTTTAGTCCATGGCTCTGACACCAGCTGTTTGTCTGTGTCAACCCTCCTGGAGAACATTTGTGTCAGTGTGAGATTCAATGACAGCTCCTAATTTGCAATCATCTTCAAATTTAGTCAGCCACAGACTGAATTGAATTGACTGTAATTGAATCTTCACTATAAAACTTGATCTGAATTCCCTTGCATAGCTGAAACTGAATTTGTAAGTGCCTGTTGCAATTACCCACATTGCAGTTTGGGGCTGTATTAAGACTCTGAAACCAGATATGTCGGGCATGCTCAATGAGGCAACATTCTTCAGTTTAAAATAAAATGTTGCCAAGCATAGCTATGTGATACACTCACCTGAATGGTTGATTATTTTTTGCATTTATTTATTTGATAACCTAGATAATGGACAGATTACAAAAGACCCATTTCAGCCACAGCCCAGGAAAGAAACATAATTATTTAATAGTAATGTTTACATAGTTTACAAATTTGAAAAATTAAAATGTAAGTATGCTTTAAGGCACAAGGTAGTGTGTGTGGTACAGATATTACTGTGAGAGTAACGAACAGGTTAAAAATGGATTTCAGTGGATTTTTTTCTGAAAATGTAAAATAAATATTCTGCATTTCAGTGTGTAGAGTGCACTTAGTTTGAACTCTTGGCAAAAACATATAGCTTGGCATTCATTGTTAATAAGACTCAGAAGTAAAATGTTTTATCTCTTATAAACTGTGCAGTTTGTGAAATTTATTATCTACAAGCAGGACAAGACAAACTCTTGTATGCAACTGTGTCTCATCAATATGATACGCAAAATAGGCCAAGGACGAAAGGAGTTATTCTTCAGGAACAAAATGTTTTAAGATATGGAAAAACTGTCAGCAGACCAGCTTGAGAGGAAAGACATATTATTCTGGCAAATTTCCAAAACTGCTGATGGAGGCAGAATAGACACTATAAAGATTGGGACTTTTTCTTTTGTAAGAGAGACTCTGATTATTCTAAGCTGAAGTACATTTGATGTATTACCTTTCATTTGTTAAACCAGATGTCTACTTCGTATGCAGAGTAAACAAATGTCATAACAGCAAAACTGCCTCAGTGTTTTTCATTGAGTAAAGGTACAGGCTACCTGAATAGTGTAGTACAACTTTAATTTTAACAGTGGCGAGACCAGTCCAGTGCAAACAATCGGGGGGTGACCTGAAGAGGTGTCTCTCACAGTATGACATTCCGGCGCAGACTTTTTTAGAATCGATTCTTCTCTTCCTAAAACTTTGTCCATTGACTGGAGGGCAAACACTGCAGCGCAGTACAGGGCAGTATGGTGATTCTTTTTCAGACAGTTGGTGGTATATGTAGTGCAAGTCTTACTGCCGAAATTTCGCTTCACCAGCATCTAGTGAAAGACAGCAGAAAATCCTCCAACAACTGATCTTCGTGTCAAGGCTGGCCACCTTGTCATGAACATTTGTGGTAAATATTTTCTTCTGTTTTTCTATTAACAATGAATGCAATTCATGAAAATGCCAAAAAGTGCCCAATCTTTTACTGTTGATGTATCTGAATCATATGTAAATGTGTGGAATTATTTACAGACATGGTATGATCAGCATATTAGCAGTTGTATGTCTTTACTAGGGAAAACAGACAACCCTGCATTATGCAAATGGATTGCAACCATTGACTGTTATATGTATAAGGCAAAGGTGTCACAAAATATTCAGAAATGTGCCATTTGTAATGATTTAAATGTTGCTTTTTGTATGCCTTGTCATAAACATATTGTACAAAGCCTGGAACATAACCAGGATAAAGTAATGCTTGAAGCACAGACAATGGTTCCTGTTTCTGTATATCCCATTGTAAAAGATTTATTAAAGGGTGATATAGATGTCAAAGTTTGTACTTTACAGTCTGATTTGCAAGAGTTTAAAGATTGGATTGCTAAAGTTAGCAACCAGCAAGATCTTGACCTCACTGGTCAATTTCAGATTTATTGTGATAAATGGAACGCATCTGGTAAGATGCATACTTATTCTGCTGAATGTACAAAGGAATTTTCACAGTTTTTGAAAGTCTCACAGACTGAAATTAAGACCTTTACACAAACACTTCTTGAAAAAGGCAATAAAGCTATCGGTATGATAGAAGGATTAATGAATAAAATTGTCCGTTTGCAAGAAACATATGGAAGCAACTGGCTGATGCACAGAATGATGTCACTATTGCAAGAGAGGAGATAAACACATTACGCGCTCAATTAGACACACAGGAATCTGAGGCTGCTAGAGCAGCAAACTTAGCTAATCAAGATCTTTTAAGATTACAAACTTTGTTAGAAAAATATCAATCTAAAGCACTAGAAACTGCTGTTACCAGTCCTGTCATAGCCTCAGCTGGTTTTTCTGCTGAAGTTTATCATCAGTCTAGGATGTTAGAAACTCTCCCTAAGTGGGATGAACAGAAGGGTATTTTTAATAACATGATTACATTTGAAGCTTGGGTTCTTAAAACTGTAGGCACTGTATGGAATGATACATTTGAGTGTTGCTTCTGGAATTTTATTCTTCAGCATTTTATGGCTTATATTCATCAAAAGCAGTATCCAATAAACACCTAAGAATGACAGCAGTATTTTTAGCATATACTAGAGGGCAATCTTTCACACCAACACTTTTAGATCAGATTCAAATTACAGTCTGCGATTCCCTGGAAGAACAGGCTGAACATTACCAGCTGGCATATATGCTAGTTAATGGCAGTGATGAAAAAGATTTGAAAGATGAAAATTTTCAAAAAGCTGTTATGTGCTCCTTTTTAGACCATTTAGAGGGTGTTCCAGGGATAATAAACTTATTTATGAAAAATCTTTATACACACTGAGAGCACATATTATGTGTAAAGATAATGCTATTCATAAGCAAAAGATTTACACTCCTTGTTGTGCACCCATTGTTAGTGAAGTAAGGGGGAGGGGGCATGGGAGATGGATTAATCAGGGACAGCATGTCCCACAGCAGGTAACAGGACAATCATATCAAGGGCAAGTTATACAGGGGCAACAATGGGCAGCATCAGCTCCCCCAGCCACTCAAATTAGCTTCTCAAGTTACTCAATCTGTAGAGGGTCCTCCAAAGAGACCAAAGATTCAAATTTGTTATTCCTGTAAACAGGTGGGTCATACTAAAAATTATTGTAAATATTATCACAGATAATGCCAGGAACAAGAAGCAAAGGGTTTCTTACCATAAAAAATTTTGATAATCCACGTGTACCATGACAGCAACAGGTAATGCAGCCAGAAGTACAAACACAGCAGTACACTTCGCAATGATATGTGACAGAGGGTAATAGGGGACCACAGCAACAACCCCTATATACCACAAATACTCAGCAGTCAGTATTCTCAGTACAGCAAAGGAATGGTGTAGTGCCTACTGTCAATGTACAAGGTAATATGGTTAGCACACAGTATACAACTGTTACTTCTGACTTTGTTCCCGAGGGTCCAGTAAATCTTAATTATCAGCAGCAAAAAGCCTTGCATCAGGAACTCAGTCAACCTTCTTATGTTGACTGTGAACAAGTCAAAGAAACACTGAAATTATGTCCTTTGCAGTCCAATACCACTGATGATTCGGGGTGGGAAGTAGTGTGACCCCCCCCCTACTCAAGTCTCTTTCTTGACTAACTTCAAGAAGGAGAAAGACGGACGACCACTTATCAACATTTGGGTAAAGGGGAACCTGTGGGAAGATGTTCTTCTAGATACAGTAGTGGCTGTCTCAGTGACAGGTAGGCATTTGCCTCCTGACTTGTCTAAACGTACATGTATTTCAGGTTTTAATGGCTCTGGATGTCTAGCCATAGGTAGTAAACCTGTACAAGTACAATTTTCTCATCAAGGGGAATCAGTAAAAGGGGTATTTTTGATGCATAATTCTTGCACTTCCACAATCTTGGGAATGGATATATTGTCCAAAATGGGAATTGTCATAGACCTTCCTAATGGCATCATATGGCAAGGACAAGGTCCCATGTTGTGTATGATTGAGGCAATACATGTATCAACCAGTTCTGAAAAGGGCCATACTGTCAGCCCTACTAAAAATGAAGTATGGTCAAAGGTAAAACAATAGTTCCCTACGTTGTGGTCTCAAGGGCCCACAGACTGCGGGAAGCTACAGGAAGCAGTTTCTGCAGGTAGTGATGAGGATATTATTCCACCATTTCAAAAACAGTATCCAATTCCAAAGGAAGCAGAAACAGACATGCAAAACTGCATACAATGATGGATTGATGTGGGAATAATTCAAAAGGGAAATAGCCCTACAAATTCACCCATATGGCCATTTAAAAAGAAAGATGGCACTTACCAATTGGTTATTGATTTACGAAAAGTAAACCAATTCATGACTCCCCGGGCTCATCTGATTCCCGGGGTCCTAAAGCTAGCAGCAAGTATAAAACCACAAAGTCAGTTGTTTACGGTCATAGACTTAGCTAATGGTTTCTTTGCAGTACCACTGCAGGAAAAAGATTGGCAAAGGTTTGCATTTACTTTTCAAAATAAACAGTATGTCATGACATGGTTGCCGCAGGGGTTTCAAAACAGTCCGGTTATATTTCATCAAATAGTTGGACGAATACTACAAGGTCTAGAATCTGATGATTCTGTTTTGCATTACATTGATGACATACTAATGCAGTCTGAAACAAAAGAACAGTATTTAGCTTAAGTGATACAGGTCCTTCAAACACTGTAGGAGTCAGGGTTTAAGGTTAAAAGTGAAAAGGTACAATTCATGTCATCTGAAGTAAAATTTTGAGGTAGTATTTTACGTCCTTCTGGGCGTACTTCTTGTTTGGAGAGGGTGCAGGGAATTTTGCAAATGGATAAACCGGTGACCATTCCGGATTTGCACAAATTTCTAGGTATTATGAATTATAATTGGGAATTCATAGAGGACTATGCCAGCATGGCAGTTTCTCTGTATGACATGCTTTCTAGCCAGAAAGAATTACCCTTTCTGGAGTGGGGACCAAAAGAAAATACAGCTTTTTGTGATTTAAAGGCAGCATTTGCCAAGGCTACAGAGCAAGTAGCTCCAGGTTTAACATGTCCCTTTGTGTTACAGGCAGCAGCTGGACCCAACACACTCTCTGTTGTGCTTTTACAGGAGTGGCCTCAGGGCTCTGATGCTAGACTGGAAAAGACTTTATGCCCCATTACATTCTTTAGTAGAAAGATGACACATTGAGAGGGGATATCACCCGTGCATTCAGCAACTTTTATCCATTTACTGGGGTTTAAAACAAACTAAATACCTAACAGCTTTCTCCAAAGACATTATAGTACAGACGCCACATTATGCCATACAGGCTTTGGTAAATGAGACTCCGTTAAATAAACTGATTGATGACATCAGTCAAGCAGTGTTTGCAAAATGGTTAGCATTATTTAGCGTCAAGCAAGTTACAATAAAGGCAGGAGATAAGTATTACTTATCTAACTTCATGGAATATGAAGGAAAATGACACAAATGCATTAGGCACATTTCAAATCCAGAAAAGCTCAATCTGTCTCCTGATTTTCAGGAAGACAGGCCATCCGTCTTTGTTGATGGTGCTCGATTTTGGGACAATGGACAATATTGGACTGGATTTGCAGTAGTACCAAAAAAACCTTCTATGGGACAGCCGACTCTGATTCAGTTACCAGGACACATGTCTGCTCAGCAAACTAAACTGGAAGCAGTTTTTTATGTGTTACAGCATTTTCCACCTGTCAATATTTTTTCAGACAGTGCATATGTAGTTAATTCTCTGTGGCTGCATATGTCAACATGGGCAAGGAGAGGGTTTATATGGGCAAACCACTCGAGCATGTTTCTGTGTTGCAGACTGTTTGGAATTTGGTTCATAGTCAGTCCCTTGTGGGTTACTACACTATCTTAAAAGTAAAAGCTCATCAAAAAGCTACAAATGAACATTTTCAGTTAAATAACTATGCTGCTCAAATGGCAAAAAAAAGCAGCCAAGAAAGGAATGCAATTGTATTCTACAGAACACCTTCCTGGTGTACCAGATAAAACCACTGCAGTACATGCCATACAGACATTTTCAGCTCAGAATTTGCAGCATGATTTGCTGCAGATCCAAACTAAGTCTGGACTGCAGGAAGAGTTAAAAAAAATAGAAGTTATGTTCTTACCATAACGTTCCATGTTAGTTGTCTTCTTCTCGCCTTCTTCTTGCTGGATGGGTTCGGAGCCGACCTCGGCTCCGACTCGGCCACTCTAAAAGCTCGAGAGTTGGTTCCACCAGCTCGAGGCTCCCCTTATATCCCACAATGCTAGGCGTGAGTTACCTCAGATCTCGTTTGTAAGCTAGGCCCAGATTATAATAGTAGCAGAATAACTAGAAACAAAGTCCACCTCTATAAACAAGGGAGAAGAGAAGGGTGACCTACATCCTGATCCAGGAAAATATGCACCGCAGAGCATATACCTAAAGTAAAGAGGTGGTAGAAAGAGAGGTCACAATCAAACTCCTCTAGGTCTGTCCAGGCCAGGGGAAGGAGGGTGGGGCCTTAAGAAGAAGGCGAAGAAGACAACTAACATGGAACGTTATGGTAAGAACATAACTTCTATATGTTAAGTTGTCTATCTCGCCTTCATTCTTGCTGGATGGGACGCGTCCTAGCACCTTGTCCCGGGTGGCCTAACGGAACAGACTCCTGAGAACAGTGGAACCAAAGTTAGCTCTATGCCTAGAAGCTAAATCCAACTTATAATGAGAAATGAAAGTGTGAGGAGTAGCCCAAGTAGCCGCTGCACAAATGGTGTCAATAGGCAGTCTGTCTTGGAAGGCTATAGAAGTAGCCAAAGCTCTGGTGGAATGAGCTTTAGGTTTGCTAGGCAGGTTTTGGTGTCTAATTTCATAAACAAGGGAAATCAGAGATGTTAGCCATCTAGATAATGATACCTTTGAAACTGAAAGTCCCTTTCTGCCTTCTGCATAAGAGACAAACAGCTGGTCAGATTTTCTGAATTGTTTGGTTCTATCCAAATAGTACCTTAACTGACGATGAACATCTAGCCAATGCAATTTTTGTTCAGACCTGTTAGAATATTCTGGAAAAAACACAGGGAGGTCAGTGCCTTGATTTAGGTTAGACGCCGAGGCTATCTTAGGTAAAAATGACGGGTTGGTTCGTAAAGATACCCTGTCCTTATGGAAAAACAGATAAGGAGGTCGACAGCTGAGTGCATGAAGTTCTGAAACTCTTCTAGCTGAAGTAATAGCTACCAGAAAGAGAGTCTTCCATGATAGCAATTTTAAAGAACAGGAGGCTGCAGGTTCGAAAGGGGGAAGAATCAAAGAACTAAGAATTAAATTTAGGTCCCAAGGAGGAGGAGGATTTCTTATAGGAGGTCTGAGTAGAAAACTCCTTCAAAAAGGCTTTGCAAAGCTTGTGGGACATTATGGCAGACTCTGAAATGCCCACATGAAAGTTAGAAATAGCTGCCAATTGAACTTTAAGAGTCGAAGGAGATGAACCTGCATGGAAGAGTTCAGCTAGGAAATCAAGGACCATTTGGATGGAAGCAGTGAAAGGATCTATGTCCCTGCCTTGAGCCCAATAGGCGAAACGTTTCCACTTACTCGAATAAATCTTTCGAGTGGAAGATTTATGAGAAACTATCAAAATATCTCGAACAGAGTGAGATATTTGAGGAAGCCTGGCTAAGGTTGGAATTGGAGGAACCAAGCAGTGAGGTTCAGAGAGGGAAGGGAGCGATGAAACTGACCCGACTGATGGATCAAAAGATCTGGAAGTAGGTCCAGATGCCAAGGTCGCTCCAACAGAAAATGATGTAGAAAGGGGAACCAAACCTGTCGAGGCCAGTAAGGAGCAATGAGGATCAACGAGGCCTTCTGAGCGATAACTTTCTGTATCACTTGAGAGATTAGTGGGAAGGGAGGAAATGCATACAGAAGTCCCCGGGCCAAACTTGGACTAGAGCGTCTCTGCTGGGCTGGCCTGGTAAAGGGAATAGGGTGAAATAATCTCTGCACTTGCTGTTTTGGGGAGTAGCAAAAGGTCGCAGCAAGGCTGACCCCACTTGAGAAAAATTTCTCTCACAACAGAGTCTTTCAGAGACCACTCGTGAGGCATGAGGATAGCTCTGCTCAACTTGTCCGCGATTTGATTGGACTTCCGGGATGTGCGTTGCTATCAGAAACCGCTGAGAAGAAATCGCCCATTGCCACAGTCTGAGTGCTTCTCGACACAGGTAGGACCTGGTTCCGCCTTGTTTGTTGATATACCACACTACAGACATATTGTCCGTCTGGATTGCTATCGTTCCCAAGGGAAGAGAGTCTTGAAGGGCTTGCAACGCTAAAAGCACTGCTCTCATCTCTAGAACATTTATGTGCAAGTGGCATTCGTCTGGTTGCCATGTGCCCTGGACAGTTCTGCCCTGATAATGCCCCCCCCACCCGATCAGGGAGGCGTCCGTTGTCAGAGTAGCAACCGGAGGGAGGAACAAAGGGTCTTCCCAAGAGGAGCTGAGGGGAAGACATCCACCACAGAAGATGATTCCTGCATGTTTGCGTGATCATAATGGTGTGGGACATCGGAAGTTGCTGGTATGACCATTGTGTGAAGAGCATCCATTGAAGGATTCTCATGTGGAATCTGGCTAATGGAAGCAAAGGTATGGCAGCCGCCATAATCCCCAATACTTTCAGAACTAACCTGGCTTTGACTCTGTTGCTGCTGAAGATGAGCGAGACCAGTTTGTGTATGTCTGTTATTCTCTGATCTGTTAGCCTCGCAGACATGTTGACTGTGTCTAGAATTGCGCCTATGAAGGTAATAACACGACAAGGCGACAAAACAGACTTTTCGCAATTTATTGAAATGCCTAAGTTTTGACAAATGCGAAAGGTGTAGTCCCTGGCCCTTAGAAGAAGATGCTTGGTGGGAGCTGTGAGGAGCCAGTCGTCCAAATATGGAAACACCTGGAATCCTTGACGTCTCAGGTGAGAAGCTACCACTGCCATGCATTTGGTAAACACCGGGGCAGTGGTGAGTCCAAAGGGCAGGGCTCTGAATTGAAAATGACTGGTTCCCAGCCTGAAGCGGAGAAATCTTCTGGAGCGCCTGTTCATTTTATATGATAGCACGCATCCTGAAGGTCTATAGAGCACATCCAGTTTTTCTTCCCAATAGGGAAGGATGGACTGTAGCGTGACCATCCAAAATCGTGTTTTCTTGACTGACTTGTTCAAGATACTGAGATCCAAAATTGGTCTCCAGTCCCCTGTTTTTTTTTGGAACTAAAAAGAACCTGGAGTAGATTCCAGATCCTTGCTGGTCTGCTGGAACTGGCTGAATTGCTCTTTTTGCAAGCAGCTTTGAAATTTCCAAAGCTGCAAGATCCCTTTGAGCGGGTGGAACATCTGGAAGGGATTTTTTTGATCGGTTTGGAATGCAAACGAAGGGAATGGAATAGCCTTCGGAAATGATGGACTGTACCCACTTGTCTCGAGTTAGGGATAGCCAGGCTTCTGGGTACAGTGACAATCTTCCCCCGACTGCCTCCGAAGGTGGACAGTCGGGCAACACCTCAGGGATGCTGAAAGGGCTTATCGAAGAAAGTTTCTCGATTACCCTGGTTCTGCGGACCCCCCCTGCCTCTAGGGCGACGTCTACCATTGTTGTTCCCCCCTCTGCCTCTGGCGGGGAACCGACTTTGTGCGTCAGGCGAAGCCCCTTGAGATTGTTTGCGGAACCACATTTTCCCACTTTTCTGGCCTTTGGGGTAAGGCCTAGAAGGAGTAGAAAAACGGACTCCGACGGCAGAAAGAGTCTTGCCATCCGTCTCGCACCTAGTCAAGGTTTCTTTCACTTGAGGACCAAAAAGAGATGATCCATCAAACGGGGAATTAGTGAAAGACGTTTTAAAGGGGTCCGCAAAGTTGCATAGCCGCATCCAGGCATGCCTGCGTAAGGCTACACCTGTCCCTGCGGCCCTGCTCACTCCATCAGCCGCATACAAAAGGAGGCGCATGGAGGAGTTAGCTATGGAGTTCAGGGTAGCCAGCTGAGTGTTCATCTTGTCCTGAAAACCCGCAGCTGTAGGATCCTTCAACATGTCACTCGCTTCTTTGATCAAGTCTCTTTGAAGACGAGTAAAATGGCATAGGTAGTTCAGCGAACGCATTGCAAAGGTCGCTGATGAGAACATCCACTTCCCGTACCTGTCCATAGACCTAGATTCCTTGTTAGGAGGATGGACAGGCACTGAAGGATCAGCTAGTTCCTTCTTAGTGGCAGCAGCAACCACCATAGCATCCACAGAAACTCCCTTGGTCAGAAATTGTTTATCCGCTGGTGCCGTGATAAATTTTGAGGGTCTCCTGGGAGTGGGGTCCACTGAGTCAGGAGCCATCCATGCCTTTTTTGCTACCACCTGCATGAGGGGGTCAAAGGGGGGAGACACCCAGGAGGTGGAAGGGTGAGAGCCAAATGCCTCAAGGTACACAGATTCATCCTCCGAAGGGCTGAGGGCTGGCCAATTTCCCCTCTGTTTGAGGATTTCTAAAATGTCTGCAAATGAGACATCTTCAGAAGGGGAACGGGGAACCTCGGAATCCTCTAAATCTGTGTCAGAGGTGACGGACTCAGGTGAGTCTATGTGTTTCCTCTTACACTTTCTCTTCCGAGGGGGCTCTTCTGCCAATTCAGGAGAGGCCTCGGAAGAGGATGAGATCCCCACAGGGGATTCCTGAGGAGCTGGCTCTCTGCGGTCTGGGATGAGGGAGTGAGTCGACTTGACCTGAGGCACCGAAGAGGGAGGGGCGGACGGAGCCGACTGTGGAGTTGAACCAGGTTCCAACACACTCCGCATGACCTCGAACGCACCCCTGTCAGGCAGAGCCAGAGGTCCCCGCTCCGAAAGCTGAAAACCTCCTCGGCACCGACAGTGATGGCTCCAGGCCGATGTGGGAGCCGAACTCACCAGCGCCGGCACCGAGAGGGAGAGGGGTCGGACAAGGGTCCGATGCCACTCACCCCTCGGAGCCGACGAGGAAGTCCGCGCCGAGATTCTTCTAAGGAAGAAATCGGAGCCGACGATGGAGCCGAAGACATTTGTATCGGCTCAGACGCTACCACAGTCTCGGTTCCGAAACGCCCTGGCTCCAAGCTCAAAGGAGTTGGAGGAGGAACATAATGAGGGACAGGGTCAGGCATCGACTGATGAGTCGGGCTCTGAAGCATTTGGGCCAGTGCCTCGGACTTAAGAAGTCGACTCACTACCCTCTGAAGGTCATGGTCCGAAAGCCTCGATGACCTAGAGGAGTGAGATCTATGGCTCCGTTCAGACAGCAAGGGAGATGCTGGAGCCGAATGAACGGAGCCAAGGGACGGTGACCTGGACCTCTTTCTAGATGTCGGCTCCGAAGGTCTAGTCGGAACCGACACAGGAATTTCCAATACCTCGGCTCCAGCCGGAGCCGAGGAAACCACAGAAACTGCAGTCTGAGACTCATCGGCTCCAGCCGGAGCCGATGTAGACGGAGGTTTCGAGCCTTAGGCCTCGGCTCAGAAGCTGGAGCCGAGGACCTAGAAGCCTTGGAGGGTTTCCGGTAACAGTAAGGGAACCCTCAGGCTTAAGTAAACCTCTCAAAATAAGTTTATTTTTCTTTCCTGCAGGACTCTGGGGCTGAAGCCATGGCATACAGCACAAGAGTCCTGCAGTGTAAAGGTCCCAGGCAGTACACAAGAAGTGTGACCGTCTGTCAGAGACATTTTCTGACAGCACGAGTCACACTTCTTGAAGCCTGAGACCTTTGAGTCCTTAGACATTATCGAAGAAAGTGTAACCACACACACAGTCAAACACACTGATTACACCTTATACAAGTTTAACTCAAAAATTAAAACTTACTATCACAAGTTTTAGATTCCTGACAAAATCACACACACACCACTAAGGGGATGGAAAGGCCCGAAGGCCCGAGGGAAGAACTTATAAGTTCTTTGTGGAAAAAGGGGATAATAGAAGAAAAAAAGGGACTAAATCCACTAAGCTAAGGGAAATAACTAATATAAATTAAATTAAAGGGGTTTAAGTAGACTAAAAATTACTCTACAATAACTCACCTAGAAGCCGGTAGAAACCAAACACCTCAATCGCTGTAGCGGCAAACGAGATCTGAGGTAACTCACGCCTAGCATTGTGGGATATAAGGGGAGCCTCGAGCCGGTGGAACCAACTCTTGAGCTTTTAGAGTGGCCGAGTCGGAGCCGAGGTCGGCTCCGAACCCATCCAGCAAGAATGAAGGCAAGATAGACAACTTAACATTGTACTGTTGTAGGAGAAAGTCCAGGGCAATATTATGCAGAATGTTTTGAAGACGGTTCTAGTCTTCCTTATATACCGTACCAACAGGCACAACAATTAGTAAAATGTAATCATCAGGTATTGGGACATTTGGATACATAAAAAGTTACTGCCCATTGTAAAGAACAAGTACTGACATCCACAGTTAAAGAAAATCTGCGATTTAGTGCATGCTGAATGCTTAATATGTTTGTAAGTTAATGCTCAATTGAAAATAGGGTTGCCACCTTTCGTCATGGCTAAACTGGAGTAAAGCCACACCTCTCATGTCACCAGTAACCCCACCCATTCCACCCCCACTCCTGCCCAACATTCCACCCATTTTGTGACGTCTCAACGACATCACCTGGCGGGGAACGGCCTCTTTTTCCATTCCTGCTGTGTGCTTTCAGCTGATTTACTATGCTTTTCTGTAAAAAAAGCATAGTAGATCAGTCGATTTACAAACTCTGATAGTCTGTTTCCTTTTTGAAACAGGATACCGGAGTTTGTACAGTGTGAGCAGGAGCACCCCTGAATCCTTCTCTGAGATCACACACTTTGTGGGGAATGGAAGAAATGTTTGAAACAGCACGTCACATACCGCTGACTGTACTCTCCAGGTCCTCTACAGTTAATGACCCTGTTCTCCATCCTTCCTGATACTTTACTGCACTAACAACTACAGAACAACTATACTTGTACACCCATATTTGAGTACTCTATCTTTGATTTGGTGCTTTTTTGTATAATGTAAGCACCTGCAGGAGATACCAGCCTTTACAGGCACAGTCAGTAAGATATAGGTTCATAGGTAGGTACTAGGCTATCTGCCCGAAGGCATTTATAAGCCTAGCCAGAATGTGTTGGCTTTCACTGCCCCCTTAGATTAGTTCCCTGTGCCTCCATCCAGCAGAGCCACTGAAGTGATCCCTGGGGTAAACTTTCTGTTCCCCATCCACTCATCAAGGTTTCTCTTGAAGAGGGTTAGTGAGGAGCTCTGCCTAATGTAGATTGGAATCTTGTTCCAAAGCATGGGAAGTCTCTGGGACAGGAATCTATCCCTCCAGCATGTCCTATTTATTGTTTTGGTGAGGTTTAGATCCTTAGAGCGTGTAGCTCGAGGGCATATGGTTTTCTTTAGGTGGAGCATGTCCATCAATTCTGGGTTGGACATGGCCTTGTATGTCAGGCAGAGATCACCTCTGAGTAGGCGGTATGCAACTGAGTGCAGCTGGAGTTTCTTCAGTCGAGCTGCATAGGGCATCTGTTTAAGGCCAGTGATCCTCTTGGTGAGGTAATTCTGTGGTCTTTCCAGCTGTTGCAGGCGTCTTCTAAGGGGTATCTTCTAAAGCTTTGTGTTTTGAGGACTCTGCTCTGCTTCTACAATTAAACAAGTAGTGCTGACGCAGAGTCCTCTGCTTCTACAATTAAACAAGTAACGTTGAAGCAATCTCCTCTCACTGCAGTGCTGTTACTTTTTATTGAATCTTTAAACAAGAAAAGTTTAGCAAGAAGCATGACGTGACAAACTGATGTGATTACAGAAAATGAGTAAATACAAGTCGGTAAGTATTCTAACCTAAATTACAAAATCCCATGAAGAAAAATACTAAGTTGACACTCCAAATACTGATACTTTTCAAAAAAGATGGAAACAACAGTACTGGTGATGAGGAGTCTGCACTGGGAAACAAAGTGCTGTAAACTTGGTCTTTACAAAGCCCTTATGGACACAGAGTTTGAAGCCTCTAGTGCAACATGCACACCATCCCAGCAGTACCCTTTATTCACAATTGGCCTCGTGAAGTTCAATAGACAGGTTGCCAGACACAGTGTTTGGTCAGCAGGGCTTATGCTGCACCTGACAATGGTAACCTTATTCAGCACTACTGTAGACTTCCAATTGTTCCAGTCACAGTAATAAAGCAATATTCCTACTACAGGGGATTTTTTTTAAATGAACAATGGAGTGTTCCAAGTTCCAAGTTCCTTTTTTCAGCCCCAGTCTTGCACAACTATGCTATATAGCAGTTGCTCAACGATCCTTTCATTCTTCTACCCCACTGATTTTATGAACAGGATGAAAATCGAAATGCAAGTGGTCATAACACTGCAAGGATTACGATTTTTCTTTCATTTTTCTTTATGTTAAATTGCTGTACATACTATGTCTGGAGTCCGGTTTTGAATGAAATTGGTAACCGGGCAATTTGACAGACAACCGGACAGTCCGGTCAAAAACCGGACAGCTGGCAACCCTAATTGAAAAAGCCACAGTTACTAAGGGTTACTCCACTGGATGGACCTTGGTATGCCATCCAAATTGACTTTGCAGGTCCATTACCTCCAGCTAAAGGTGGGTACAGATATCTTCTAGTGGTAGTTGATGCTAAGGCTACAGCAGAAGCCTTATGGAAAAACATTTTTTGTCACTGGGGATTGCCACAAGTTATTGAATCTGATAACGGGCCACAATTTGTCAGTAAACTGATGAAAGCTTTGTGTGATTTGCTTGGTATCCGGCAATGATTTCATGTTCCTTACCATCCTCAGTCCAATGGGATTGTTGAAAGAATGAACAGGACTCTTAAGGAACGCCTTAAGAAAGCCTGCTTGGAAAAAGGTGTAAATTGGGTAAAACATTTGCCTGGAATCTTGCTGGGTGTCAGAGCAACTCCACACAGTAAAACAGGAATTTCACCTTTTGAAGTCATGACAGGCAGGAAAATGCCTGTACAATTGCCATTCGATCCTACTGTTAGTACAAACAGACCATTATTAGAAACTGCACAGCACCAACAATGGTCAAAGGATATTTCTGAATTATGTCAAAGTTTATCAGAAATGCAAGCATTCAAATTACGGTCAAAGGATCCTGTTATGCCAGAAGAGAACCTTCCCTCTGGGGCACAGGTATTAATCAAGATGCTCCAGACGGATGGTCCATGGGATAGTAATTGGCAAGGACCTTTTGAACTGTTGGACTTGCTACACCTAAAGAAATCCCAATCCCTCCGAGCTACATGCTCTAGGGACCTAAACCTTGTTACCACAATAAACAGGACATGCTGGAGGGATAGATTCCTGTCCCAGTGACTTCCCATACTCTGGAACAGGCTACCCATCTATGTCAAGCAAAGTTCTTCATTAGCACTCTTCAAGAAAAATCTTGATGAGTGGATGGGAAACAGGAAATACACCCCGGGGATCACTTCTGTGTCTCTGCTCGACAGTGGCACAGGAAAATAACTTTCTTGGGTGGTGTAAGCCAGGGAACCTTGTTGGATAGGCTTACGTAGGCCGATAGCCTAGTACCTACCTAGCTATGAACCTATGAAATAATTGCTCAGTTAGGACCTCTAGTGTACAAACTTAAAGGGAAAAAAAAGCAAAGTGACTTCATGTTTTATGTTTTGTTTTTTTTTGTAGACTCACGGCAAATGCCAAGCCTGATATTATTGTGAATGTATTCTTATTATGATGCATTAAACATCATTGCAAAAGATAAATTACTTGGTTTGGCTAAAAAGACCAAAAAAGACACTGGAGCTAATAGCAGGAAAGCCTAAGAGGCGGTATATAATTTTATGTGCCTGGAGAAGGTGGGAATATTTAAGAAAGAGAAGTAGCTAAAACCAGTTTAAGCACTTGACTGCAATGCAATGATGGGAACTGTCTGGTTGATTTGCTACAAATCTAGCCACTTTATTATAACAAAGTTTTAGTTTTTAAGTTAGATTGGCCTATAGATTAGGTAGAATGGGAGAAACAGAGTAAGGCTGGAAGGAAGAAGATATGAGCTTGTAAGTGTAGCTCTGGATGGGTGAGTGAGAAATTTATTTGATCTATAATGCATTGCAAGTTTTTGGTGTGTGTGTGTGTGTGTGTGTGTGTGTGTGTGTGTGTGTGTGTGTGTGTGTGTGTGTGTGTGTGTGTGTGTGTGTTTGTGTGTGTTCTTATTTTTATGCAACTCCAAATATATCGATCAAATTTAAGTTGGTCGTCAATTATTATAGATAGTAGTTTGGTATGGGAAAGACTTCTATAATGGCACTATTTAATGATGAAATTTTGAAGTTGTCTTTGTTAGGTGTGTTGTTGAGTTCCATTTGTAAACAGATGCCATCACTGCACAATACCTCAGCAGCAGTCATTCATGTACTAAAACTTTGTGAAACAGTAATAACTGCATATTAGCAGGTGGGTAAATCCACATGAGGAAACTTATGTGTAGCATAGTGCTTCACAAACATGTATACTGTTTTCCAGGTAACACAATCTCAAAAATGTTCACAAGAGTAATAATTTTGGTAGCAGTTCCAATAAATTTGACAGATATATACAGTAAGTAATGTCTCCTCCACACATACATGTATCATTTTTTCCCTAAGTTAGTTTAGCTGGCTGCAAGCTTGCTTTTGCCTCAAAAACATTCACAAGGTTAATCATTTTGGTGGCAACTCCCAAGAGCAAAATAAGCACATATGTAAGCAGTAAATTTTCCTACCAACATTTTTCTCAAGTTGTTTTAGCTGATGCAATGCTTGTTGCCTGTGTTTCTGTGGTAACTTTTGTGGGCATTTTATGTTTTAACATGCATTTGCACTTATGCAGAGTTTTATTATTATGTACAGTGTCTTCAAATTTACCTCTAAGGTCAAAAGATGTCTAGCAGAAACTTTCTACTGCATTGTGTGTGTGTGTGTGTGTGTGTGTGTGTGTGTGTGTGTGTGTGTGTGTGTGTGTGTGTGTGTGTGTGTGCGTGTGTATGTTTGTGTGTGTTCTTATTTTTATGCAATTCCAAATATATCGATCAAATTTAAGTTGGTCATCAATTATTATAGATAGTAGTTTGGTATGGGAAAGACTTCTATAATGGCACTATTTAATGATGAAATTTTGAAGTTGTCTTTGTTAGGTGTGTTGTTGAGTTCCATTTGTAAACAGATGCCATCACTGCACAATACCTCAGCAGCAGTCATTCATGTACTAAAACTTTGTGAAACAGTAATAACTGCATATTAGCAGGTGGATAAATCCAGATGAGGAAACTTATGTGTAGCATAGTGCTTCACAATCATGTATACTGTTTTCAGGTAACACAATCTCAAAAATGTTCACAAGAGTAATAATTTTGGTAGCAGTTCCAATAAATTTGACAGATATATACAATAAGTAATGTCTCCTCCACACATACATGTATCATTTTTTCCCTAAGTTAGTTTAGCTGGCTGCAAGCTTGCTTTTGCCTCAAAAACATTCACAAGGTTAATCATTTTGGTGGCAACTCCCAAGAGCAAAATAAGCACATATGTAAGCAGTAAATTTTCCTACCAACATTTTTCTCAAGTTGTTTTAGCTGATGCAATGCTTGTTGCCTGTGTTTCTGTGGTAATTTTTGTGGGCATTTTATGTTTTAACATGCATTTGCACTTATGCAGAGTTTTATTATTATGTACAGTGTCTTCAAATTTACCTCTAAGGTCAAAAGATGTCTAGCAGAAACTTTCTACTGCATTGTGTGTATGTGTGTGTATGTGTGTGTGTGTATGTGTGTGTGAGTGTGTGTGTGTGTGTGTGTGTGTGTGTGTGTGTGTGTGTGTGTGTGTGTGTGTGTGTGTGTGTGTGTGTGTGTGTGTGTGTACTAGAGCGTGCACACCCGGATGCAAGTGCGTGCATGCACTGGTGTATGCTCATGAGTACATTGGTGCGTGTGTGTGTGTGTGTGCGTGCGCGTGTGTTGTAATTTAACTTCCTTGGTTACACTGGCTGAATTTCTGCTTTCTGTTGCTGGTGGGAATGTAGCCTTTTTATTTTTATTTTATTCATTTTATTTATTTAATATTTGTTTACCGGGAAGGTTTAACTTAGAACAAAGCAAATTTTCAGTGGAGGCCCAGGGAGAAATGCTCCAGACCCATGTTTTTGTAATGTGGGAGGAAACCGGACTACCCAGAGGAAACCCACACGAACGCAGGGAGGACATGCTCTCAACCTCTTAGCACAAAAAATCTGGACAATGCCAAAAAGAATAGGAGAATAAAGCTACAAAAATAGGGACACATTTTAAATATTGCTCTTATAAAGTTACAAAATTGCTGGAATATAAGGTTTTCTGTACCATGTGTAATGATGTGAAGTATTACCAGCTATGCCAGAAGAAGTTGGGCAGTGGATGTGTAACATATGCCAGCATAGCTAGCTTGAGTTTTGTAAATAATTATATGTAATTTGTATATCAAACTGATTTGCACAGGTGCTTGTGTTGAAACTCTATTTGTAAAGCTGCTTGTGTAAAAATGTACCAACAGTGAGTCCTGCTGGACAGAAAAGAAATATACCTGTATGTCAGACTGCACTGTAACTGTTGAAATGAATATATTGTAACAGAGGCTACTATAAGAGAAGAGGTTAATCTCAGTCCAGCTAACTTTGAAAAATAGTCTGAAATTAAATTGCCTGGTTTAGGTTATAAAGATTATATCTTTCATTTCTTATTGCAGCCAGAGACAGAATGTCTGTGAGAATCAGGACTAGGAATTGTACTGTATCATCCTTAGGGGTGAACTAATTGCTACCCCAGAAGGGTGAAAGTTTTTGAAATGGTTTTATAGCTTCCAGATGCTGTTAACACATCTTAGCAGAGCTATATGCATGTGAATTATGACACATATGTGCTAGATTCTTGTTCAGTTTCTAGTAAAGGGGGTAGTGTGGGAACCAGAAGTCAGATAACCATATGTGTGTGATGTCATTCTGTAAACCAGCACTGAAATGATGTTTTAATTTTAGATGAGATAGATGTCTCAGGGCAGTCTGTTTTTGAAAACTGACAAAGAAAGATCACTCATCCACTTCATTTTGCCTTGCTTTAGTAAGTAACCGGGGAATAGTAATTCTTTAGATCGGTCAGGAAAATATAGTGAGATTAGTTAAGTAATGTTTTTCTGTATCTGTGTGAATCTATCTGTGTTATTTTTAATATTTCCTGTGACAAACTCTGGTGTTTACTGTAAATAGATATTTTGTATTTTCATGTTTTTATTATTTATTATTAAATATATTTAAACTTTTCATTGTGGCTTGTCTTTTACAGAATATTTTAACCTTTGAGAGTATTTATATTTATTTGGTGACACTGTGGTCACTCCTGAAAGCCTTGCTGTTTTTGTCAAACACTACCAATTGCATTAGTATTAATTTTACTCAGTATAATTGGGTACCATTGTAAGAGGCTTGGAGTAGTTGGCTTTGGAGTGTTTTGGTGGCAGTATCTACCTTACAGTCTGGGTAGAGGGGGCATAGTTGGTAAATCTGTGTCAGCCTTTCCCAGGTGTGTGTGTGTGTGTGTGTGTGCGTGTGTGTGTGTGTGTGTGTGTGTGTGTGTGTGTGTGTGTGTGTGTGTGTGTGAAAATCAAATCTCAAATAGTGTGTGTGTCAGTTACTTGGTGGAGGACTTGGCTTGGAACATTCGGCTGAGGGCTCAACTTTTCAGCTGTGTCCATGATGAGTCTTATTTGGGGGTCTGAAGAGAGAGAGAGAGAGAGAGAGAAATAGAGAGAGAAAGAGTATGTTACTGTGTGATCTTAAGGAAATTGTGCTTGGTGCAGAGAACTACATCTGGTAGTACTGTGTGTATCTATTTGTGTTCCAAGTGAATGTCCCTCACTTGTATCTGTGGTGAGGATTGAGACAGTACTTGGTTGGAATGTATATTACCTGCATTACTCACTTTTTCATGCAAGTAGAGGTGTAATGCAGGCTTCAGGAGTTGGAAAGGAGAGCCTGGAGGCCATGCACATGCATGGTTCGATGTGGTGTCAGCTGTCTTCCAAACTCCTGTCAGGATGGTTCACAGTGTTCTGTTTTCAAAAATAGATTTAATCATCTGTTGGGTTATTAGCCTCTCAAACCCATCCTTCATCTCGGATAAGAAGAATGCAGGTATGACAGCCATAGTTCCCTATACGTACAGCTTGTAAACTGGCAGCCACATGGCCAAACAGCTCCATTTGTAAGTCAGACCTGTCTCCCTACTTGCATTATCAAGTATGGAAAAAAAACTGTGTAAGTAACTTCTCTGTGTGGAAGTTTTTCAAGTCATGTATGTCTAGTTAATCACTATATATCAAAAAACAGAAATAAATCAAAAAATGGTAGTAGAAGAACTTAAAATCATCATAAATAAAACAATAAAAACTTATTTTGAGATATTAATAATATCATACAGAATTATTGGAACATACAGTAAGGATTAGTTTAGATGTTTTCTGTATTTATGTGAGACTGTCCTACAATGTTGTTTTAAAATATTTCCTGTGATTCTGAACTCTGTTGTTACTGTGTTGATTTACTGTGTACTGTCTTGTGCTTTTATTATTTATTGTTAAATATATTTAAACCTTTTAATTGTGGCTGGTTTGTTTAGAGATATTTAAGGTCTTAGAGTACTTGCATATGTATTTCATGACACTGTACAGGCCACTCGTTAATAGCCTTGCTGTTGGTCACACTTACCATTTGGATAATAGTAACATTACACAGTAGAATTAGTCACCATTTTGGAAGGGCCTTATAGCAGCTGATAAGTAAGGGTGGTGGGTGGCAGTGATTACTACCTTATAGTCAGGGCAGAAGGGGGCATAGCTAGTAAACCTGTGCCAGCATTCCCCAGGAGTGTCTATGTATTTGTATATTAATCAAATCTCAAAGTGTGTGTGTGTCTTAGCTACTTGGGCAGGGACACAAAGCACTGGCTGGACAGAGAGGGTGCTAGAGGTTTTGGCTTGACCACTTGGCTGAGATCTTAACCCTATAGCTGTGCCAGTGGGGAGTCTTATTGGGGATCTGGAGAAAGAGGGAGAAACCACCCCAGACTGACTGTGATATCTGTGTGCTCTTAAGGGAAATTGTAATTTACTGTGTGTGTGTACTTGTCATCCTCCCAATGTGCACTTTCCTCACTGGTGCTAGTGGTGAGGATGGAGGCGCCTTGATTACTGGCCAATACAGGGGTGTTACATATTAATTGTTTGGCAGTGGTGGGATAGCCACATCACATACTAATTGGTTGATAGTGGTGAGATAGCTACATCACATATGAACTGGCTTGTAGTGGTGTGGATATTAAATTCCTGTAGCTTGTGTACAGTGATCACTGAAGGGGTTTGTACTCTTAATCAGCCACACAGTGAACATTCAGAGTTCATATCACAATTGTTTTATTTATTTATTTTTTTATTAGGTTAGTTAGTCTGGGAGAGCAGGCAAGCATGTCAGCAGAGGAGCATGGCAAGCTGACAAGGAGCCAGTTGGCTGAGATGTGCCAGGCTAAAGGACTGGTGCAAGCCTGACTAAAGCAGACATGATTGCAGCTTTAGTCACAGCTGCATCAGAGAATAGCAACCAGGAGGACAACCAGGCTGGCCTTGGAGATGTTCAACTCTCAGAAAATGGACAGCTCAACCTTTCTACCGATGACTTAAAAATCCATCTGGAGTTAAAGAGACTTGAGTTGGAGGCCAAGCGTTTGGGAATAGAAGCAGCAGAGAGACTGAGGCATCTAGAGACTGAGGAAAATGAGAAACTGCAATGTCTGAATGCTGAGGAAAATGAGAGACTGTGATGCCTGGACACTGAGGCGAAGGAGAGGCAGAGGCAACATGAAAGGAGAGGATGACTCTTCACCAGAGTCATGGAGGTAATGGGGAAGGGAGTAACCGAACCCCAGAAGCAACAAAGGTCAGTAAATTTCTTCCACAATTTACAGAGGGAGATAATTTTGATAGTTTCATTCATATGTTTGAGAGGGTATGTAAACAATATGATGTTGACCAAGGGCTCTGGGTATAGTCCCTGACCCCCTTACTCCATGGTAAAGCTGTAACTGTAACTGTAGCTGTAATGTCCAAACTGTCTGATACTGACTGTGCAAATTATAATGTGCAAATTATAATGTTGTAAAAAGAACTATTTTCTAGAATTTTTTATGTTAACACCTAAAGCTTATAGGAAATAGTTTTGTGAGCACAGACACAAGACAGATGAAAGTGTGTGTGAATATGTTGCTGAACTGAGCACTTATTTTCATATGTGGGTGAGTGGATGTCAAGGCACCCCTTTTGAAGGGCTGGCAGACCTTTTGGTGATGGAACAAGCCCTTAGAACTTTGCCTGAGGACATGATAATCTGGTTATCTGATAGACAATGTGCTACTGCAGACGAGTTGGGAAAGAAGGGAGACCTATACCTAGCATACCTGCTGACACCCAGTGCTGCTCATGGGTCTAAGGGAACCCATGGTGGGCAGCCCAGACTGCCCCAACAGAGTCTGCCAGTAGCAGGGAAGCCACTAGTCCAGGTACATGTCCAGGACCTAGGGTTAAATGTTTTAAATTCAACCACTAGGGACATGTAGCATATAGATATCCATGGAGGCAAGGTGGGGAAAAAAAGGTGTTAGAGCCAGTAAGTAGGAATGACAAAATGCCAACAGTATGTTGTCTCAAGACAACAAGGGTACCAAATTACCACCCTGCAGATGTCCTGTTAGGGAATGATTTTGATAATGCAGTACCGTGTGTTCATGCAGTTACATACAGTCAAGCTTGGAGACAAGCATGTGGGTCTGGTAGCCTGGGAAGACCCAGACAGACATTACACTTGCAGCCAGGACTGGTGAGGTGGTTACTTTAGGGAGGGAGCTACACTGTAGCAGTGAGACTGAAGGTGAGCCACAAATGCTTGTGGGTACTGATGTTCCCTTGGACAGAGTGACTGCAAGGGCAGAGGTCAGTAGTAGCACCCAGGCTGACAGTGAGGCATCACTGTCAGAGGATACCAGACTTCCTGTGGAAGGGGAGATGAGAAGGGTTACAAAGAGAGAGAGTTGAGACAGACTCACCTCTCAGACCCTACATTGCAAGGCATGACAGAGGTAGCTAGTGAGGCACCTGATTCTCAAGGGAAGGGGGAATCTGTATACTGGGACAAAGAGTTACTGCACAGACAGTGGACCCTTGAGGGAGGGCTAGATGGTGAGAGAATGCAGCAGTTGGTAGTACCCAGAGCCTACTGTCTGGCACTTCTAGCCTTATCCCAACCCTTTGCAGGTCATGGGCATAAAATGTGCAAAGAGACGTAATATTCAGAACTTCTATTGGGCTGGGATTTCCAGAGATGTAACAGAGTACTGCAGGACCTGTGAGCACTGCCAAAAGGTAGGCAAGGCAGGAGACAATGTTGAAAGCTCCCTTGATGCCTTTGCCTGTGATTGAGGAGCCATTTCATATGGTAGCTATGGATATTGTGGGGCCTCTGAGTAACCCATGTTCCACAGGGAAAAAGTATATCCTAGTGGTAGTAGATTATGCTACAAGATTCCCTGGGGCAGTGGCTCTGTCTTCCACTGAGGCAGAAAAGGTGGCAAATGCTTTGTTAAAGATTTTCAGCAGGGTAGATTTCCCAAACGAAATACTGACTGACAGATGTGCCAATTTTATGTTAGACCTGCTGGCTTGTCTGTGGAAGTACTGTGGGGTGAAGCACATAAAGACAGCCTCCTACCGTCCCCAGACTAAATGTCTTGTTGAGAGGTTAAACTCTACACTCAAGACCATGCTATGGGCATTTTCAGACCAGTTTAAGAGGGACTGGGACAAATACCTGCCCCATCTGTTGTTTGCTTACAGAGAGGTGCCCCAGGAATCCACAGGTTTTTCATCCTTTGAGTTGCTGTATAGGCATAGGGTGAGGGGGCCTCTAGATTTAATTCAAGATGCGTGGGAGGGTGAGTGTGAATCCCACAGGGAGTCTGTTGTGGCATATGTCCTAAACCTCAGAACATGGCTCAGGGAACTCATGGGCTTGGCCCAGGAGAACCTGGCAGAAGCCCAACAGCAGAAAAAGGTCTGGTACCACAGGAATCCTCAAGCTCGAGAGTATGCTGTAGGGCAGCAGGTAATGGTTCTCATTCCTGAGAGACACAACAAGCTGCAGGCAGCTTGGGAGGGACTCTTCAAGGTGGTAAGGAAGGTCAGTAATGTTAACTACATGGTATAACGGCTAGGCAAGAGGCATGGGCACAAATTGTACCATGTTAACATGATGAAACCTTACCATGATAGGGATTTCCTTATGCTAAGGATTGGCAGTAGGAGGCAAGAGGAGTTTGAAGGGAATCTATGGCTACAGGGAGCCAGCCAGGAAAGTCCCAGATTACTATGGTGGAGCCTAAGGTTGCAGGCATATGAAGGGACAATGCAGCTCAGTACTGGGGTCAGCAATGCCAAGGCAGCTGGAATCTCAAGATAGGGGATAGGGTAAGGTATTCCCAAATAGGCTCAACCCTCTCAAGCAAGGTTTCTCAAGGGTTACTTGAAATTCTAGCTTGAACTCTCATGGGGGAGAAGTGTGACAAACCAAAATGCTGCCAGCCTGGCTAGATGGAATTTTGTAAATAATTATATGGCACTTGAAAATATTAATATGATTTATATAGAAATATGACACTGCCAGCCCAGCTATCTGGAATTTTGTAAATAATCATTTGTCATTTGTGAATATTAATATGATCCATATGCTTGTCTTACAAATGTAAGAGAACTATATGTTATGTGTGTATTAAACTGCTGGTGCAGAAGTGTATGTTAAACTGTATGTTATGTACTGACCTTCAAGAATGTGACCACAGTGTACCCTACTGGATAAGAACAGAGTTAACTTGCAAACTGTAAGAAAATAAGTGAATAGCTTTACAATTGTTTTTATCTCAGTTAGGAGACACAATGTCTACAGCTACCAGTTATTTCTATTGTCTGGAAACAGAAATAATTACAGGTTTCAAATGTAAAAGTGTTTAACTATTTTACGACTTCCAGTTCCAGGCAAACTTTGACACAGAGGTGCTGCATTTTAAGTTTCTGTTAGTCTGGGAACTGAAGGCAGAGGTGACAAAGAATGATATATTCTGAGATAACCCAGCAGTAATGTTTGACAGTAATTTAAGAACCATCTCAGAGAGTGAGTCTGTGCATTTTGTATTTGTCTTTGGACCTAGAAACATCCTCTCATCAGCACTTTTCATCTGTATTTGCCTTGCTCTGTATGTAAGTCATTTAGGGCATAGTATCCCTTAGATATAGACAGGAATACAGTAAAAAAGAAGTTATGTACTCACCATAACATTCCAAGTTTGCAGTCCATCTCGCCCTTCATTCTTACATATAGGTTCAGTGCCGATCCTCGGCTCCGACTCGGCCGATTACAAAGTTCAAAGTCTCTTAGTTGGCTCGTGGCAAGGTAGGTATCCCATAGTGCACTAGTAAGAATCCCCAGATCTTGTTTGGTGCTGATGCTGACTATAAAAGTGATAGAAATGTTGTCCACAAGGAACAACAAAGATGAAAGGTCTCCACCCTACCAAAGGTAATACTATCCTGTCTCCAGATCCTCCAAGGATACTCTGGTGTTTACTGTAAATAGATATTTTGTATTTTCATGTTTTTATTATTTATTATTAAATATTTTTAAACTTTTCATTGTGGCTGGTCTTTTAGAGAATATTTTAACCTTTGAGTGTATTTATATTTATTTGGTGACACTGTGGTCACTCCTGAAAGCCTTGCTGTTTTTGTCAAACACTACCAATTGCATTAGTATTAATTTTAATCAGTATAATTGGGCACCATTGTAAGAGGCTTGGAGTAGTTGGCTTTGGAGTGTTTTGGTGGCAGTATCTACCTTACAGTCTGGGTAGAGGGGGCATAGTTGGTAAATCTGTGTCAGCCTTTCCCAGGTGTGTGTGTGTGTGTGTGTGTGTGTGTGTGTGTGTGTGTGTGTGTGTGTGTGTGTGTGTGTGTGTGTGTGTGAAAATCAAATCTCAAAGAGTGTGTGTCAGTTACTTGGTGGAGGACTTGGCTTGGAACATTCGGCTGAGGGCTCAACTTTTCAGCTGTGTCCATGATGAGTCTTATTTGGGGGTCTGGAGAGAGAGAGAGAAAGAAATAGAGAGAGAGAGAGTATGTTACTGTGTGATCTTAAGGAAATTGTGCTTGGTGCAGAGAACTACATCTGGTAGTACTGTGTGTATCTATTTGTGTTCCAAGTGAATGTCCCTCACTTGTATCTGTGGTGAGGATTGAGACAGTACTTGGTTGGAATGTATATTACCTGCATTACTCACTTTTTCATGCAAGTAGAGGTGTAATGCAGGCTTCAGGAGTTGGAAAGGAGAGCCTGGAGGCCATGCACATGCATGGTTCGATGTGGTGTCAGCTGTCTTCCAAACTCCTGTCAGGATGGTTCACAGTGTTCTGTTTTCAAAATAGATTTAATCATCTGTTGGGTTATTAGCCTCTCAAACCCATCCTTCATCTCGGATAAGAAGAATGCAGGTATGACAGCCATAGTTCCCTATACGTACAGCTTGTAAACTGGCAGCCACATGGCCAAACAGCTCCATTTGTAAGTCAGACCTGTCTCCCTACTTGCATTATCAAGTATGGAAAAAAAACTGTGTAAGTAACTTCTCTGTGTGGAAGTTTTTCAAGTCATGTATGTCTAGTTAATCACTATATATGTAAAAAAGAAGTTATGTACTCACCATAACATTCCAAGTTTGCAGTCCATCTCGCCCTTCATTCTTACATATGGGTTCAGTGCCGATCCTCGGCTCCGACTCGGCCGATTACAAAGTTCAAAGTCTCTTAGTTGGCTCGTGGCAAGGTAGGTATCCCATAGTGCACTAGTAAGAATCCCCACATCTTGTTTGGTGCTGACTATAAAAGTGATAGAAATGTTATCCACAAGGAACAACAAAGATGAAAGGTCTCCACCCTACCAAAGGTAATACTATCCTGTCTCCAGATCCTCCAAGGATACATGGACGGGGGTAGGTGGGTGGGTTCGTAAGAATGAAGGGCGAGATGGACTACAAATATGGAACGTTATGGTGAGTACATAACTTCTTTATGTTCTGTAGTCCTATCTCGCCTTCATTCTTACATATGGGACAGTGTCCCTAGCACCATTTTCTCAGGTGGCTCACTGGAATATACTCCTAAGAACCGTGGAACCAAAGGAGGCTCTACCCCTTGAGGTCAAATCCAATGTGTAATGAGTAATAAAGGTATGAGGGGTAGCCCAAGTTGCTGCTGCAGAAATAGTGTCAATTGGGTCTCTGGCTTGAAAGGCAGCAGATGTGGATAGGGATCTGGTAGAATGAGCCTTAATTTTAAATGGAAGTTCTTTTCCATTGGAAGAGTAGATAAAAGAGATACAGTTGGAAATCCAATTAGATAGAGTTACCTTGGAGACTGGCATACCTGTCCTAGTTTCAGAAAAGGATATGAACAATTGGTCTGATTTTCTAAGTTCCTTGGTTCTATGTAGGTAGAACCATAACAGTCTGTGAACATTAAGTTGATGAAATTTATATTCTGACTGTTTGAATTATTAGGAAAAAATACAGGCAGTTCAATAGTTTGGTTCAAATTAGACTGAGAGCAAACTTTGGGGATGAAGGAAGGGTTTGTACAAAGGGAAACTCTGTCTCTATGAAAAATCAAGTAAGGTGGTTTGACTGACAGTGCTTGCAACTCTGACACCCTTCTAGCGGATGTAATAGCTACTAGAAAAATGGTCTTCCAAGACAGAAACTTCAGTTCACAAGAATGCGTGGGTTCAAAAGGTGGGGAAGTAAATTTGGACAGAACAAAATTTAGATCCCAAGGAGATACAGGTTCTGAAAGGGAGGTCTTAGCAAGGTAGTGCCTTTACGGAAAGTTTAACACAATCTGTGAGCCATCAGATTAGGCTCATGTCCCGAATGAAAATTGGATATCGCTGCCAGTTGAACTTTAATTGTAGCAGCAGCTGATCCCTGATGGAAAAGTTTGGTTATGAATTCTAACACCAAGGGGATGGGTGCTGTGTAAGGATCTATGTTTTTCTCTTTTGCCCAGATAGAAAATCTTCTCCATTTGCTTGTGTATAATTTCCTCGTGGAAGGTTTGTGGGAAGACGTAAGGATATGGGTCACTGCAGCTGAAAAGTCATGAAGCCTGACTAGGGATCAAAGTGGAACAGCCATGCTGTCAAGTTGAGGGTCTGGAGGCAGGGGTGAAGGGAACCTGGTATGTGTGTCAAGAGGTCTGGAACTGGGTCCAGAGTCCATGGATCATCTAGGAGATTAGGCCTGAGAAAGGGGAACCAAATCTGACGAGGCCAGTAAGGAGTGATCAGAATAATTTTACTTCCCAAGGACTTTGCTTTCTGGATCACTTTCGATATGAGTGGAAAGGGAGACCTGCATAAAGAAGTCCCAGAGGCCAACTGTGAACAAGTGAGTCTCTCGGTGACTCCCCTGGAGGGGGGATAAGGGAGAAGTAGCTGCTGCATTTGGCACTGATTGGACTGGCAAACAGATCGCATCAAGGCTGTCCCCATTTGCAGAAAATCTGTTCCGTGACTTTCTGATTTAGAGACCACTCATGTGGCAACAAGATTGCCCTGCTGAGCTTGTTGGCTATCACATTGGTTGTCCCTGGGATATGCATTGCTACTAGAAAGCACTGGGAAGATATCGCCCACTGCCAAACACGAAGAGCCTCTCGACTTAGGGAGTGAGATCTGGTTCCTCCTTGCTTGTTTAGATACCATATCACTGACATATTGTCTGATTGTATTGCTATTGTCCCTAGAGGAAGAAAGTTGTGAAGTGCTTGCAATGCTAGTAGCACTGCTCTCATCTCTAGGACATTGATATGCAAGTGAGCTTCATGATCTTGCCATGTGCCTTGGACAGTCCTGCCTAGAAAATGCCCCCCACCCTATCTGGGAGGCATCCGTGGTCACAGTAGCAATTGGGTTGACAAGGAAGGAAGGGTGTTCCTGTTGTGAAGTGCTTGCAATGCTAGTAGCACTGCTCTCATCTCTAGGACATTGATATGCAAGTGAGCTTCATGATCTTGCCATGTGCCTTGGACAGCCCTGCCTAGAAAATGCCCCCCACCCTATCTGGGAGGCATCCGTGGTCACAGTAGCAATTGGGTTGACAAGGAAGGAAGGGTGTTCCTGTTGTCAGTTGATTGGGCTGAATCCACCAATGAAGGTCCTTTTTGCAAGATTCTGTTATGAGAATATGATGAGACAGAGGTAGTTGTTGAAGAGACCACTGGGAAAAAAGTATACCATTGAAGGATTCGCATATGCAATCTGGCTAGTGGAACTAGAGTTATGGTAGAAGCCATGGTCCCTAAAAGTTTCAGCACTGTCTTGGCCTTGACTTTTTGTTGAGGAAGTAAGCTGTATATCTGTTCACGAGCCATCATGGCGACTGTGTCTAATTCTGCACCTATAAAAGTCACAAATTGAGAGGGTGACAAGGCAGACTTTTTCCCACTTTATTGTAATTCCTAGCTGGGTGCAGAGCTGGATGGTTAAATACCTGGCTTGTAGGAGTAGGTGCCTGGTGGTGGCAGTCAGGAGCTAGTCATCAAGGTACAGAAACACTTGGAATCCATGATGTCTCAAGTGAGCTGCCACTACCGCCATGCATTTGGTGAACACCCTGGGGGCTGTGGTAAGACCAAAGGGCAAAGCATGAAACTGGTAATGACTGGGTCCCAGACAGAAGTGTAGATGACTCCTGGATGCTCTGTCCATTTTGATGTGGTAGTACGCATCCTGCAGATCTATGGAGCACATCCAATTGTCTTTCCCTAACAGAGGGAGTATAGACTGCAGGGTTACAATTTGGAACTTGGACTTCTTTACTGATTCGTTTAATTTGCTGAGGTCCAAAATGGGCCTCCAGTCCCCTGTTCATTTTGGCACTAAAAAGAATATGGAGTAAGTTCCGAATCCTATCTGGTCTGCGGGGACAGTTTGGATGACTCTCTTTGAAAGCAACTTTTGAACTTCTATGGTTGCTTGATCCCTGTGATTGGGTGGAACATCTTGGATCTTCTTGGCGGTGTGGGGTGGAAGAAAGAAGGATATGGAGTATCCTCTGGTGATTATTCTTTGTACCCACTTGTCTTGGGTGATGTTGAGCCAGGCTTCTGGATACAAAGATAAGCAACCCCTGACTTGCTCCAGAGAAGCACAGCCGGGCCCCACATCAGGAGCACTGATAGGGATGGCCACGAAAAGATTCACGGCCACCCTGGTTTTGCAGACCCCCCCGTGCCTCTAGGGCGACGTCTACCATTCCTCCTCCTCCCCTGCCTCTGAAGGAGGAATCACCCTGTGCATCCAGAAAAAGTCTCTGAGATTTCTTGAACCACATTTTCCCACCTCTCTGACCCTCGGGGTATGGTCTAGAAGGGACGGTAAAACGTACTCCCATGGCAGAGAGAGTTTTCCCTTCCTGTTCACACCTGGTGAGTGTATCTTTTACCTTAGGTCCAAACAAAGGAGAACCGTCGAAGGGGGCATTCGTAAAAGTAGATTTGAAGGGCTCCACAAAATTACAGAAGCGCATCCAAGAGTGTCTCCTAAGGGAAACCCCTGAACCCGCTGCCCTACTCGCTCCATCTGCTGCATAGGAAATCAGCCTGATGGAGGAGTTAACAATGGAGTTTAAGGTGGACAACTGAGCAGTAACTTTCTCAGGGACTCCTTTAGTTGATGTACCTTGGAGAGTATCTCCTAGCTCCTTTAGGAGATCTCTTTGAAGCCTAGAAAAATGTGTGAGGTAATTCAGCGATCTGAGAGTAAAAGCGGCTGAAGAGAAGATATGCTTCCCGTATCTATCCATCATTTGAGACTCCTTGTTCAGTGGATGGACAGCTGTAGAAGTCTCCACTAGTTCCTTCTTTGTGGCTGCTGCCACCGCCATGGCATCTACAGGCACACCTTTGGTCAAGAATTCTTTCACTTTGGGGGCTGAGAGAAATTTGTTGGGTCTTCTGGGGACTGGTTCCATGGCATCAGGAGTTTCACACGCCTTCCAACTAACCAGGTCCAGGAGCTCATCAAAAGGTGGAGACACCCAAGAGGCTGAAGGTTGAGACCCAAAAGCCTTCAGGTATACTGACTCCTCATCAGAAGGGGTGACAGTGGGCCAGCCGCCTCTCTGCTTCAGGATCTCTAAGATATCTACAAAGAAGATATCATCAGAGAACGACCTAGGGGACCCTTCTGTCTCCTCGAGGTCAGTGTCCGAGGTGATGGACTCATTCGGGGAGTCTACATGCTTCTTCTTGCATGTCCTCTTCTGAGGGGGCTCCTCAAAAGGGTATTCTGGGGAGGTCTTGGAAGACTGGGGGCCACCCAAAAGGGGCTCCTGAGGCTGCGGGTTTCTGCTGCCAAGAGAGAGAGATTGTGCTGAGATAGATGTCGGTGCTTGAGGGGGAAGAGTATCGGTACCCTTGTGCGGAGCTGACGACTGAGACAACATGCTCCTCATCATCTCTAATGCAGATCTCTCTGGCTCCAAGGACAGCCCCGAGTCCGAGGAAACAGAGGTAGCCCTCGGCTCCAAAGCGATCGGCTCTGACTTGGATGTTGGGTCTGAGCTCAACCTAGCTGACACACCGAGAGGTAAGCTTGGCACCGAGGAAGTTCAGGTCCAAGCGTCCCTGTTGGGGCCGACTGGTGATCTTCGGCTCCTAGACACCAAGGATGGTGCCAATGGTGTTGCAGTGGAACTCGGCTCCGAGACAGACACAAGGGGTGCTGGAACCAAGGGTTCCACAACAAGTGGCACCAAAATCTCTGGCTCTGAAGGACCAACACAGCTCGCAGGAGAAACAGCAACAGGGAGAATGGTCTTAGATGGCTCCGGAACTGATTGGGTCAGAGCCAGCAACAATTTTGGTAAAGCAGACGACTTCAAAAGTCTAAGCACTACTCTCTACATCCTCTTTCGAAAGGCTCTTGTAAGATCTGGATGACAGGATAGGCGACCTAGATCTCTGTAATATGGGAGATTATAAAGTTGGGGAGACCGGCAAAAGCTTTCTAGACCAGCTCCGATGCAATTTCTCAGTGGTCGGCTCCGAAAGACTTGGGGCCAGCACTGCAGTGTCAACATCGATAACCTTGACCGGCTCTGATGACAGTGGAGCTGAAGAGGTAAAAAGCTTATCTAATTTTAATACTTTTTGAGGAGGTCCAGACAAAAAAAGTTGGTGCAGGAGAATGTCTCTTTGCCAACTTGACCTACTCTTTCTTTGAAAAGGGAGACTTGGAGGATGATGAAGAGCTGGCTAAATCCTCCTCAAAGGAAGGCTTAAGGCGACCTTTCAGTATTAATTTGTTCTTCCTTTCTTGGAGAACTCTGGAGCTGAAGGAGTGACAGAAAGAACAAGTTTCCTGTAGATGAATGGCTCCGAGGCAGTAAACGCAGTTACTATGGCCGTCGGTGATTGACATTTTTTGGGAGCACTTAAGGCACTTTTTAAAACCCAAAGGTTTATGATCTTTGGACTCCATAGACATGCTTAGTACAAACAGAACTTTATAAAGACAGAAGAGAGGACAAGGTCCTCTAACTTAAACGGGCCTCGTCCTGTAAGAAAACTACACACAAAAAGACAACCGAGGACTAGGTCCTCTAACTTAAATGGGCGTAACCCCGCTAAGATAAACTCACACACAGATGAGCAAAAAACAGAGGAATAGGTACTCTAAATTAAACGGGCCTAGCCCTGTACAGGAAATAACACCAAAAAGTTTAATAAAGGACTAGGTCCTCTAACTTAAATGGACCTAGCTGCTAGGAAACAGGAAAGAAGCTAAGTCAGAAAAGTACCACAAAATGTAAAATTTAAACAACAGGCCAAAAACTAGCCAATAATAGTAAACGACACTGCACACAAAATACTATTCTATTGAAATACTAGAAAACAAGGTCCTAACACAAACACGGACCTATGCTAATAGTAAACTATCTCAAAAAACTAGCACACAGAAGGGATACCACTCGGAGAACAAAAAAAAGGCCTAGAGACAGCCAACAAGTTTAGCAAAAACACACTACTATTTACTACCTACGAAACCTATTACTAAAACTATGTAAACTAAACTATATTATAAGCAGAAATATCAATAAGAACTATAATACTAATGAAAAATATCCAACTTAGCCATGGCCAAGCAAGAAGCACTTCTGAACTCGTAGACACGGCAAACGAGATCTGGGGATTCTTACTAGTGCACTATGGGATACCTACCTTGCCACGAGCCAACTAAGAGACTTTGAGCTTTGTAATCAGCTGAGTCGGAGCCGAGGATCGGCTCTGAACCCATATGTAAGAATGAAGGCAAGATAGGACTACAGAACATGATTAGTTTAGATGTTTTCTGTATTTATATGAGACTGTCCTGCAATGTTGTTTTAAAATATTTCCTGTGATTCTGAACTCTGTTGTCACCGTGTTGAGTTATTGAGTATTGTTTTGGGTTTTTATTATTTATTATTAAATATATTTAAACCTTTTAATTATGGCTGGTTTGTTTAGAGATATTTAAGCTCACAGAGTACTTGCATATGTATTTGGTGACACTGTACAGGTCGGGTCACACATCATTTGGATAATAGTAACATTACACAGTAGAACTGGTCACCCTTTGGGAAGGGCCTTATAGTAGCTGATAAGTAAGGGTGGTTAGTGACAGTGATTACTACCTTACAGTCTGGGCAGAAGGGGCCATAGCTAGTAAATCTGTGCCAGCCTTCCCCATGAGTGTCTGTGTATTTGTATATAAATCAAATCTCAAAGTGTGTGTGTGTCAGCTACTTGGGAAGGGACACGCAGCACTGGTTGGACAGAGAGGGTGCTATAGGTTTTGACTTGACCACTCAGCTGAGATCTTAACCCTATAGCTGTGCCGGGGTGTCTTATTGCGAATCTGGAGAAAGAGGGAGAAACCAGCCCCACACTGACTGTGATCTCTGTGTGCTCTTAAGGGATATTGTACTTTACCATGTGTGTATTTGTCATCCTCCCAATGTGCAAATCCCTCACTGGTGCTAGTGGTGAGTACTGAGACTTCTTGACTACTGGGCCAGTGCAGGGGTGTCACACCTAGTATTAACATTTTTAGGCCTCTAACCTCCCTCTCTAAGTTGGCATGAAATTTCTGAAGGATTTGGCATTTAAACTGCTCTTTTTCTTCAGCATAACTCAAGCTGACTAATGGCTTAGTCATATGCAGATGTTATAGCCTTAGCCTCAGGCTACTGCATCAGTGATCAGTGGGATGAATATGCAATATTTCTTTCCAGTTTATGCGATCTGCAGCCCAAGTACAACCAAACCGGTAAGTCAGTCCATGTCAAGGGAGGCAGAACTTGTAAGGAAGACTGAAGAAGTTTGCTAGATGTCTGCAGAACATGGCCCATGCCAAACAAAAACATAAGGTAACAATTTTAAAGTAAAACAGACAGGTGTGATGTCTGCAGAACATGGTCCATGCCAAACAAAAACATAAGGTAACAATTCTAAAGCAAAACAGACAGGTGTGATGTCTGCAGAACATGGTCCATGCCAAACAAAATCATAAGGTAACAATTCTAAAGTCAAACAGACAGGTGTGATGTCTGCAGAACATGATCCATGCCAAACAAAAACACAAGGTAACAATTCTAAAGTAAAACAGACAGGTGTGATGTCTGCAGAATATGGTCCATGCCAAACAAAAACATAAGGTAACAATTCTAAAGCAAAACAGAGAGGTGTGATGTCTGCAGAACATGGTCCATGCCAAACAAAATCATAAGGTAACAATTCTAAAGTCAAACAGATAGGTGTGATGTCTGCAGGACATGATCCATGCCAAACGAAAACACAAACACAAGGTAACAATTCTAAAGTAAAACAGACAGGTGTGATGTCTGCAAAACATGGCCCATGCCAAACAAAAACATAAGGTAACAATTCTAAAGTAAAACAGACAGGTGTGATGTCTGCAGAACATGGTCCATGCCAAACAAAAACATAAGGTAACAATTCTAAAGTAAAACAGACAGGTGTGATGTCTGCAGAACATGGTCCATGCCAAACAAAAACATAAGGTAACAATTCTAAAGTAAAACAGACAGGTGTGATGTCTGCAGAACATGGCCCATGCCAAACAAAAACATAAGGTATCAATTCTAAAGTAAAACAGACAGGTGTGATGTCTGCAGAACATGGTCCATGCCAAACAAAAACATAAGGTAACAATTCTAAAGTAAAACAGACAGGTGTGATGTCAGCAGAACATGGTCCGTGCCAAACAAAAACATAAGGTAATAATTCTAAAGTAAAACAGACAGGTGTGATGTCTGCAGAACATGGTCCATGCCAAACAAAAACATAAGGTAACAATTCTAAAGTAAAACAGACAGGTGTGATGTCTGCAGAACATGGTCCGTGCCAAACAAAAACATAAGGTAACAATTCTAAAGTAAAACAGACAGGTGTGATGTCAGCAGAACATGGTCCGTGCCAAACAAAAACATAAGGTAACAATTCTAAAGTAAAACAGACAGGTGTGATGTCTGCAGAACATGGTCCGTGCCAAACAAAAACATAAGGTAACAATTCTAAAGTAAAACAGACAGGTGTGATGTCTGCAGAACATGGTCCGTGCCAAACAAAAACATAAGGTAACAATTCTAAAGTAAAACAGACAGGTGTGATGTCTGCAGAACATGGTCCATGCCAAACAAAATCATAAGGTAACAATTCTAAAGTCAAACAGACAGGTGTGATGTCTGCAGAACATGGCCCATGCCAAACAAAAACATAAGGTAACAATTCTAAAGTAAAACAGACAGGTGTGATGTCTGCAGAACATGGTCCGTGCCAAACAAAAACATAAGGTAACAATTCTAAAGTAAAACAGACAGGTGTGCATTTCATTGACCTGAAAATAAATAGTAAGGAAAGCATGCAATACAGAAAGGTTAATTTTACCTAATTGTACCTACATTATAAGAAATAATGATGGCAAATGTAAATGAAGATAATATATTTTCCTTACTGGATTTTGTGAGTGATTTTGGATAGATACCTTTACGCTTAAGAGCACTAAGCTGGCTAGTGATTTGCCAGCTGTTTTAAAATTCTTCTAATTCAAATAACTAGCACTGCTGAGATTTTCAGAATTATATTACAGAGACTGTATAAGACTATGAGGGAGATGCAGTGTTCAAGGGTGATAAACATCTGCATGGAATTACCACGGATGAATGCAATCCACACCAAAAAGTGTACAGCATCTACCGGAATAAAGCTAAATGAGTAAGATTGTGCTCTTAGACAAGCACAGGTCAACCTTCTGAGATACCTGACTGACGTGTGTGCTCTCAGACAAGCACAGGTCAACTTTCTGAGACACCTGATTGACGTGTGTGTTCTCAGACAAGCACAGGTCAACTTGCTGAAATACCTGATTGACGTGTGCTCTCAGACAAGTACAGGTCAATTTTCTGAGATACCTGATTGATGTGTATGGAGTCAGGTAAGACTGAACAAGTGAAAGCAATCAGGCAAAGTGCACCTCTTGAGAACCTTCAGGAGGTATAGAGAATTTTAGCTATAGTAAACTAGTCAAGTAAATGCATCTCAAACCTTTCTGTAGTGGGGCAGCCACTATATGATGTTTAAAGAACAAAGGAGCCTGGAGCGGGGACTGTACCAGCAGACTGCATTTGCGCATGAGAAAGAACAGTTAAGAACAACACCAGTCCTCAGTTACTAAATAACAAACACCAGTCCTTAGTTACTAAATAACAACACCAATTCTTAGTTATTAAATAACAGCATCAGTCCTCAGTTATTTAATAACACCAGTCCTTAGTTATCAAATAACACCAGTCCTTAGTTATTAAATAACAACACCAGCCCTCAGTTATTAAATAACAACACCAGTCCTCAGATTTTAAATAACAGCACCAGTCCTGAGTCATTGAATAATAACATCAGTCCTCAGTTATTAAGGAACAACACCAGTCCTCAGTTATTAAATAACAATGCCAGTCCTCAGTTACTAAATAACACCAGTCCTCAGTTATTAAATAACACCTCAAGTCCTCAGTTATAAATAACAACACCAGTCCTCAGTTATTAAACATCAGTCCTTAGTTATTAAATAACACCAGCCCTCAGTTATTAAATAGCAACACCAGTCCTGTGTTATAAATAACAACACCAGTCCTGAGTTATTATGACACCAGCAAAGCCACTGATGTAAAGTTGCTTTAAAACATGTAAGAATCCTGCTAGTGGAGTGGAGTAGTAAGGCAATGCTGCTGACTCCTCGTCCGCCATGTTGATTTCCATTAGTCCTAACTGAGCTGTATCCATGAGCTAACTGTATAGGTACAGGAGGACATATTCCTGTTAGTCTCAGGTGAGCTGTGACCATTGCCTTGCATTTGGTGAACACTCTGGGGGCTGTGATGAGACTAAAGAGGAGAGCACTTAAATGATAATAATTGTCTCCAATCCAAAACATACAAACTTCATGGAGGCACTTGCTACCTTTATATGTAAAAGACATCCTGGAGGATTTTGCTCTGATGGGATATATGTTGGCTGAAGTGTCAGAGAATGCAGTAAAACCAGTTCCCAAACCATCACTGTCAAATGACCTTGTACCCCCCTGTTTGTTGAGATACCACATCACTGTGGTATTGTCTGTAACCACCACAAAAGGACCTAGAGCCCATAGGTGGTGAAGGATTTTCAATGTGTAGATGAGTGCCAACAGTTCCTTTATATTGATGTGCTACAGTGCATCCTTGGGTCCTCAAGTGGCCTGCACTTGGGCTTCCATTGACACAGCTTCCCAAGTGAAGTTGGACGAATCTGTCTGGACAGATTGCCCAAAAACAGGCAGGAAGAAGGGAAGACTGGGATTGTTACTCAGCTGTTCTCTCTCTACCACTGTAATTTTCATCTGATATAGAGTAGCACCAGAGAATGTATGTGCTGGATCCATTAATTCTAAACATACTACTGAATTTTCCACATATGGAGATAAGCCAGTGTGCTATTATGAGAATCATGGATACCGCAAGTCCTAGAATTTTCAGGAATTCTCTTGCCAAGGTTATGTTCTTCCTGGAGAATTCTGAAACACCATCAGGTTAGACAGGACTCTATGTTCAGGAAGAAAGGCTTTTATTTTGTCAGAGTCAATTAAGCACCCCAAGAAGACAAGTCTTTGTGAGGGTGCCAGACATGACATTTGAAGATTCAGTTTGAACTCTAGCTGGGAGAGCAAGGTCGAGACCTTCACTAGTGATTACAAACATCTGGAGAGAAACTCTGCACAGATTTTATTTATTTATTTAACATTTGTTTACCAGGAAAGTCCAACTTAGAATGAGTCAATTTTCAGCGGAGTCCCAGGGAGAAATGCTCCAAATGCATGTTTTTGTAACGTGGGAGGAAATCAGAGCACCCAGATGAAACCCACACAAATGCAGGGAGGACTTGCAGATTCCACACAGAAGGCACCCCAGCTGAGAATCAAACCGGAGAACCTCTTGCGGTGAGGTGATAATGTAAACTGTTGCACCACTGTGCTGTCCAGATCAGGAAGTTATCCAAGTAAGGAAAAATGTGAATGCCAAGAGTCTAGACAAGTCATGGCAAGGCACTGAGCCACCCAGAGGGGGCATGGGAAAGATGGGTGCCATGCCTCAGCAAAATCATAGGTTGGAATGGGCGTTGTCCTTTTGGAGAAAGGAACCCTTTTTTGTTAGTTTTGGAGCAATTCTCATCCTGCCATTTCCTTTTGGTGCTTTGGTGTTTTTTCACCTGGAACTTCTGTTTGTTGGGCCACCAACAATCATCCTGCTTAAAGGAGGGACATTTGGGAATTTGGAACATTGTATACACCCCCTGTATCAGTTTGCCTCTATCATCCCAATGTTTAAGGATCTGATTAGCTGCTGAACCAAATACACAATCAGAATCAAATGAATCAGTCATAATCACATTGTTTAGCTCATCAGAAACATTTTCACTGTGCAAACAAGCATACCTAATTATTACCACAGATGTAGCTGCATTTCTAGAAACAGTATCAGTACCTTCCAAGACAGTTTTCAAAGCATGTCTAGACACTTGGTATGAACTGGACACAATAACTTTGACATAGAATTTTTGATCAGCAGGTAAAAATGCAGCAAACTTGTCTAAACTAGACATATACCTCTGCACAAACTTCCACATAAAACACTAGTAGTTAAACACCCTATGCACACCATGCTGTACTGCACCAGCTTGTTTCCCTGAGATTCTAGTGACTTGCCTATCTTATCTGAAGGGACTGAGTTTGTTGAAGACATGGTCTTTTTGTTGGAAGATATGGCTGGAGACACAGCAGCAAGATCCACAGACAAGGGGATTTGGACACCAGACATGGTCAAACACACCCTGAATTTCTTAAACATTTTTTTAGGCAAAGACTCACTAAATGGAGAACAACTGCAAGTTTTCTTAAAATTATCCCCCAATACTAGCATTAATGAAGGGAAGTCTGCCACATCCGGGACCTCATCCTTTGAAAAATCATATAGACTGCTGACCTTGCCGAAGATTGCTCCCATATGGATATATCACTAAATCTAGGCAGTATTTGGGAAAAAGAAAACATATGTTTGGGTTTCTGCACCTATTCATCCCCAGAGGAAGCTGACTGATAAGACTCTGATGCATCTGAAACATTAGATTCCAAATCCCTTTCAAAATCAGGATTCCCTGAGAACCGAACTGTGGTGTGAGCATTGGCACTGCTCATAACCCACGTTTGCACCACATAATCAACTGTCTGAACAACAGAGCCAGCCATAGCCACCAGCTCAGGTGAAATGCATATACTGCTGCTTGTGATGAGTACATTTTCTAAATCTTTTCTGTATGCACTACACAAGTGGGAGAATTCCTGGTGAGAAGTGTATCAACAATGGCAACAGATTCTGCAACCATAATGTCCCCTGCGCTTAAGGAAACAGGCACTGGTACACCCCTGGAGGATTTGTCTGACCCTCATGTCATGCACAGTTGTGGTACTATCACCACACTAGGGGACCTCATGGGAAAAGAAGGTGAGTGTTCCAATAGCCTGCTTAAGGCTACTGCAGAGTCATAAGCCATAGGTTGAGGCATATTTCTTAACTTATTTCTATGTTTTTTGGGTGCAGAAAGGCTAGATGGTGAAGCGGATCACCATATCTGAGTCCATTAAGTCTGGGGTCAAGAAACTAGCCAGCTCAATACTAAATACTGGTTGCATGCTCAGCACAGTAAAAAATATGGTCAAATCCTATTATTCTCCCTCTAAATAGCAATCAAAAGACTATTTCTGTAGGAATACTATTCTGAACAATGCACTGAGAAAATTACAGTATTTCAGTAACACTACTCTAAGTATAAAATACGTGCACAAGAATCTACTGATTTTGTAAAAAAGTAGGATATTTTCAGTCCAAATGAATGGATACAACCTAAAATAGTATTAGGTAAGAAATAAATCATAAACTGATGAAAACTTCCTGACAGAAATGTTTAAAGTGCAAAATAGTGCCAAACATGCGATTTAAATAAAAAAATACTTTCAAATGCTGTAATCCTGTTCAAGCACCTCACGTAACCATAACCTCAAAGACAAAACTGAAAAATCACAAAATTTCCTGCCAAAACTTCCAAATGAAGCTTTTAATCAACAGGCCTTACTGCACTAGTCAAAGTAAAAAGAGACATATACAAAATGTCTAATCAGAATAAACAAAGTATAAGAATACACTATTCAAGTGCTTATGGAAAAAGCAGAGGCAGGAAATAAAAACCCAAAAGGGTTATATCCAGAGAAAGGAGCAGTCTTCAAAGAGATCCTTCTCGAGGAGCTCTGACCTTTGACAGACTGCCACAGATAGTGTAGCCAGGCACTACCACCCATATGCCAGTAAGGCAATGTGTTTATTGGTCCATCACACTCACAGACAGGCAGTGGGATGAGCTCTAAGCTTTGATAGGCAGTCAGAGGGAGGGTAGCAGAGCACTACTAACCATGTGCCAGTAAGGTAGAGTGTTTGTTGAACATGTAAATAACTAGTCGACACACTAACAATTTAGCATTAAGCAACAAGCCACAAAACTCATTTCAGTTATATATATTGTGATACAAAAACTCACCAGAAATAAATGCTACTAAATAATTTGTTTTAAAAAATATTCTACAATAAAGGAGTGGAAAGAAAGGCCTAACTTTCACTAAACTAACGGCCTATCCCATGAACGGGGAGGGATGTACAAAAAATGACTACATGTTTAAGCAAAATATCACAGAAACTATAAAGATAAGAATTAACTGCGTTAAACAGCAAGGAATGGTAGAAAACAAAGACTTATCTACCTTTCCACTGAATGAAATCACCAACTAAACATCTCTGCACTTGAGCAGAGGAGGATCCATGGAATACCTGCAAGTGGCAAACAAGTTCTGAAGAGGCGTGCTGCATTACAGGAGCAAGGGAAGAAGTTCAAACTTAGGAAACTCAAGCTCCTCCCCTACCTGCCATGACACATCACCACACCCTTTCTCCTCATATAATATTTAGCTTCCAGACACTACTATATAAGAGAAAAATACCCAAAAATAGGTAGGGTAGATGACTTCAGGACCTTAGCAAGATCTCTTAGGATAATATGTTACAATTTGGAAGAGGGGAGGTGAGAGGATTGGTGAAGTGGATTAACATGGATAGCCAAGCTCCAACTTTATAGAGACTACAAACAGCTGATCAAGTTGGCAAAGTTGCTTTATCCATTTTTTGTAAAAAATTAAATTGCCTGTGAACATCTAGACATTGAAGGAAGTATTCTCCCCTGTTTGAACATGAAGGAAAAAAGAACAAGTGAACAGGTTGGTTTAGAGTCAATTCATTTGCTATCCTGTGAAGGAAGGAAGGGTCTGTATGCAAACAAACCCTGTTGATATAAAACACTAAGTATGGTGGCTTATGTAGATAGAGCTTGAGTTCTGAAATCCTTCCAGAGGTTACTGCCAGTGAAAAGAGATTCATCCAAGACAAACAAATTAATTCTGCTGAATGTGCTAGTTAGAAGGGAAACAGAGTCAATTTCTGTAGGACAAAACTGAGGTCTCAAGGTGGTATGTGGTCTTTAATAGGTGACCTCAGTAAGATGCTTTTGAAGAAGGATTTGCAAATTCTTTAGGAAGCCAGGGATTGGAAAGTAACCTTCATGTATATTTGAAACTGCTGCCAAATGGGCTTTAATAGTTAAAAATCTTGATATGTCATCAAAAAAGAGATGACAAGAAGGAGAGAACAAACTGGGATTGGGGCTGAGAAGGGTTTGATTCCTCTCTGATTGGTCAAAATAAAGAACTTTTCCCATTTACTTTTATACAGTCTGTCTGTATATTTACGAGAAGCTTTAAGGAGCTGATCGCCCTGGAAGGAAGACTGGGAGTATCTGGCCATTAATGGAACTAGAGAAACCATGTGGTTGGTTAAAGAGATATTATGTTCAGGTGGGACCTGCCAGAAGAATGAAATAGGAGATGTAGCCAGGGACCTAGAAGCAGAGGAGCCAGGGGAACCACAGTTGATGAGGCCAGAATGGGGTAATGTAGCTTACTGTGGCTCTGCACAGTTTCACTTTCTAGGTGAATGTGGTTATTAGTGGTAAAGGAGGGAAGGCATAAAGAGACCCAACAGCCACTGATGTATTACAGCATCCCTTGGGGAGTGCCTTTGTGGGGGTACTAAGAAAAAGAAGCTGTTGTACTTGTTGTTGGAGAGGGTTAATAAACAGGTTGCCACAAAGCTTCTCCTGTGACAGAATAAGTCCCATGGTACTTGAGGGTTGGGAGACCAATCATGAAGCAACAACATTTTCCTGCTAAGCCTGTTGTAAACCATCCAGGTATATGTACTTCTATAAAAAATCATTGTGTTGAGATCACCACTTCCATGCTGTCATAGCCTCATGTCACAGGGAGTATGAGCTGGTGCCTCCCTGCTTGTTGATGTACCATACTACAGCCATACGTTTGCATGCATATTGCAAACTGAGAAAGAAAGTCCTTGAATGTCTGCAATATTAGGAGGTTTTCCCTTTTCTCCAGTATGTTGATGTGTAAATTGGTCTCCTCAGTAGACTAAGTTCCTTGGACTGCCCCCCTACCCGCTTGTTACAAAAATCCCTATCCTTAGTTGGGTGCAGTAGTTTATCCTACTTCCTAGGAATGAGCTCAGCCACATCTGGTCCTCAGAAAGCCTTTCTTACTACCAGAGAATTCATACTGTCAGCAGATGGAGCCATCCAGGATGTATAAGGGACTGATCTAAAAGCTTTCATCAGAATATCTTTAGCTGGGGAGGTGGTTAGAGGATGTAGTACTCTTCTGATGCATTAATTCCAATATTTCCTAATCTTGGGGTCATCTGGAGGGGAGTGTAGGGTCCCATCCCCTTTCTCAGGATCTTCATTGTGAGAGACTCTACTCATCTTCTTTAGCATCTCTGGTTGGGAGTTTTTTGAGAAGGAAGAAAGAATGCTCTGACTCTGATGGTGGAGCTCATGATCAGTGGAAAAAGCAGGTCAATACTGAGGAAGGCCTGACACCAAAACCATTGACCCTTAGATCAGTCCTGGGTATAAGCTGATTTCAGAACTGAGAAATTAAAAACTGCAGTGTTGCAGATGGTAAACAGAAGTGAGGGCCTTGACACCAACACCACTAACCTCCTGACTTGCCAAGGCCTAGTCTCTCTTGATGTTGATAGGGATGGCATAACAACAGGACAAAGTGGTTAGAAATGAAGGGACAATCCCTCTCAGCACTAATGCACACTCCACCTGTATTACAGTCAACTGCAATTATCTTGGTGCCAAGATAGGGCCTGAAAAAAGTGTATAAGAGGTAGAAAAGTAGGGTTCAGACCTGTCTGCCCTAGAAGTAAAGAGGGATGTAATGACACCCAACTCAGTCTAAGCTTTAAGGAATGCCCTCATCATGTGCTCTAAATCATGTTGTGAAGAAAAGCTCCTGATGAACCTCACTGACCTGCACAAGGCGGAAAACAGTTTCTGAAGCTGGTCTTGAGTCCATATACTTGGACATTCCTTCTCCTAGGACAAGCTGCCCACTTTTATTCTTCTTTTTCTTAGGGAAGGATCCTGAATGATGGTAGTTTCCCAGGAAGAAGAAGACTCTTTGGAAGGCAGTGAAGGAAGAGTTGCAAAGGATGGACCCTGAATGAGTTCCAGATGACAGGTTTGTGAAAGTTATTTGGCTGTGGTTCAGTACATTGAAGCTTCAGAGATGGAATACCTTCCAAAATACTTTCAGACCACCTTTTCTCCTTTTTTTTCTTTATCATTCTTATATGAATCCCCCTGGGGAAGATATTAAATTAATATAGGCTTATTCCTGTGCTTCTCTAATGTTCTGCACCACAAGGACTTACAGGTCTCACACTGTTCTTTTAGGTGAACTAGTCCAGGCACACCACACATAAATCATGGGTGTCTTAGGGTGGGATCTTGTGACCATATTTTTTTGAATCCTGAGGACTTTTCCATGTCAGGCAAGAGCCTGCAAAAGTACTAACAGCACCGAGAAACAATTGGATTATTAGAAAACCAAAAACAATTACAGCCCAGGGCAGAAAAAATGTCAGACAAAGGTGGCCAAACTACTAATCATCTCTGAGGAGCAAGCAACAAAAATTGAGAATATGGAGGATAATGGCTGCTATGGAAAACTATCTCATGTTTATTCTTCATAAAATGCACATTAACTTACGAAGTTTCTTCACAAATGAGTCAAGTAAAATGTTTACAGTATATTTATGTCAAAGGAAAACTGAAAAGCAGATGCATGATTATGCAAGATAAAGTTTCATATAAGTAGTAACTTTTTATTTCAAGTGCCTTACAAATGCATTTTCTCTTTTGTTGTATAGTGTACTGACAGACAATTAATGGCAACATGCTAAAGGAGTTAAGAGATGATATATTATGTTTAAAAGTTAGTTATAAAAAGTTAATAAATTGTGTCATGTATCTGTGGAAACCAATTAATCAACACTATGCTCTGGCCTTCTCAGGCTGCGGGATGAGTCTTTGCAAAGACGTCTATGAGATAATGTGTACTGGTACCAAATGTTGAAAAGTTGAAGGCCAATAAATCTTTAGCACAGGTGGTCTATGTTTTAAAAGGCATATTTGTGAAGTGTTCATGTGAAGCTCTAAGCAAGGATCACAGGGACATAAAATAATTAAATACTAAATGAATTGTTGAAAGTAATATTATGTCAAAGTTCTGCATGCATGAAATCGATAAGGAAAAAGTAAATAAATGACGTTTTTCCTTTATTCTTTCAGACTGATCTAAAAATTTTGGCAGGCAGTCTCACAGCACTGTTTATGGAATAAGCAAGTACTTTGCACATCTGAAGCATTATTCTTGACTGAAACTAAAGGGTGGCACAGTGGTGCAGTGGTTAATGTTGTCGCCTCCCAGCAAGAGGTTCTCTGGTTCGATTCTCGGCTGGGGTGCCTTCTGTGTGGAGTTTGCATGTTCTCCCTGTGTTCACGTGGGTTTCCTCTGGGTACTCTGGTTTCCTCCCACATTCCAAAGACATGCATCTGGAGCATTTCTCCCTGGGCCTTTGCTGAAAATAGGCTCTGTGGAACCTAGTCGGACATTCCCGATCAACAAAAAAAAAATAAAGGTAAAACTCTGTTATTTAACTTTAACATTTGGTGCAGTGGCTCAGATTCTGAACATTGGTATTGCTGCAGGGCAGTATGGCATAAATTACAAGGGCAGACCACAAAAAGTTCTTCTGTGAATTCCACACTGCTTTGTATGGAATAGTCACAGACTCAGATACCCAACTTTTCAGGCTGTATAAACATGCTAGACTAGGTGGAAAAATTGATTTGTGGGAATTTTTTTTCTTTGCAGATAATTGTAGTTAAAACAGTAGAATGAGTGAATAATGTTTTGTTGGTTGACTGAGTTTGTTTGATAGGTGTATGTAAAGAAATAGTGGGAAGACCTCACAGGAAATAAGGAAACATTTATTAATGTGTATGCATATCCAACAAAAACTGAAAATTAACACAAGGAGGCACCTTGTGTCAAAGGTGGTACCCTCAACACTGAAAGGTAAGAGGCATGAGAGATATTTTGGGTTGTTTAATGTATGAGTGAAAAGAAAGAAAAAAAGTTAAAGTTAAATCAAATTCATGAGCCTATAGCATACTGGGGCATAGGTGTGTGTGTGTGTGTGTGTGTGTGTGTGTGTGTGTGTGTGTGTGTGTGTGTGTGTGTGTGTGTGTGTGTGTGTGTGTGTGTGTGTTGGTAAATCAAGTTCACAGGCCTATAGCATGCTGAGACATGTGTGTGTGTGTGTGTGTGTGTGTGTGTGTGTGTGTGTGTGTGTGTGTGTGTGTGTGTGTGTGTGTTGGTAAATCAAGTTCACAGGCCTATAGCATGCTGAGACATGTGTGTGTGTGTGTGTGTGTGTGTGTGTGTGTGTGTGTGTGTGTGTGTGTGTGTGTGTGTGTGTGTGTGTGTTGGTAAATCAAGTCCATGAGGTTATGCCATACTGGGACATAGGTGTGTGTGATTTGACAAATCAAATTCATGAGCCTATAGCATAATGGGACATAGGTGTGTGTGTTGCTAAATCAAATTAATGAGCCTACAGCTTGTTGGGACATAGGTGTGTGTGTGTGTGTGTGTGTGTGTGTGTGTGTGTGTGTGTGTGTGTGTGTGTGTGTGTAAATAAAGTTTATGAGCTCATAGCATGTTGGGACATAGGTATGACTGTGTGAAAGTACCAAAAAACTCATAGGATGACCAGTAAGGAAACTTCAGCACAGACTGGTCATCCTACGAGGTTTTTGTGCTTTTTCAGTGTTAGGATTCGTTGTGGCTGTTTTTGTTTCTGTTGTGTAAAAGTATCCTCAGAGGGTCTGAAACAGTGGTCAGTTCTAGTCACAGTACCTATCCATCCCGTTATCCCGATCGCAATGCTGGAACTGTAAACTTTGAGTTTATGACCTGATAAAAGCAAGGGGGATGCTGTGGGAAAAGGCTGATCGAAACCTTTCCTCTGTCATTGCACAACAACAGAATCCCCACCCTTTCCTCCCTGAACGGTGTATGAATTGATGTAGTCATTTTTTTCTGCATTACCAGGATCCAGAATCTACAAGGTAAGTCTTAATAGGGAAAATGGCAACAAAGTTATGCAGGCAGGATCACCTGCATATTTTATGTATCATAATTATAACAATAAGTAAGAAGGTCACTGAAAAACCAATCAGTAAAAACAAAATGAAACTCCAGCAAAGCTCAAACTTCCATTGAGTGACCTCCCAAACCTCTTGTATCAGGGGCACATGGGATATATGCAAATGAGCCTTATGGACATCAAGTGTTTCAGCTAATTGGCAATGCTGAATGTCCATGACTTGGTTCGTCGTTTTACTGGACAATTTCAAGCCAATAAATTCAAACCCCACTAGCTGTGGATATGCATATTTCTGCCTTGTTATGACCTCGTCAGCACAGCACAAGCAGAGTGTTTGATTAAGCATTAGAAACACAGGGCTGTTATACCCAACTGATGTCCATTATCATTAGGGTCACTGCAAAAATATCCCAAACAACAAATTGTCCAGTAAAACGATGAAACAAGTCATGGACATTCAGTATTGCCAATTAGCTGAAACACTTGATGTCCATAAGGCTCATTTGCATATATCCCATGTGCCTCTGATACAAGAGGTTTGGGAGGTCACTCAATGGAAGTTCTAGCTTTGCTGGAGTTTCATTTTGTTTTTACTGATTGGTTACTCAGTGACCTTCTTACTTATTGTTTTAGTTTGTTGTTTGGGATATTTTTGCAGTGACCCTAATGATAATGGACATCAGTTTGGTATAACAGCCCTGTGTTTCTAATGCTTAGTCAAACACTCTGCTTGTGCTGTGTTGACGAGGTCATAACAAGGCTGAAATATGCATATCCACAGCTAGTGGGGTTTGGCTTTATTGGCCTGAAATTGTAAAGTAAAATGATGAAACAAGTCATGGACATTCAGTATTGCCAATAAGCTGAAACACTTGATGTCCATAAGGCTCATTTGCATATATCCCATGTGCCTCTGATACAACAGGTTTGTGATGTATCATAATTGTGGAAAGGAAAGTTGTTAAATATTTGAATGAGTGGTTTCAGTTTACTAAAAGTGCCATAGTGAAATATTTCCATTAAATGGGACTTATAAGGATAAATTAGGGAATTTAAAGGGTATTTTGGAAGAAAAGAAAAACAAAGTAAGTGGGGAACAAATGGCAGTATTTTATTCCCGGTATACTAAAGCTCTTAAAATGCAAAATTAATCAGCATTAATGGGATTACAGGATACTAATAAGAAGTTGCTACAACAGGTGAAAGAGGTTAAAAAGGCAGTACAGACCAGTAAAAAGGGATCCCTTTATCCTGTCTTGGCAAGTTGGGAAGAAACTGGGAATGGCCATAAAGCACAGATTTCAAAAGAGGATGATAATCCTCCAGTAGCTACTACACCCCTGCCCCAATATGCTCCTGTACAAGATTATGTTGTTTCTCAGTCCACTGCATTTCAGTCAACTGTCCATTAGACACCAGGTCAGCATGGTACTGTTGCATCTCAAACTAGTTCCCCTGTTCAACACTCATCTTCAGAACAGGTATCTGTAATCAGGAAGGTTTCTTCTTCTTCTCATTTTCAACAAGCTTGTATCTCTCCAACAGGAGCACTAACATTTGACATTCCTGTGGCTCATCACACACACTCACATGACAGGGTAGGACAAGAGGCCATTGCCTCTGGAGAGGATCTTTTGGCACCACTGTCAGAAGAAAAATTCAAACAAGTCACATCTGCCTCAGGTGATGAAATACTTCTTTATTAGCAGCTAACCAAATTACACAGCATGTTGGCCAAGATGATCTCCTCTGGTCAACTTGTTTACTGACATCAACTTTTATACTGCAAGCAAAACAACTTTTTGTTACATTTCTGACTGTTGACAGTTGGCTATGCAAAAACACCTGTGGTAAACATGTTTATCACATATCACCTCAAACCAACAGTTAGTACAGAATGTTCAAGAAGCACAGAATGTTCAGTTCAACAATGGTAGCTCAAATTTTCTAGGACACACAGCCTGCTTCAGTAAATTAACTCTTACTCGGCCGTGCGTCCTTATCCCAGGCTTCACTGAGCTATAACCAAGTCTCTTTATTCTGAAATGCAGAAAACAGTTATTATTCAGGTTCACAAGCAATGCTGCATTTTGTTCACAGATGAGGCCCATTTTAGATAGGCATATCCCAACAAATAACATGTTCACTTTGCAAGAAGAGGAAAAAGACAAATAACAGTATGTTTTAAAACTTTTTCTCTTAACAACCACTTAGAGAAATATTGGGGGCTAATAATAGAGGGCTTGTTCATTGCTCTAGGACCCCTGCTGATTTGTATATGTCCAAAAGGTTTCCAAATATTAGAGAAGACCCATTATTGTTTAAGGAGGAATTAAAAACTATAATTGCATGTTATAACCCTACTTTGACAGATTTAAATCAGATGCTTCTGGTAGTCACTTTAGATGAAATAAGAAAACAGTTGCTTAAAATGGCTGGAATAACAGATTTTACTCTCACAGGGAATGCACTTAGAAAAAAAATGGACAGATTTGTTAAATAAAACTACAGAAGTGTGTCAAGTTAGGACAGACTTGTCTAAAATACAGGTGTGTAAGGAAAATTAAGGGGAAGACCCTGCAGATTATTTGAGCCATTTCAAAGCAGTGTTTGCTAGACATACCAGATCCAGAAGAAAAGGCTAAGGCAGCTATTGCAGGTCTACAATAGATACAATACAATACAGGTCTACAAACCCCTGTACAAAATCAAATAAAGGAAGTGCATATAGACTGGCAGGGAAAGGACTTGGAGTCCTTAAGTTCTGCAAATTACTGTATTGAGTATCAGGAAAATGGAGAAAGGATACTGAAGATAAGCTGTTAGATTTGCCAATAAGGCAATTAGAAACCCCAAGGGTCAAAGCAGAGGCAGGGGAAGGACAGGAATTGCTAGGGGATTTTGAAAGGTGCAGCTGGTTGGTAACAACAAGCTGGCAATTCCCCTCCTGCCTCATCTGATGGACCTTGCTTTAACTGTGGTGAAGCAGGACACTGGAGAGGATAATGCCCACACAAATGAATGCAGACAGTCCAACATACTTGGACTGAATTGCAGCTGAATTATAGCAACACTGCATTTCCCGCCACCACCTCCTCAAATTGGAAGGAGTCAGGAATCGCAATCCTGACTATGTCAGAAAAATTAAACAGAAATAAAACTTGATACTCTGCTGCCAATAGGTCAAAATGGACCCACTGTTAAGGTAGAAATAAATTCACAGAAAATTCCTTTCCTGGTGGACACTGGAGCCACTAGGTCTGTATTAAAAGGTACCTAAGATAGTCATACCAGTATCAAAACATAAAGTAAAGGCAGTTGGAATAACAAATGCTACTGTTACATATACTGTTTCAGAACCTATACACATTTCTTTACGGCTGATTGAAGAAAGGCATTCTTTACTTTTGAGTACTACTGCACTGGTGAACTTGCTAGGAAGAACAGACCTCTTATGCAAACTGGGTTTTACTATTTACTGTTCACCAGAAGGGGTGCATTTGGATGTTCCAACAGAATCAGAGGGGAAAGTATTAGTAGTTTTAGCACAAGCTGAGGAACAGTCTGTTGAAGGTATACAGAGAGGTGAAAAACTGTTGCAGCAGATACCTACTAACTTATGGGCTAAAAGTGCTAATGAAGTAGGTATATTAAAATCTGCAGAACCCATAAAAATAAAATTGAATCCATCTAAACCTCTCTCTAGAGTTCTGCAGTAGCCACTGAAACCAGAAGCACAGCAGGGAATCAAACCTGTAATTCAGTCCTTAATACAGCAATAGTAGTGCCAGCTAGAAGCCCTTGCAGTACTCATATTCTCCCTATAAAGAACCCGGAAAGGATACTTAGATGTTTGTGCAAGATTTGAACGCTGTAAACAGTGCAGTATTGCCAACTTTTCCTGTGGTCCCAAATTCATCAACAATACTGAGTTACATACCACCTACAGCAAAATATTTTTGTGACAGATCTGTGTTCAGCATTCTTTTCTATACCTAGCCACCCTGAAATTCAGTTTCTGTTTCCCTTTACTTATAAGGGACAGCAGTATACATGGACATGGTTCCCACAGGGATACACTAAATCTCCTTCATTATTTTCTCAGATTCTAAAAAGAGATTTGAAAGATGGGACATTTCCAGGTGGGTCTGTTAGTGCGATATGTAGATGATTTACTATTTCAGTAGTGTCTGCAGGATGCACTACATCTTTTAACTATTCTTGCAAAAAAGGACATAAGGTGTCAAGAGAAAAATTACAGCTATGGTTATCTCAGGTACATTATCTTGGTCATCTGATATGTCAGGGTAGCAGGCAAATGCTACCATCTCATACAAAGCAATAGTTAAAGCCTCACAGCCAACTACTTAGCATCAGTTTAAATCTTTTTTTTAGGTACGACAGGACATTGCAGACAGTTGATTTCTAACTAATCAGAAACTGCTAAGCTTTTGACAAATCTTTTAAAACAGGTTACACCAGAGCCCCTCCCTTGGTATAGTGAGAAGGAAAATTCATTTCAGAATTTAAAGCAAGTTTTAGCTACCGCTCCAGCTTTAGGGCTACTAGATTATGAAAAAGACATTAATTTTATTTTGTCATGAAAGAAATTGATTTACTCAGACTGCTTGCACAGAAACATGGGGACAACTATTGTCCATTAGCTTATTATACTACAGCACTTGATTCTGTTGCAAAGGGATTTTCACCATGTTTAAGGGCAGTGGCTGCTGTTGCCATTTTAGCCTATCTTGCACAATCACTGGTGCTCGGGCACAATCTTACTGTAGCCATTCCTCATTCTGTATCATCTCTCTTACTTAAAATAAAAACTCAGCCTCTCTCAACTGCATGTTTAACTAAATATGAACTTACTCTTCTTTCTGATCTATCTTTTGCTCTCATACACTATCCTTTTTAAATCCTGCATTTTTGTTACCTACTGCTGAAGATGGTAAAGACCATGATTGTATGTGTGTGTGTGTGTGTGTGTGTGTGTGTGTGTGTGTGTGTGTGTGTGTGTGTGTGTGTGTGTGTGTGTGTGTGTGTGTGTGTGTGTGTGTGTCTGTGTGTGTGTGTGTGTGTGTGTGTGTGTGTGTGTGTGTGTGTGTGTGTGTGTGTGTGTGTGTGTGTGTGTGTGTGTGTGTGTGTGTGTGTGTGTGTGTGTGTGCGTGTATCTGTGTGTGTGTGTGTGTGTGTGTGTGTGTGTGTGTGTGTGTGTGTGTGTGTGTGTGTGAGACTAATTACCTGCTTTCTCCTAGGAATGACTTAAAGGACACTCTCATAACCAATGAACTGGACCTATTTATGGATGGCACCCACGGAAGAGATCGAAATGGAAATTTGGTCACAGGAATATCTGTCTGCACCAGTAATGATGTTTTGCTTCAACAAAGACTAGAAATGCATTTTCTGCCCAGGTAGCTGAGTTAGTGGCTCTACAAAGGGCTTGTGAACTAGCAAGAGAAAAAGTTACTAATACGCCTTTGGAGTAGTACATGATTTTGGACAACTTTGGAAACAGAGGGGATTTTTAACCTCAGCAGTAGGTCAGATTAAAAATTCTTTTTATGTCAATGCTCTTTTAGATGCTCTTTTGTTACCTGGAGAATTAGTAGTAGTTAAATGTACTGTCCATCAAAAGGCTATGGATACGGTTTCAAATGGAAATAATTTGGCAGATCAAGGTGCTAAGCAAGCTGTGGAAGGACTTTGTGAAAATTACATGTGGTGTTCTTGCAAGACTCTAACACGGATGATGTGTTTGATTTTAAGAGAGTATCAGCTTTCCAAGCTGAAGCATCACAGGAAGAAGTTCAGAGCTGCCTTAAAGACAGATGCAGTAAATCTGACGATGGGTTATGGCAACATCCGGCCGGCCGGCTGGTGGTGCCTGCCTCCTTGCTACCTTACCTGGTAAGGCATATCATTTACCAGTTCATGCATGTAAGACATCATTATTTAATCAAATTACCCAAAAGTGATATGCCCCTCATGTCTCTTTTTGATACTTTAGTATGTTAATAATTTTACAGTATGTTTAGAACACAATGTTAATAACATTGCAAACATTTGAGTTGCATGCTTACTTCCACCTTGGAACCTTTTGTAAATGTGCATTTGCACTTTGTCCAGATGCCAAAGGTCCGTAATTTACAATTTATATTGATGGTGGTATGCATGTTTTCTGCATTGGTTGAAGATTACCCATGCCACAAAGCAGATTCTGTAACGGTTGTTAAAAACTTGTATTTGAATTTATACCTAGATTCGGTATACTTTGTACTATCAATAGTGATCAGGGAACACATTTTAATGGCTCCCTGATCAGAGAGCTGTGTAAGATTTTTAGCACTAGGTCAAGTCTTCACTGTCCCAACCATCCACAGTCATCTGGATTAGAAGAGAGGGTTAACAGAACCATTAAAAATAAGATTTCAAAGATTTATGCTGAAACAAAGCTTAAATGGCCAGAGGAACTTCCCTTAGCATTAATGGGTATGAAGAGCACATTAAATACTACAAGGAGATTGAGTCCCTATGAGATATTAATGGGGAGACCTACAGCCCTTTCAGGTACTCCCCTGTGTCAAACGAAGAATTGCCTCTAACTGATGATGTTATATTGCCTTACTGTGCAAAACTTGCAGCAGTATCACAAAACTGTACAAGAAGCTCTTCTTCAACCTCCTGACCAGCCCTTTCACCAACTGTGACCCAGTGATTGGGTTTACGTTAAAACTTTCCAGAGAAAGAACTGTTTGAGTCCAAAGTGGAAAGGCCCTTTCCAGGTCCTGCTTACCAACTTTTCTGTAATCCGCTGTGCAGGACTACCAACTTGGATTCATTCATTGCATTGTAAAACGACTTGTCATGTGGAAGCCCCAGATGAATCATCTTTATAAGAGAAGAAAGATCAAAAGACACAGGACAAACTAACTATCTGCCTCAGTGAAGGATTAAAAGAGAAAATCATCTCAAGATGGCAGGCCATGATAAGTCAAGTGACAGCAGGTACTTTTACTTTGTTTTTGTTGCTGTTTCCTTTTATAAACTGGTCAAGAGAAAATATTTTCCTGTTGGTTCTGGATGGAGCATATCATCATGGACTTAATTAACAAGGAATTAGGGATCTCCAAACTCTAGATCCCACACAATTTGGTTTTGTGAAAGGTAGATCATTCCTGCCCAACCTGGTTGACTTCTTTGAAGCAGTCACCAGAGATGTGGATGAGGGCAAGGCAGTTCATACAGCTTACCTCAATCTGACCAAGGCCTTTGATACCGTTCCCCACTCAAGAATTATTGATAAACTCACCAAACTAGGCATCAACACCTATATCACTAGGTGGGTCGCAACTTGGCTCACAGATAAAACCCACAGTGTGAAAGCAGTGGGCATCTACTTCTCAGAAGTCCAGGCCAACATGGAGGGACTCTAGCTGACCACGTTCACAGATGATTGCAAGCTGGGAGCCATTATTAACTCCCCAAGTGATATACACATCCTACAGAAAGGCCTCACTGAGACCAATGACTGGTGTCGAAACCATGGCCTTAAGCTTAATGCCAAAAAATGCGTCATCATCCCTTTTGGGAAAAACTCAGTTCCCACTAATTACCACATTGATGGGAGCCCAGTGAACGCTGAAGGTGTTATAAGAGATCTGGGGACACAGGTTGACAGCAACCCTTCCTTCGACCACCACATTGCCATTGTAGTCAGAAAGTCCTTCTATGTTGCACATCTCATTACCAAGGGTTTTACATCCAGGAAGAAAGAGGTCATCGTCTCTCTCTACTCTTCTCTCATTAGGCCAGTAATTGAGTATAATGCCCCATTTGGCATGTACCTCACTAGACACATGCAACAGCTGGAAAGGCCACAAAAGTACCTCACAAAGAGGATCCTAGGCCTTAAACACCTGTCCTACATGGACAGACTCAAAAAACTCCAGCTATTCCCTGTCTCATATCATCTACTTAGTAGCGATCTCTGCTTGACTTACAAAGCCATGTCTGACCCAGCTGTGTTAGAAATGCTACATCTAAAGAAATCCCAATCCCTCCACACCACATGCTCCACAGACCTCAACCTCATTACCATAATCAACCGAACATGCTGGAGGGACAGATTCATAACTCAGAGACTGCCCATGCTCTGGAATAGACTTCCCATACATGTCAAGCAGAGCACCTCACTAGCCCTCTTCAACAGAAATCTTGATGAGTGGATGGGAAATAGAAAGTTCACCCCGGGGATGACTCCAGTGGCTCTACTTGATAGAGGCACCGGGAACTAACGTCGAACAGCACGATGCTAGGGCATTTCTATGGGCTAGGCTTGTAAAGGCTCCAGGGCCATTAGCCTAGTACAGACCTATGAGCCTATGAACCTATACCTAAGCATTCCAAGGCATGATTCCAATCCCTGCATCACAGGTGAGACTTGAAAAGAAACTTAGTGACACTAATCTAACTTGGAGTACTGAGTCTGACTTTTCCAAGGCTAAGTCTCTTCAGCTTGCAAGTACAATCATGACAAAAATGTAGCTGTACCAGTCAGAACCAGCAATTGCAATGACACTAGACATGAAAGTGTGTTGAACTCTTTACACCTAAAAAGCTATGACTGGGAGTGTGGCATGGGCATGACAGAGGATCATTACTACATTTGCAGTGATCGTGCCTCTCCTTGCTTGCTTACAAACTGATCTGGGTGTTGTTTTGTGGGCTATATTATTCCTGCTGTTCAACATTTCAAAAACCCTCCTGCAGACAGAGTGAGAAATAAATGGGCAATTCACTGGGCAGAACAAGTATTTTCAGCCTTTACTCCTGGGTATATTGTGCAAAGGACAACGCTCAAAATCACCATTCTTGCTCAAATTCTTCAGGAGGTTGCAAACCACACTTTGTATCACATCAGGATGGCAAATCGAGAAATGACTGAAATTTGAACTGCGGTATTACAACATCGGCTGGCATTTGACATAATACTAGCTACCAAGTGGGGTCATGTGCCCTCATAGAAAGTCATTGTTCCTACATTAGTGACAATCATGATGAACAAGTAAAGTTGGTCATTTTAATGGAGCAGTGGGCCAAGGACATGGACAGCACAGATAAACAGTGGACACTTTTTGGATGGTTGGGCAGTGCATTTGGTAAGTCGGAACTAGTATATTACACGCTATCATTACAATAATTGCTATTATTCTTTTAGTTGTTTTAATATTTTCTGTTCTAAAGGCTGTGATTACAAAATGCTTAATCTTGCCTGCACATGTAATGCCACTTATAAAAGTATGTAATGATGAACAAATCACCCCCTGGATTGAAAGCCAAGTTAAACTAAGATTGTATGTCAAATAATATTATATCTTCTCCTAAATGTATATGTTAGTGTTGTGATACTTGCTAGGTGTCCAATTTAAACTGCCATATCAGCCAGCAGCCATACCCCCCTCTGCTTACTTTTCTTGTACTCAGTTTCCTCTTTCCCTAGTCATCCCAGCCTTTCCAGTATTTCTAACTCCCTCAAGCCTTTCCCTTCTAAATTACTTTTTCTTTTTTTTCTTCTTCCAACCATCTACTGTAGTCTCCACTCTATGTAATTACAGGTTTTGACCACTAGATGGCTGTCTTCACCCACTTCTAATTTCACTTACTTCTCTACTTTCCTCTCATTATAAACTATTTACTCTTACTTCACTCTTACTGCTCTACCTTCCACTTACTATAGTCTTTTAACCCTAGTATCTAGCTCTCTTCTTCTTCATCTCTAGTCCTATACAAGCCCTTACTCTCCCTTTTGCCTCTCAGTTTTTCCTTTCCTTACACTCACTACCACTGCCTTTTTTCTTACCTTCCCTTGGTCTTACCTTCTTCTATACTGATTGTTTTTCTCCCTGCTATAACCTTCCTTTGGGTCTGCCCCGCTCCGTTCGCCCTGCGGGTTCACTCTGCTCCTCTCCCTACCCCCAATTTCAACCCACCCCCAGTGGTCCTAACCATATACCTCTGTAACCACTCCCCCTCCCATTATCAGCCTATCTCTTACCTCCTTGACTTACCAACCACACCCCCTAAATCTACAATTCCTTAATTAATCTAATTACCTTTCTTGGCCTACTCCCTCACTTCCCTACACCTCATCCTGTACTGATTTTCTATAGCACTCTCTCTTACAACCAGTTCTATTTACTTAATTAGACACCTCCTCCCTACTCAACCTCTTATAGCACTCTCTCCTTTTACTTACTACACTCCCTCCCACAACCTACTCTAACCACTTATCTACACATCCCAATGGCCCCAACACACACGTCTATATTCACAAACATACTACTCTTAACTACAACTCTTGCTTCTCTTACAATACCATACACTAACCTTCTTCGAACATTTTTCTCTTCCTGAACAACACCACCACTACCATCAAACTCTACCATCTTCTTTCATCTGCTCCCTCAACCACAGTAACTTAACCTCCACCTCTATCTATATATTACCAAAATATCATAGAGCTACCCATCTTACTTACTTCCTTATAAAAAAAAAAACTCAAATAATTACGACAAATTCCTTAGGTTTGTACAATATCCTCATCTACACCTCCTATTAGATGGTGATATTCATCCAAACCCTGGCCCCAATAATGATAATCCCAATAACCTACACAACCAAACATTGCCTGTTATCGCTACCTTAACTAAATCACCTAACTCCCTCCTGATAACTCACCTTAACATTCGAAGCATAAACAATAAAATCACCCACCTACATGCACTCTTAGATGTGTACTCATTTGATATTCTCTGTATTACAGAGACATGGCTAAAGCCCTCAACTCTGGACCAGGAGATTACCCCTCCTGGATATAATATCCTAAGATGTGACCATAAAACCAAAAAGGGTGGAGGTATAGCCATTTTGTACAAATCTAAACTCCAAGTATCACCCTTCAATATACTCCTACCATCAGATACCAATTCAGAAACCCTTACTGCCAAACTTCAAATCAACAACTCCAAATCTATCTATCTAATTTTCACATATCTCCCCCCTGGAAATAATACCAATACTCTTGAAAACTTACTTAGTTACCTCTCTACCCATTTACCTCAGGAGACCATTGTATTAGGTGACTTTAATATAGACTGAGTTACCTGTAGTTCCCCTAATCCTACTAATCACATAAATCTTTATGGATTCTCACAAATTATAACCACTCCTACTAGAATCCATAAGCCAAGCAGTAAGGAAAACCACCCTAGACTGGATCCTTATCAACAGCCACCTTGATACCTATAAACCAGGAACCCTTCCTGACGATATCAGTGGCCATATGCTAACCTACATTATTAAACAAGAGTCCATATCCCAGCTACTAATAATTTTAAAACCTCTCACTCCAAAACATTTTTTAATCAGTGAGCTTCCTAAATGAACTGAAAGCATGTGACTGGTCACCAATGTCTCATCTTCAACTTGATGAAGCAGTGATCTACTTTAACACTAAATTTCTTCAAATCCTGGATTACCACGCCCCCTATCGCTCTTCCCGAATAACAACCAAAATTGCCCCCTGGCTCAGAAAACAAACCAGGAAAAACATCCTCCTTAGAAATAAAATCTGGGCTAAATGGGGAGCCTCCAAATGTCCATCGGATCACCTTTACTTTAAACAGTTAAGAAATGCCACCAAGAAAGATATTCTTAGAGACAAAAAAGAGTATTACCTTCATCTCCAACAAACCCATCAACAGAAACCACAAAAATTCTGGTCAGGCATAAACAAACTTCTTCAGCCAGGGCACTCTTTAACTCCTGCCCCAGCAGGATTCAACCATAATAACTCTAACCAGATTCCCGACGCCTTTAATAACTACTTTACTGAAGCCATTCAAACCCTAGCCAATACTCTACCACTACTCTACCACCTATGACTACTTCCCCATTAAATACCACTAAGACTCCTTCTCCTGCCTTTCAAATACAGCCTGTACCTACATCCCTAATCTGCAACCTCCTTCAAAAACTAAAACCTTGCACCTCATCTGCTGACTGTCTGCCAGCTGAATACCTGCAAATTGCAGCAAAAGCCATAGCCTACCCCATCTCCATCCTTATAAATAGAACAATTTTAGAAAGCAAAATCCCTGCCATATGGAAAGTATCCCACATCATCCCGAGACATAAAGGTGGGTCATCTACTGAGCTCTCCAACTTTCGGCCTATTGCCTGACTCTCTCCAATAGCTAAGATAATGGAAAAATGCATTCACAGACAACTACTTGACCACCTTCTCCAAAATAATTTTCTTGCCAACTGCCAACATGGCTTCAGGCCATTCCATAGCACAACCACTGCCCTGCTATCCTTTTCCGACTCCATAAACAAAAATCGTAACAATAACACTTTTTCCTCTGCACTATTTATTGACCTTTCAAAAGCCTTTGATATGGTGAACCATAACATACTTATGTTGTGTCTTTCGGCTTTTCCCGGTTAGGGGTCGCCACAGCGGAACTCCGGTCCACTAATGATTGGCAGTAGATTTTTACATGCTGGCTTGCCGGGCCTAACGCACAACCTTCAATGAAGGAACGCCCATTCACGCATGTCGCCACACAGACGACGCTCTGAGAATCGAACGGGCAACGTCTAACTGTGAGGCGACAACGCTACCGCAGCACTACCACCTCACACATACTAAAAGCCCAATCACTTGATCCACAAGCATCACAATGGTTTAAGTCCTACCTGGAAAACAGACAGCAAGCAGTACTTTGGGATAATACTCTTTCTACATCCTTCCCAGTGAATATTGCAGTACCCCAAGGCTCTATCTTAGGACCCCTACTCTTTTCATTGTTTATTAATGATCTACATACCCAAATTCCTCAAGCCACCTGCATACAATATGCAGATGACTACTTTAATTTGTTCAGCCAAGACCATAGCCTCTCTCCAGTCCCTCACTCAAACTGTATTCAACACTGTTGAAAATTGTAAATCACTAAAAGGCAACACAGCACACAAACAGAGATCGGGGAAAGCGTAACCAAGTAAAGATAAATGAAAACAGTCACCATAGAACGTTGTCCCCTAATGGCTGCTCAGACGAAACACCACAGAATTAAAGCACCTCAGGAATGTAGCTCGTTTAAAATCCACAAATATGGATAAGACTTTGCTGGCATAAAATGCAGGCTGCAATCCAAATATAATTAAAACACAGTTTTATTCGATGAGGACAAGAGTGAGCGCTTTCGCCAAACTGGCTTCTTCAGACTATACTGGGTGACGCAGAAATGCTGAGAAGTTTTGTTGAATATATGAACACTTCCACCAATTTTCTGAAGTTTACGTTGAATTATTCTGATACTAAAATCTCATATTTAGATGTAGAAGTCTTCAAACTTGATAATGGGTTACTTAACACTACGATCCATAGGAAGCTATGTCATAGGAATACATTTTTACATAGAGGCAGCATGCACCCCAGCCATGTTTACCACAATATATTGAAGGGTCAGTTTATGCGAGCATCCCGTTACAACCCCTCAGATAATGGCTATGAAAGAGAGGTGGAAGAGCTGAGGTAGGTTTGTAGAAAGGGGCTATGATGAAAGAGTGATAGAGTTGGTTATTATGGAGGTGAATAATTTGCGAACTACGAGAGCTAAACCATATTTTGCAGAGCAAAATCAAACCCCTGAGGTAGATATACCATCTAATATGGGAGGGGTGAGACCAATTATGTCATACACAAGAGATACTAAGGCAGTTAAAGAAATATTAGAAAGGCACTGGGATATATTATTGTCCGATAGTGTGATAGGTGAAATAGCAGGGCCGAATCCAAGGATTACATTTAAGAATAAACCCAACTTAAAGAGACTGCTGTGTAAACCAAAGAATCTAAGCCTGAGACAGATGGAACCCAGACAAAATACAAACACCTTGCCATGTGGTAGGTGTAACCACTGTGAATTTATTAACAAAGATTTAATTTTTATACACCCAGTCTCTGGTTATAAGTATTATTTTAATACTGATACCAATTGTAATAGCAAAAATGTGGTTTATATTGCGAAATGTGTAATATGCCCTCCTTTTACATAGGAAACCAACAGACCCCTCAGAGATCGTATTAGGAGCATAACTATCACATTAGAATGGGGTCGGAGGTAAATGCACTAGCTAGACATTGTAGAGTAGCAGGTATGGGTCACACTTTTCATTTCAGTGTTATAAAACAACTATTAATTAGTCAAAGAGGGGTGATATTATTAATCAAACTTTAGAATGTGAGCTTAGATGGATAATAAGAATGAGAGCAGATGAGCCGCCAGGCTTGAATGACAGGGTACAAATCAAACCTGTATTAAAGAATAGGAGAATTTTCAGACCTAAATAATATAAATGAATTAATTACTATAAGTATCATAGTATACATGCTAGGATTGTTCATTTGAAAGTATATGTATATAATGTTTTTAAGTGTACTTGTATTTGTATTATTAGCTGTTTTAAGCCAGTGATATGAATGCTTTTAACTTTGTATGGCTTTAAGCCCTTTGTATTTGAGCACTTAGCCATTATTTTACTAATTATTTAATTATGTTTTCTCACCAATCATTGTAATGGGTGGGTTACTTAAACTTCATTCACAAAGCATGAATTGTATAGTCTGAAGAAGCCAGTTTGGCGAAAGCGCTCACTCTTGTCCTCATCGAATAAAACTGTGTTTTAATTATATTTGGATTGCAGCCTGCATTTTATGCCAGCAAAGTCTTATCCATATTTGTGGATTTTAAATGAGCTACATTCCTGAGGTGCTTTAATTCTGTGGTGTTTCGTCTGAGCAGCCATTAGGGGACAACGTTCTATGGTGACTGTTTTCACTGTTGAAAATTGGTTCATGCAACACTGCCTCCTGAACCCCCAAAAAATAAAATTATTGCTCTTTGCTCCAACTCAAAAATCACCTCAACTGTACTTCACAATAGCCTCAAACAATGCAACTAACAACCCCAGACACTACAACCCATCTACTAGGAGTAACAATTGATAACAACCTTAGCTATGATGACCACATTAATTCTACAATAAAGTCTGTCAATGACTATTGCCCAGACCCACCTTATCTCTACCCTGTTCTATGCTTCTGCGATATATACCAATCTATCTAAAAACAACTTTACCAAACTTTCCACAAGTTATAATAATATAGCCAGATTTGCCACTGGCACCCCATTTAGAACTCACCACTGTCTCAACCTCAAACAACTGGGATGGCTAGAACTGCAGAACCAACTACTGTGTCACCAACTTGTTATCACCCAAAAGACCCTTTATCACCCTAACAATACCCCAATCCTCACTAATCTGATTACACCCTACAAAAATCTTGCAACACTACGCTCAGCTAATAAGCTCCTTGTTTCCACTGTTAAGTCAAAAAACAAAGCTGGGGACTCACTTTTCTCCAACACAGTAGGTAAAAACTGGAACCAGCTTCCTACTGGACTTTCCACCCTTCCTTCCACGTTCCTATTTAAAAAACATCTTAAAGAACATCTTAAATCTCACTGGCTTTCTCCCTGCTCTAACCCTGACTGATATTTCATTCCCCTTCTTGCTCTCTCTACACTTCTCTTCCATACTGTTCTTTGATGCCTACTTTGCAATTTATAATCTCCTTCATACTACAAAAAAAAAAATGTGTTTTTGTTTATCTCTCTGTATTTTGATATTAACTTCAACCTACTAAATGACTCAGTACAATTTTGTTCTGACCAATGTAGCCAATGTACTGTAATTCACTTGACTATTACTATATATTGTATTCTTTATCACTGCTAGTGCTTGGAGCTTTTCTCCCCGGGCCTCTACTGAAAATGGACATATATCCAGTTAGACTAGCCCGGTCAACAAATGTAAAATAAATAAATAAATAAATCACTGTAGATGATGAATATAATGATGCCAAAGCATATTTTATCAAACTAAAAATAATTAAAATATAATTGTGGGTGATACATGTCAGAGGGAGGGCTGTTATGGAAATTTATTATGTCTCATGTTTATTCTTCACAAAATGCATATTAACTTGTAGTTTCTTCACAAATGAGTCAAATAAAATGTTTATGTTTATGTCAAAGGAAAACTGAAAAACATATGCATGATTATGCAAGATGACGTTTTATATAAGTAGTAGCTTTATATGTCAAGTGCCCTACAAATGCATTTTCTCTTTTTGTTGTATAGTGTACTGATAGACAACTGAAGGCACAGTAAGTGCTACAGGAGTTAAGGGATAAAGAAGTTATTTACTTACCATAATGTTCCATCTGTGTTGTCGATCTTTGTTCTTCCTCAACAAATGGGTTCAGATCTAATCAGTAAGATCTGACTCAGCCAATGCTAAAGCTCACAGCCACCAGATCTCTCGAGCTTCTTCCTTACACACAGTGCACCCTCCCAATTACTGCTGCCATATTACCATAGAAAGATGAAGAGAATTATGGAAAGCCATATCCAGAGTCATATATACATACAAATGTACCTATTTCATAGGTTCATAGGTGTGTAAGTAGGCTAATGGCCCTGGGGCCTTTACAAGCCTAGCCCATAGAAGTGCCATGTCATTGTGCCATCCATAGTTAGTTCCCAGTGCCTCTATCAAATAGAACCACTGTAGTGATCCCCAGGGTGAACTTTCTATTTCCCATCCACTCATCAAGATTTCTCTTGCAGAGGGCTAGTGAGGTGCTCTGCTTGACATGTATGGGAAGTCTATTCCAGTGCATGAGTAGTCTCTGGGTTATGAACCTGTCCCTCCAGCATGTTCTGTTAATTGTGGTAATGAGGTTGAGGTCTCTAGAGCATGTGGTGCAGAGAGATTGGGATTTTTTTAGATGTAGCATTTCTAACAGAGCTGGGTCAGACATGGCTTTGTAAGTCAAGCAGAGATCGCCTCTTAGTAGACAATATGAGACAGAGAATAGCTGGAGTTTTTATGAGTCTGTCCATGTAGGATATGTACTTAAGGCCTGTGATCCTCTTCGTGAGGTACTTTTGTGGCCTCTCTAGCTGTTGCAGGTGTCTAGTGAGGTACATGCCAAATGAGGCATTACACTCTATGATTGGTCTAATGAGGGAAAAGTAGAGAGAAATGATGACCTCTTTCTTCCTAGATGCAAAACCCTTGTTAATGAGATGTGCTACATAGAAGGACTTTCTGACCACAGTGTCAATGTGGTGGCCGAAGGAAAGGTTGCTGTCAACCTGCGTCCCCAGATCTCTTATAACGCCTTCAGTGTTCAGTGAGCTCCCATCGATGTGGTAATTAGTGGGAATTGAGTTTTTCCCATAGGGGATGATGACGCATTTTTTTGCATTAAGCGTAAGGCCATGGTTTCAACACCAGTCACTGGTCTCAGTGAGGCCTTTCTGTAGGATATCTGCATCACTTGGGGAGTTAATAATGGCTCCCAGCTTGCAGTCATCTGCAGATTTGGTCAGCCAGAGTTCCTCCGTGTTGGCCTGGACTTCTAAGAAGTAGATGCCGAACAGGAGAGAACCCAGGACTGACACCTGTGGGCTGGTCGGCAGTTTGACTTGGAGTCAGCTGCTTTCACACTGTGGGTTCTATCTGTGAGCCAATTTGCAACACAACTAATGATATAGGGGTTGATGCCTAGTTTGCTGAGTTTATCAATAATTCCTGAGTGCGGAATGGTATCAAAGGCCTTGACCAGATTGAGGTAGGCTGTATGAACTGCCTTACCTTCATCCAGCGCTCTGATGACTAACTCAAAGAAGTCAACCAGGTTGAGCAGGCATGATCTACCTTTCACAAAACCAAATTGCATGGGATCCAGAGTTTGGAGATTCCCTATATCCTTGTTAATTAGGTCCATGATGATGCGCTCCATAGCCTTACATATCAGACTCGTCAGGCTTCACGCCCACCAGGGGCAGCAATATCCTAGACCTGGTCATTACCAACATGGGAAACCGGTGTTCCACATCAGAGGTCAATTCCTCATTGGTCAGATCCGACCACAAGCTAATCAGCCTAGACATCCACATCCCACCCCCAGCCCCAATTAGGGAAACCATCATAAAAAACTTCTCAAAAGCCAACTTCACACTTCTTAAGACAGAAGTTGCAAACTTCATGACACCCATGCAGACGGACAATAGAGGTATGACTGCTGAATCCTACACAAATGCACTTTATAAGCACTTACACGAGTGCATGGATCATGCTATCCCTAATAGAACCAAGATGTTATCCTCCAAAAAAAGGAAGCCAATCTGGTGGTCCTCTGCCATAAACAAACTCTACAACAGAAGAAAGAAACTGTTGCAAAAAAGAGTAAAATCCCATGACTTGAGGAACTCCCTGGTCAACCTCAGTAAGAAGCTGAGATCCCTCATAAAATCCTCCAAAGCTAGTTACGAAAACAAAATTGCCACTGACTCTAAAGACAACCACAAAGCATTCTATAGCTATGTCAAAAATCTAAATGGGAACATTCAGATCTGCTCTGAGTTACAGCATAATGGCACTAAATATACAGAACCAACTGATATTGCCAACATCCTAGCAGATAGGTTCAGTGCTAACTTTACCCCCTCTCACCCCTAGAGGGCCCATCTCTATACCGGAAGAATGCAAAGTTCCTATAATCACGGCTGCACAGGTAAAAAACACACTCTCCAAAGCCAAGAACACAGCATCCATGGGACCTGACAATATCCCAGGCTGCGTTCTACACGAACTACAGAATGAACTGGCACCCTACCTAAGTACCATGTTCAATCATAGCCTCACCTCAGGCTTTGTACCCACTGAATGGTGCACCACGACAGTTATCCCACTCCACAAAGGGGGAGCCACGACGGACCCCGGGAAGTACTGCCCCATTAGCCTGATGAGCCTGGTCTGCAAGGCCATGGAATGTATCATCGTGGAACTCATAAACAAAGACATTGGTAATCTCCAAACTCTGGACCCTACTCAGTTTGGATTTGTAAAAGCCAGATCATGTCTCCTAAACCTGACTGACTTCTTTGAAGCAGTCACCAAAGCCATAAATGAGGGAAAAATGGTTCACACAGCTTATCTAGACCTCGCCAAGGCTTTCAACACCATCCTCCACTCTGGAATTATAGATAAGCTCGCTAAACTAGGTATAAATCCCTATGTCACAAGATGGGTTGCCAACTGGCTCACGGACAGAACCCACACTGTGAAAGTAGCGGATTCCAAATCCGACATCAGACCAGTGACAAGTGGAGTACCATAGGGTTCAGTCCTGGGTCCTCTCCTGTTTGGTATCTACTTCTCTGAAGTGCAGGCCAACACAGAAGGTCTTTGGCTAACAAAGTTTGCAGATGACTGCAAACTAGGAGCCATAATCGAAACTCCTAACGATGTGGACAAACTACAAAAGGGCCTCACTGAGACAGATACCTGGTGTCAAAGCCATGGCCTGAAGCTCAATGTCAAAAAGTGTATTGCCATCCCCTTTGGTAAAACTCTGTACCCATGAACTACCACATAGCTGGTAGTCTACTTAATGCCGAAAAAGTGATAAGAGACCTTGGGACACAGGTGGACAGTAGTCTCTCCTTTGATAATCACATCGCCACAGTGGTCAGGAAATCCTTCTACGTGGCTCATCTAATCACAAAAGGATTCTCATCCAGAAAAAGAGGTCATTGTTCCCCTCTACTCATCACTCATTAGACCCATTATAGAGTACAACGCCTTTGGTATGTACCTCACAAGACATCTACAACAACTGGAAAAACCACAGAAATACCTCACAAAGAGGATTACTGGCCTCAAACAGATGCCCTATGCAGACCGTCTCAAAAAACTACAGCTTTACTCCATCGCATATCGCCTACTCAGGGGCGATCTCTGCCTAACATACAAAGCTATGTCAAACCCAGAGCTGTTGGACATGCTCCACTTAAAGAAATCCCAATCCCTCCGAGCTACACGCTCTAGGGACCTTAACCTTGTCACCACAATAAACAGAACATGCTGGAGGGATAGATTCCTTTCCCAGAGACTTCCCAAACTCTGGAACAGACTACCTATCTATGTCAAACAGAGCTCCTCATTAGCACTCTTCAAGAAAAATCTTGATGATTGGATAGGAAATGGGAAATTCACCCCGGGGATCACTTCTGTGGCTCTGCTCGACAGGGGAACAGGAAAATAATTTTCTTGGGTGGTGAAAGCCAGGGTACATTTTTTGGCTAGGCTTGTATGGGCCCTAGGGCCGATAGCCTAGTATCTACCTATGAACCTATGAACCTATAATGGGGCAATAATTTCCAGGGTCTGTAGTCACTCCTCCTTTATGGAGGAGGATGACTGTAGCAGTGTGCCATTCAGTAGGGACAAAGCCTGAGGTGAGGCTGTGACTGAACAGAGCACACAGATGTGGTGCCAGTTCACTTTGTAATTGATGTAGAACACAGCCATGGATATTTTCGGGTCCCATGGAAGCTGTATTCTTGGCCTTAGACATCGCAGCTTTAACTTGTGCTGCAGTAATGTTGGGTGCTTGGTATTCTTCCGGTATTGAGATTGGTCCTTGAGGGGGGGGGGGGGTAAAGTTGGCATTGAATCTGTCGGCCAGTATGTTGGCAATATCTGTTGGCTCAGTATAAGAGGTACCATTGTGCATTAAATCAGAGGAAATCTGGGTATTGCCATGGAGATTCTTGATATAACTATAGAAGGCTTTGTCATTGTTTTTAGTGTCTGCCACAATTCTGCCTTCATAGTTGGCTTTGGAGGTTTTGATGAGGGATCTCAACTTTTCATTGAGGCTAATAAGGGAATGTTTCCAGTCATGGGACTTTACCTTTTTCTGCAACAGTTTCTTCCTTCTGTTGTAGAGTTTATTAATAGGTTCATAGGTTCATACTAGGCTATCTGCCCTGGGGCAATTATAAGCCTAGTCCGATTCTGTATGGCTTACGCCACCCCTTGATTTGAGTATACTGTGCCCTTTTTAAGGTTTAGTTTACTGTGCCTCTGTCTAATAGTGACACGGGAGTAATCCCTGGGACAAACCTACGATCCCCCATCCACCTATCGAGATTCTTCTTGAAGAGATTCAGTGAGGTGCTCTGCCTCACATGAACTGGAATTATATTCCAGAGTGAAGGGAGCCTCTGGGTTATGAACCTGTCCCTCCAGCAAGTTCTATTTATTTCTGTGCTGAGGTTCAAGTCCCTTGAGCGTGTGGCTCTAAGGGATTTAGATTTACTGAGGTGGAGCATGTCCATTAATTCTGGATTTGACATAGCTTTGTATGTCAGGCATAGATCGCCTCGAAGTAGGCGGTATGCAACTGAGTAGAGCTGGAGTTTTTTTAACCGAGCAGCATATGGCATCTGTTTGAGACCCTTGATCCTCTTGGTGAGATACTTTTGGGGTCTTTCTAATTGCTGCAGGTGTCGGGTAAGGTACATCCCAAAAGGGGCATTGTATTCTATGATGGGCCTGATGAGGGATGAATAAAGGGGCACGATTACCTCTCTTGATCTAGATGTGAAACCCTTCCTGATGAGGTGGAATATGTAGAAGGTCTTTCTAACCACTTTGGCAATGTGGTTTTCAAAGGAGAGATTGCTATCAACTTGGACAGGGAATCACCAGACTGGCTTCCATTTTTTGGAGGAGAGCATCTTGATTCTGTTGGGTATGAAGTCAGCAGTCATGCATTTATTTTCCATTGGCATGGGTGCTCTGAAGTTAGCCATCTCTGTTTTTAGGAGGCCAAAGTCAGCTTTGGAGAAGTTTTTCATGGTGGATACCTTTGCGGGGGTGTGGGTGAGATGTGAATTTCCATGGTGATTAGTTTCTGGTCAGATCTAACCAGGAAGGAATTGACTATTGGTGCAGAGCAGGCATGGGCAAACTACGGCCCGGGGGTCACATGCGGCCCGTTAAACGTTTTGATTCGGCCCGCCAAACTTGAAAAATTTAATAAATTAACCTTGTTAATGTTTTATTTCCCCTGCAATTCTGAGGTTTCCTCACTAGATGGCGCACTCTAGATATATTGGCTTTGTTGAGGTGAAGCGTAGGCCTATTACTCCACGTTTGCACTTTACCCTTTGACCCACCGCCCCTCTATGAAGATGAGCGGACCCAAGAAAAGGAAAGTGGACAGAGAATGTTGAGTGTTCAATAAGGAATGGACAACTAAATATTTTTTCACTGAACACCGATCATCTGCTGTTTGCCTGATATGCCAAGAAACTGTGGCAGTTTTTAAAGAGTATAATATTAGCCGTCACTTTGCCACAAAGCACGCTAATTATGCTAGCAAGCTCTCAACAAAAGAACGGGAAGCTGCTGCTGAGAGGGTGGCAGCTAATTTTGAAGGCTCAGCAAAGTTTTTTTCACCGTCAAACTGCCATTCAAGAGTCAAGTACCAAGGCCAGTTTTATGCTTTCATTCAAAATAGCAAAGGCCAGCAAACCACTGTCTGAGGGCGAGTTTTTAAAAGAATGTATGGTAGAGACAGCAGGTATTTTGTGATGGTGATATCCTGAAGGATAATTAGAAGTTATGTACTCACCATAACGTTCCATCTGAGTAGGTGTATTCATTTGTCTGCAACCTGTGGGTTATGGATCCGATATCGGATCCGAACCGGCATGGTTTTCCAGCTATGGATCCAAGCTCTCAGCTCCTCCCCTCACCCATAATGCCCTGCTCTACCCTCATGACCTCAGATCGAGTTTGCCAAAGCAACAATACCCTCAAAAGGGTAACAAGGAATATGCAGGAAACTGAAAGGCCAGGGGATAGGAGGGGGATGGTTGCAGACAAATGAATACACCTACTCAGATGGAACGTTATGGTGAGTACATAACTTCTAAATCTGAAGTAGGATATTCATTTGTCTGCAACCTGTGGGACAGAGTCCCCAGCTACCTGAATCTTGGGGCCATCATGGAAGGATATTCCGGAGCACCGCGGAGCCAAAGGATGCTCTACCCCTAGATGCAAGATCCAACTTATAGTGAGAAATAAATGTATGAGATGAAGCCCACGTGGCTGCTGCACAAATATCATCTAGAGGAATCCTAGCTTTGAAGGCTGCCGAGGTAGATACTGACCGGGTTGAATGGGCATGAACACCCCCGGTGCGGGCCTTCCTGACGCTTGATAAGCCAATAAAATGCACTGTGAAATCCAGCGGGACAGAGAAACTTTAGAAATTGGCTTGCCCAAATTGAATTTTGCAAAGGAAATAAACAGCTGGTCGGATTGCCTATGACCAGCTGTCCTGTTGAGATAAAATCTAAGTTGCCTGTGAACATCTAGTGAGTGTAGCTTATATTCACCTTTGTTTTCATACTTAGGAAGAAAACAGGGAGGTTAATGGATTGATTGATGTTTGCTTCAGAAGCGATTTTAGGAAGGAAGGACGGTTGGTCCTGAGGGAGACACGGTCCGGATGAAATACCAAGTAAGGAGGTTTAGCTGATAAAGCTTGAAGTTCAGAAACTCTCTTGGCTGATGTAATGGCTACCAAAAAGGCTGTCTTGTAGGACAAGAATTTGAGATCCACAGAGCCGCTGGCTCGAAGGGGAGCGGTCAAGGCCTGTAGGACCAAAGAAAGGTCCCAAGGAGGAACTGCTTGCTTTATAGGGGCCTGAGAAGGAAAGTACCTTTAAGAAATGTTTTGCACAATTTGGCTGACATAAGAGGATTAGACTCTTGACCAATGTGATAGTGAGAAATTGCCGCCAGTTGAACTTTGACTGTGGAACTGCTGGCACCATCATTAAAGAGAGAGGTTAGAAAATCAAGCACTACAGGGAGAGGAACCGTGAAGGGATCTAGGCCTTGCCGCTCCGCCCACACAGAGAAACATTTCCATTTGCTTCGTAAACCTTTCTAGTGGATGGTTTATGAGCCGCCACCAAAATAGCCTTTACCGTGAAGAAATACCGAGTCCTTATCAAGAGTGGAACTGGAGCAGCCAAGCGGTCAGCTTCAGGTTGTCCAGGTTCGGAGGAGGAATGCAGGATGGATGGGATATCAGATCCGAATGGGATCTAGAATCCAAGGAGGATTCACCGAGTGAGACCTTAGGAAGGGGAACCAGATCTGTCGAGGCCAGAATGGAGCAATGAGAATCATTCTGCAACCCAACCGAGAGGCTTTCTGAAGAACTTGCAGCATCAGAGGCAAGGGTGGATAGGCATACAGAAGACCGGTGGCCAAGCATGCACCAGAGCGTCTCTTGGGGTACCTCCGGAGGAGGTATTAGAGCGAAAAACTGTCGCACTTGGTGTTTGAGGGAGAAGCAAAAGATCGCATGAAGGGTTCCCCACCGTGCGAATATGCGCCCGCCACTTGAGAATTGAGAGACCACTCGTAAGGGGTCAGAATGGTGCGACTGAGCTTGTCCGCTAGGATGTTGGACCGACCGGAATGTGTTGCTATGAGAAAGCGGTTGGTGGAGATTGCCCATTCCCAAACTCTCATGGCCTCTCGACAAAGAGGGTAAGACCTTGTTCCCCTTGCTTGTTGATGTACCAGACAACAGACATATTGTCCGATTGAATCGCAATTGTTCCCAAGGGAAGAAAGTCCTGAAGTGCTAGCAACGCTAAGAGCACTGCTCTCATCTCTAGAACATTGATATGCAGTAAGGTCTCTGAATCGCTCCACGTGCCTTGGACTGTCCGCCCAAAGTGCCCCCACCCGAGGCGGGAGGCGTCCGTGGTCACCGTGGCGAGAGGGGAGAAGCACAAAATGGGCGACCTCGTGGAGATCCGGGAGTGGAGCCACCACAAGAGGGACCGCTTGCAAGCCTTGCTGATCGCTATGGGATGATGCATGGGGAGCAAGGTATGACCACTGTACTAAGAGCGCCCACTGTAGAATGCGATATTGAGCCTTGCAAGAGGAAGAAGTGCTATCGACGGCCATGGACCCTAGAGCCCTCAGGACCAACTCCGCTGGCACAGAACATGAATGGAGAATGGCCCGCACCTGGAGCTGCACATTTAGAACTCTGTCCGCAGTGAGGAAGGCTCAGAACTCCTTGTGTCTAGTCTGGCCCCTATGAAATCTAAGAGCTGAGTGGGTGCCAGGTTGGACTTGTTTGTATTTATTGTGATGCCCAGAAATGGAGCAAGATGGAGAAAGGAGTCTCACGAGAGAAGTAGATGCCTTGTTGGGGCGGTAAGGAGCCAGTCGTCCAGGTAGGGAAAGACCTGCACCCCTGAAGCCTCAGGTGGGCCGCTACCACTGCTAGTACTTTGCAAACACCCTGGGGCTGTGGTGAGACCAAAGGGAAGGACCCGAACTGGTAGTGACTGGCTCCCAGCCGAAGCGGAGAAACCTCCTGGGCGTCTGTCCATTAGGATGTGGTAGCACGCCCTTGAGATCTATCGAGCACATCCAGTGGCCTTCTCCCAGAAGGGGAGAATAGATTGTAGAGTGACCATTCGAATTTTTCTTTGGGGACTGCCAGATTCAAGAGAGAGAGGTCTAGGATTGGTCTTAGTTCCCCGTCTTTTTGGCACTAAAAGAACCTGGAGTAGAACCCTGATCCGATCTGGTCTGGGGAACGGGCTGGATGGCTCTTTTCTCTAGCAGATGGCCAATTTCTGCCAAAGCGGCCTCCCTTTGACCGGGTGGTACGCCTGGGAGGGACTTCATCTTTGGAAGGTGAAGGAAAGGAATGCGATATCCCTGGATATGATTTGGAGAACCCAGCGCGATGTTATGGACTCCCATGCCGCTAGGTGCCCCGAACGTCCCCGACTGCCTCCAGAGTAGAGCAGTCGGGCAACCCTCAGGGTTGCTGCGGGCCGCTCAGAGAAAGGTTCCCTGGACCCAAGTTTCTGGGAGCCCCTCTGCCTCTAGGGCGGCGTCCTCCCTGTCCTCCTCTGCCACGGAAGGACTGGTTGTCCGGAGCAGGCTGGGACTGCTGCGACTTCGAACCACATCTTCTTCTGACCCTTTTGGTTCCTAGAATAGGGCCTCTGGGGTGCAGAGAAGCGGATTCCGACGGCAGACAGCCTTCCGTCCTTCTCGCTCTGGGTCAACGCTCGCGAACGGTCTTGCCAAACAGAGCAGAACCATCAAAGGCGTTCAAACGACCTTGAAGGGCTCAGAAAAATGGCGGAGCCAGGCCTGACGCCTAGTGACCAGTCCTGTCCCCGAGCTCTAGCGGCCCTCCGTAGCATGGGAGAGTAGCCGATAGAAGTATTTGTGACTGACCTAAGAGTGGCCATTTTGGTGGAGTGCAGAGCTCTGTCCTCCTCCGAAATGGACTCAGGGATGCAGCGACCTTAATAAGGTCTCGCTGCATCCGAATAACATGTGCCAAATAGTTCAGCGCCTTACCGAGAAGGTCGCAACTGAACATCCGCTTCCCCAAGCGGTCCATCATCCGAGACTCCTTGCTCGGTGGGTGGACTGAGGGACTCTCCTGAGCCAGTTCCCTCTTTGTGGCCGCCATCAACATGGCATCTACAGGAGGCCCCTTACTCCAATGGGTCCTGTCGGAGGGCGGGCTAAGGATCCTGTCAGGTCTTTTGGGAATTGGCTCCATGGTGTCCGGTTCCTTCCACGCCCTGGTGGTAATAAGGTCCACCAGGGGTCGGCAGGGGGACACCCAAGAGGTAGACGGGCCCGCTTCGAATGCCTCCAAGAACACGGACTCGTCCGAGGAAGACTTGGGGCAGACCACCCCTAATACGGAGTATTTCCATGATGTCTCCGAAGGAGACATCCTCGGGGTGACCGTGGGGAGCCTTCCCTTCCTCCAAGTCCGTGTCTTCAGTGAGAGACTCGGGAGTCAATGTGCCTCCTTTTGCACGTGCTTGCGAGGGCCTCCTCTGGGGGCTGTCAGAGGAGTCCTCGCAAGCAGCAATTTGCTCCATGGGAGCAACTTGGGGCACAGAAACGGGCTGTCCCAGGGCGGATGGTGGAAGCCTGGCCCAGTGCAGAGGGAGCGCGGACGGAGCGAAGCAAGTGCCGGGGTCCGGAGACCCTCAACAGAGCCCTCTCCACTACATCAAAGCCGGCGGGACCTCGATCAAAGGATCCGACAATCGGCTCCCTCGGATCCGAAGAGTGGATCGGAGCCGGCTGGGCACTCGGATCCGGCGACAGTGCGCCCGACACAGACGGCGCCGAAGGAGCACTGATCCCCGGATCCGGCTCGGATCCAGGCTCCGAGATCGGATCCGACGCACTCGAGGGCATGGTCGGATCCGGCACCAAGTACTATCGGCTCCGACCTCCCCGGCCCGGCTGCTCGGCTCCAGTTGCTCCGAACCCGGATAGCGGGTCGGAGAAGGAGCAATAGGCTTAAAAGGGTGTTGAGCTCCCCGAGGGGGGAGGCAAGAGCACTCCCATCTGCATCTGGGCCTGGATGAACCTTCTCATCATCCGTCCAGATCAGCATCCGAAGGTTATGGGTAGATCTCGACGAGGCTACCGAGGTAGGCCTGGAATGCCTCCTCGATAGCCTCGACGGAGATCGGGTCTCCTCCTCCTCAGGACCCGTGAGAAGCACACAGGGACCGGAGCCGAAGGAGGAGACGGACCGACAGGAGCCGGGGAGAAGCCCGCTTGGCTGGCGGGGCGAAACAGAGGTCTCGGCCCGCTTGTGGTGCTTCTCCCTCCGGTCCTTAGATGCATCCCTCTCCTGTCCTGAAGCGGGAGTTTGAGTCCCAGGAGCAGGAGGGGTGCCACAGGGGGAACAACTGCAGCCGCAGGAGTCCCCGAAGGAGCGGAGGTCGGGGCCGAGTCCGGCGGTAAAAGGCCCGCCAAGACCAGCTTGGACCTCCGCTCCTCAGTGCCCTGGGGTTGAACCCTGCACAAATGGAACAACCAGATGTGAGGTGCTCAACCCCAAGACACTTAACACACCGAGTGTGCCCAACAGCCGGTGAGAGCTTATGCCAACTAGCACAGCATTTTGAAAATATGGACTTAGGCTGTTCAGCCATAGTCTATAACTAACCTAAAGTTACAGAAAAGTAACTTAAACAATAAAAAGCACACAGGCCTCACACACACTCTACCAGCGAGGGAGGGAATAAAATTACTACTGAAAATTAAATTAAACTAAAACAGTCAATAATAACGAAACCTACAACTTTCACACAAAAATTGTTAAAGAAAGAAAAAATTCTCTATTTTTCAACAAGAAAAGTCTACTTAGCTGAGAGCTATGTAATCCACATCTAGTTACCAGCGCGGCAAACAAGATCTGAGGTCATGAGGGTAGAGCAGGGCATTATGGGTGAGGGGAGGAGCTGAGAGCTTGGATCCATAGCTGGAAAACCATGCCGGTTCGGATCCGATATCGGATCCATAACCCACAGGTTGCAGACAAATGAATATCCTACTTCAGATCAGAACTTTCAGTGCTTTAAAATAAAATGGTCATTTATTTGATTTTCAGTGTTTAAAGACTCATTTCGAAGTCAGAGATTTTATTGTAATGCTTTTCTTCATTTTCATTGGAAATTAAAGCACATGTTTTCTCCATATCCCAAGATGTGTATTTTTCCCCCCAATGAGGTGAGGTTTTCAAAGCATGCCATCTATCTGTTCCTGTTCCGGCCCCTTTGTCAAATGTTAGAACTCAATGTGGCCCACGAATCAAAAAGTTTGCCCACCCCTGGTGTAGAGTAATGGTTGCCCATGATAGTAATAACCAGGTCAAGGATGTTGCTTCCTCTAGTAGGGGTAAGAATGAGCTGGGCCAGGGCATTGGCATTGATGAATTCCAGGAAGCATTGGGCCAGTGCATTAATGCATGAGTAGTTTTCCCAGCTGATGGAGGGGTAGTTGAAGTTAACTAGTATGAGAGTGTTGGGTTGGATCTTAATAGTTTCAGGGTGCTTAGGAATGTGGAGCGAGAGTCTTGGGACATGGATGGGGACTTATAACAGGCTATGACCTGAATCTCAGTCTTACCCAATGTTAGTTGTACCTGGAGTATCTCAGATGCGTTATGCTGGGCTACTAGTCTGGAGGTGTGCATATCCTTTATGAATATGGAGACACCACCGCTTTGGAGCTTCGGTCTGTGTTCTGGGGCTGAAAGGTGTGGAATGAGTTATAGCCTGGTAGTGCAGGGGTGCTGTCTGCTGCTTTAAACCAGGTCTCCGTTACAGCACAAATGTCGATGTTCTCCTTTTTGAGGAGTGCTTCGAGCGAGTGCTTCTTGAGATTTAGACTTCTAGCATTGAGCAGCATGACCCTCAGATTGCATTTATTTATAGCTGTTGTGTGGTGATTTGGTCTTTGGAACACTGCCTAAAAAAGGCACTATAGGAGTGGCAAGAGCCTTAGCCAGTACCAAGAAACCCAGGGGTGACAGATGCAAGCCATCTCTGGCAAAGCATCAAGGTCTGTCAATCATGTCATCCCAAGCAGAAATATACTGGATCCCCTTAGAATGACACCAGAAACAGACAATTGTTGAAGTCAATTATTTTCTGTTTGTACTGAGGTATCATTCTGGGCAATGGTAGGATGCTTCTCAGGGCTAGGGTCATACCTGCCTGGGCCACATAATCTAAGAGCTCCACCATTTCTCCTTTCATGTAGTCCAGGGAGGTGCAGCGCAGGTCATTCAAACCCACATGGACAATGACAGAGTCATATTTGTACTTGTTGTGAAGTGACCAGAGTGCGTGTGTTATGTGTCGGATTTTGGCACCTGACAGACAGCTGACTGTTACCTTCTCCTTATTCAACCTAGTGAGTGGGACATCAGTGTGCCTCACCATTGAGTCACCTATGATTACTGTATTGGGAAAGCTGTTTTTCCTTAGGGGTTTAGGTTGAGGGGCATACTGTGTAGGTGAGCTATGTGTCTTGTGGTTTGTGCTGTGTTGTGGTGGTCGAGTGCATTTCTACCTTGGAGGTCTCTGCTATTTGGGTAGATTTCTATTGATAGCCTCCGCTAAGGTGGATGTGTGGTTTGTGTTTTTATGTAGGGCTGTGATGGTGGGTGTTCTGCAGGGCTATGTGTTCCATGTGGTGTGGTGCAGGTGTTGACCTTCTCCTCTTGACCAGCTATTTCGGTCTTGGCTGGAGAGTGCATGGCTTCCAATTTGGAGATATAGGCGCATCTCTCACAAGTCTGAGTGTTGGGAGGTAAGAGGAGAGGGTTGTCTGTGTACATGAGGCAGTTGCTACACTGCCTCAGAATGCCCAAGTTCACCAGGTTAATAGGAGAAAGCACAGGAAACTGAGCTTTAGACATGCCAGGAGGGATGGTCATCATTACTAAGTACTGGATCTGTTTCCTTATAGGACGTTTAGTGCTGATAGCACTTATGTGTGCTACAGTAATTGCTACAAAAAGCCTGATGAAGTGCTGGCGAATAAGCTAATTAAAGTGAAACAGAGAAGAGAAAGTTGAAAGGGATAGAAAAAACTGCCCAAACGGCCAACAAACTACAATTTCAGAGCCAGAAACAACTCCTTTTGTGGTAGATAGACTACCTAGTGCTTACCACTCCCACTGATAAGCTGGAAGGCATCCCTCTAACACAGAAGTCTCTGGGGAACTCAGAAACTTAGAGACCATGTAAATACTTGTTCCTCCAGAAGCCATGGATCAGGGTTGGTGGGAGGGGAGTTGAGGAAGAATGAAGACTGACAACACAGATGGAACATTATGGTGAGTACATAACTTCTTTATCTTATGTTGTCAGTCTTCATTATATCCTCAACAAATGGGATGGCATCTGTAGCTACATGTATCCAGGGTGTACTTAAGGAAGGATATTCCTGAGCACCATAGAACCAAATGATGCCCTACCTCTGAAGACCAAATCTAACTTGTAATGAGTGATAAAGGTCTGAGGAGTAGCCCAAGTTGCTGCTGCACAAATATCATCCACAGACATCCTACACTGAAAAATGTGGAAGTAGCCAGGGATCTAGTGGAGTGTGGTTTCAATGGGTGTGTAAGAGAAATGCCTAATTTAGCACAGACAAAGGAGATGCAATTTGTCGACCACTTTGATACAGCAACTTTGGAAATTAATTTTCCCAATTTTGGTCCAGAGAAAGAAAGAAATAGTTGGTCTTTCTGTTCTATGCAGATAGAATTGCAATTGTCTATGAACATCCACTAAGTGTATGATATATTCGCCTTTGTTGGTAAACGTAGGAAAAAACACTATTGATGCTGGATTCTGACACCACCTTTGGACGAAAGGAAGGGTCGGTACATAAGGTCACTCTATCTTTGTGAAAAACCAAGTAACGAGGTTTACAAAATTGTGCAAGGATCTCAGAAATTCTTCTTGCGGAAGTGATGGCAACCAAGAAAATAGTCTTCCATGAAAGATATTTAAGGTCACATGTAGCTGCTGGTTCAAAGGGAGGTTGTATGAGAGACTGAACCATCAAATTCAGGTTCTATGGAGGTGTAGGGTCCTTAAAGGAGGCTTTAGAAGCAGTGTCCCTTTTAAGAAGGTCTTTCTCAATTTGTGAGAGGCTATGGGTGCACCATTCAGTCCTGTACAGTAATTTGAAATCACTATTAACTATACCCTAATGGTTGCGGTACTAGCACTGTTTTGAAAAAGGTGAGCAAGGAAATCTAAAATGTGATTAATGGAGGCTGAAAATGGGTCAAGTTTATGCTGCTGAGCCCAAATGGCAAACCTTTTCCATTTACTAATATGTTTTCCTTGTCGAGGGTTTATGGGAAAACAGAATTATATGTCAAATAGGTGATGAAAGCATAGATTGTCTGGCTACTAAGGGAACTGGAGAAGTCAAGCAGTCAGCTTGAGGTTGGGTATATCTGGGTGTGACATACCTGTCTGGTGAACAAGAGGCCCAGAGTTGGATCTAGGTTCCATGGTGGCTGAACTAAGTGAGGCCATAGGAAGGAAAACCAAATTTGTTGAGACCAATAAGAGGCAATGAGGATCACTGTGCTCTTCGACCTGGCAGCTTTCTGCAGAAATTTTGGAATCAAAGGGGTTGGTCAGAAGGCATAAAGTAGACTGTGGGGGCCAATCGTGAAATACAGCATCCCTCAGTTACTGTCCCCCTGAAGGAATTAGGACAAAGTAGTTGCTGCACTTGTTGTTTGGGGGAGAGGCAAAAAGACTGTAGCATGGCTGGCCCCATTGATGGAAAATCCCATCCACCATTTTCACCTTGAGGGACTACTTGTGTGGAAAAAGTATGCATCTGCTCAGTTTGTCCACAATCATGTTGGATCTCCCCAGAATGTGCATTAATAAAAGAAAGCAGTAAGAAGAGATCACCCACTGCCAGACCCTGAGCGCTTCTTGACACAGGTTCCCCCTGTTTGTTGATGTACCAGATGACTGACATGTTGTCCATTTGAATCACAGTTTTCCCAGAGGGAAGACCATCTTGAAAAGTTTGCAACTCCAAGAGCACTGCTCTCATTTCTAGGACATTTTTGTGCAAATTGGCCTCTTTGGGGGATGTCAGGCTGCAGACTGCCTTGGATGAAACTAAATGGATTATAGACTCAATGGCACACCTACCCCCAGGTTTAAATGATGTTATTCCTTTAAAACCCACACTCCTGAAGAGGCGTGTGTTTCATTGACCTATAAGGTTTTCATTGGTTGTGACTCTTTTTAAAAAGAATGTGCATGCAGTGTTTGTTGTCTGATGAAGGGTGTAACCCGAAAGCGCTAACCTTTTTTCATTTTCTCTGCATTTGGATTACTTCGTTCACTTGTTTTAAAGTTTTTATTAAAAGTTTTATTGAGCAGCAGCAGTGTCCTGCCATCTTTTCTTCTGTTTTGCTTATTTTGGATTCAGGACTTTGGCAAGGCTAAGTGGATTCATTTTGTTTGGTGCTGTCTTTTTTCCTACAAGCCATGCATGCTGCTGATACTATGGGTGAGTTGAATAACCCCCTTGTTGGAGCTTCTGAATCTGGACCGATAAATGGTTGTTGGTCCAAGAAGCTTCTTACACCTTTTTTAAATCCGCTTCTTAACTTGGGTTTTGATACAGCTAAAAATAGAAAAGGAAGTAATGATATGCCTGCACCTGTTGATAAAACATTTGAGGACTTGTTGAAAGATTTGAACTTTAAAATGAATAAATTACAACGTTTGCAGTGGCAAAAATTTCATTTTGAAGCTTGCCTTGAATATGGCATTGTACCTAGAGGCATGAGAGTCATGTGTATGCCGGCACAAGGAGATCGTTCCTGAATTGCTGGCTAAATGGCAGGCACTAAACATAGACACCAGTTTTAAGTACATGGAACTGCTTATTAGCTTCTTTGCACCTGAAATGGAAAAGTTAAATGAGGAGGTGAAGCTCCTCCTGTGCAAATTAGAGGGTGACTTTACTGACTCTAGAAGTAAGCAACGCTTACAACAGATATGCGGAGCACTTCATGACAATGCCGAGAAATTACGTCTTGATAAGTTAAATAAAATCAAGAGGGATCATGAGGATTTCTCTAAAGGAAATATCTTCGTTTGGCCCAGAAATCCACGGTATCAGAGGGATTCCAGAGCACAAGATGAACGGTTGAGAGAGACACACACCTTTACAGAACGCACTGGGCATTCCAGGGACTCCAGAGAACGAGCAGGGTTGCCAATGGCAGCAGGCGTCACAGCAGGACGTACAGAGCCTGCTCACGTCATTAACGGATGACGTAACACCATTGCTGACACAATTGATCCACTTTCACCCCCCGTTCACCACACACAGGGAGGTGACATTGACAACGGGACTTTTTCCACTCACTTGATCCCGGACATCGATACCAACAGTGCCGGCTTGCGTAGCACTGGGCAGCAGTGCATGACCGAAGCCGGAACATCTTCTGCAACGGCTGAGAACGATGTCCTGTCAATTGTTGCACAAGATATGGAAGAGGTTACAGCAGGGACTGGAGCACGGCCCAAGGCATCGCAGGGACGTAAGCGTTTTTTGGAACTTTTACCGGCTCCCGTCAAGAAGAGAGGGGCCGGGAGAAGATCACAGAGCGACGACAGGGAGGCTGGGAAGAGGAGAAGGATTCTCCAATGACTCCTGGCTTCTGTAATAACATTGTTTATAATTTATCATCACACTGTCTAACCACGGACGAGTTGTTCGTCTTGAACAAGGGACTAACTTTGTGCCTAGCAATCCTTGTATGCATAATGAGGTAATTACTGACATCATGTTATTTTGTAGAAACTTGATGCTGAAGAGCATGTTTGGTAATGATATATCTAACTGTAATGTACCTAAAAAAGCAAGTGGATTTATACCACAGCTTTCACCCACCTTACACCTTTTTTTGAGTGCTTGTGAGAAAGATATGGCCAAGTATTATACCGAAGGTCTCTTTTCCAAATATTATAATTTAACTACAGAGCAGACCACAGCTTTGAAGGGATTAGCTAACAACGCTTCCATAACAATAAAAAAGGCGGATAAGGGGGAGCTATTGTTTTAATGGACACTACATGGTACAATGACAAAATAAAACATTTGCTACAAGATGATATGGCTTATATAGAGATTAATCCTGTATCTGTAAAACATATAGTTGATAAAGTACATAAGAAGTTAAATACCCTGAAGAACAACTTTAGTATCACTGAAGAGACTTATCAGTTTTACTGATAGAGAAACCAGTAATCCCAATATTTAAGGCACTACCCAAATTGCACAAATGTTTGAATGACCCACCCTTAGGCCGATTGTTTCGGGCAGGGATGGGTAACCGAAAATGTCTCCATATGGATAGATTTTTTATTAAAACCTTATATCCAACAAATGGATAATATCCTGATAGACACAGGGCATTTTTTACAGATCTTGGGGAACGTTATCAAACCTGCCAGTGTAGATAATGTTCTTATGGTGACACTAGACATTAACAGTCTTTTTACAGTGATCAACAATGATTATGGTATTACCTCTATAATTGAACTTTTGACAGGTTTGGGTGTCACTGAGAACAAAATAGAACTTATTAGGGATCTATTAACATTAGTGCTGGACAATAATGTTTTTCTGGGAGCTGGCTCCACGTATAGGCAAGCACAGGGTGTAGCCATGGGCACACCCTGTGCCAATACCTATGCGAACCTTGTCCTCTCAAAATGGGAAATGATGAATATTTTGGGAAATGCTACTTGGAAGGATCACATCTTGATGTATGTTAGATTTGTAGATGATATTTTTATTCTTTGGAATGGAGAATATGACAAGTTTAACAGTTTTTTGTCATACCTACATACTACCACCACCTTCCTTAAGTTTAGTGCAACACATCTTACCACTCTATAGATTTTTAGATGTGAGGGTCACACAACAACAAGTAGGCTTTTCATCTAGCCTACACAAGAAAGACTGTTGGAAAAATACCCTGCTGTCCTACGACAGCATGCATCCTCGCCACATTTTCCCAAACATTGTTAGAGGGCAAGTGAGTCGTGTCTCCCAGATTAGCACAGATGACAAGCAATTTGAACAAGAGTTAGTGAATCTAACGGGCACTTTGAGCAGAGAGGCTATGGGAAGAATATGGTAAGAACGTTATAGATAATGGTAAGATCCATAGACAGACTAAATCTAGACCTTGGCTCAATAGGAATCAGCCCCAGGCTCCCGTAGTGACCGTGCAGGATACCACCATACAGAGAGGCACCAAGTTGTTGTTCACCTATGGGAGCAACATCAGTGACATCTGTAGAATTGTTAACAACAACTGGAACATCCTCACCAGTGATACCAGTTTAAAGGGGCTAATTGATAACAGACCTTATTTTCAATATAGAAGGAATAAGAACTTGAGTGACATTTTATGTAAGGAGAATAGTCTCTCTGAGAGCAAGCCATTTAAGAGCAGGGCAGGTACACTTCCATGTGGTACGTGTAAAGCTTGCAGCTTTATCAATAAAGAGGTTAACTTCATACATAGAACCACCGGGAAGAATGTTGTTTTTAAGGGTAGAGCCACTTGCAGGACCTCAAATGTGGTCTATTTGGCTGAATGCACAAAATGCCCCAGTTTCTATGTGGGCATGACCACAAACATGTTTAAGGTGAGAATCCTACAACATTTAGGAAGTATAAGGAATAGGGATGACAGCAATGCCTTGTATAGGCATATATGCATACATCCAACACATAGCTTTTCATTTAGAGTGATAGTTAACATTAGAATGAATAATCGGGGGGGGGGGATGTCAGGCTGCAGACTGCCTTGGATGAAACTAAATGGATTATAGACTTAATGGCACACCTACCCCCAGGTTTAAATGATGTTATTCCTTTAAAACCCACACTCCTGAAGAGGCGTGTGTTTCATTGACCTATAAGGTTTTCATTGGTTGTGACTCTTTTTAAAAAGAATGTGCATGCAGTGTTTGTTGTCTGATGAAGGGTGTAACACGAAAGCGCTAACCTTTTTTCATTTTGTCTGCATTTGGATTACTTCGTTCACTTGTTTTAAAGTTTTTATTAAAAGTTTTATTGAGCAGCAGCAGTGTCCTGCCATCTTTTCTTCTGTTTTGCTTATTTTGGATTCGCAGGACTTTGGCAAGGCTAAGTGGATTCATTTTGTTTGGCACCATTTTCACCTTGAGGGACTACTTGTGTGGAAAAAGTATGCATCTGCTCAGTTTGTCCACAATCATGTTGGATCTCCCCAGAATGTGCATTAATAAAAGAAAGCAGTAAGAAGAGATCACCCACTGCCAGACCCTGAGCGCTTCTTGACACAGGTTCCCCCTGTTTGTTGATGTACCAGATGACTGACATGTTGTCCATTTGAATCACAGTTTTCCCAGACGGAAGACCATCTTGAAAAGTTTGCAACTCCAAGAGCACTGCTCTCATTTCTAGGACATTTTTGTGCAAATTGGCCTCTTTGGGGGACCAAGTACCCTGGACTATCTTCCCCATATAATGCCCCCCATCCTATCTGGGAAGCATCCATGGTCACTATTGCCTTTGGGCAGTTGGGGAATGAATGGACAGCCGTGGAGCATCTTATCAGACTGGATCCACAAATAGTGATCTCTTCTGCAACTGTTGGTAATTTTTTATCTGATATGAAATTGACTGATGGAAGACTGACCACTGAGCAGCCATCATCCACTGTAGGATCCGCATATAAAACCTGGCCAATGGAACTAAGGTTATCGCTGCTGCCATGAGGCCTAGAGTTCTGAAAACTGTGTGGGCTGAGATTGATGCATTGTCTACAACCTTCTTGACCTGTGACCTTATAGCTGGAACTCGGTGTGGTGGAAGTGAAGCAATAGCAGTCTTTGTATTGAGCACTGCTCCAAGAAATTCCAATGTCTGAGTTGGCTAAAGTTGTGATTTGTTGTGGTTTATGGTTATTCCTAGGAGAGCACAGGTGTGGAGTACCTGATCTCTTGCATGGCGGAGCGGTAATGAGCCAGTCTTCCAGATAGGGAAACACCCAGAATCCCTGCAGTCTGGGGTAAGCTGCTAATACTGCCACACATTTAATAAACACCCTGGAGGCTGTGGTGAGTCCAAAGGGCAGTACTGTGAATTGGTAGTGACTGGCTCCCAGCCAGAAATGTAGGTACTTTCTGGATTGCCTGTTCATCTTTATGTGATAGTAGGCATCCTGAAGATCTATCGAGCACATCCAGTTATCCTTGCCCAGAAAAGAATGGACTGAACCATGACCATCTGGAACTTGGTTCATTGAACAGATTTGTTTAGATTTGTGAGATCCACAACTGGTCTCCAGTCCACTGTCTTTTTTGGCACTAAAAAGAACCTTGAGTAAATTCCAGATCTTATCTGGTCTGGTGGGACCTCTTGGATGACTCTTTTTTTCTAGTAGCTTTCAAATCTGAATTGCTGCTTGATCCCTCTGACTGGGTGGAGCAGCAGGGATTTTTCTGGAAATTGGAGGTGGTAGGAAAAATTGTATTATATAACCTTTGGATATAATGCTCTGCACCCAAATATCTTTTGTTAATTCTAGCCAGGCTCTCTGGTAGAGGGATAACAGTCTCCCGACTGTCTCCAGAGGTGGACAGTTGGTCCTTTGTTCAGGAGCATTGGTAGGGTTTGTCAAAGAAAAAGATTCTTGCAAACCCTGGTTTTGAGGGCCACCTCTACCACAAGGTTGATGATGTCCATTGGAGTTCCCCCCTCTGCCTCTGGGAGAACTTCCTCCCCATGTGTTATGGAACTGACCTTGGGACATTTTGAACCCATTTTCTCGCCAGTCCACTGATTCCTGCAGAAGGATCTTTGGGGGGGAGGGGCAAAAGACATATGCCCATGGCAGACAAGGTCTTTCCAGCCTTCTTGCACCTGGACAGCATTTCTTTCACTTTAGAGCTAAAAGGGGTAGTTTCGTCAATGGAAGCATTGATGAAATTAGACTTAAATGGTTCCACAAAATCGCACAACAGCATCCAGACATGCTTCCTCATAGAACTGCCTTAACCTGCAGCTCTTGAGGTTCCTTCCAGTATGTTGGAAACTAACCTCATGAAATTATTGGATATTGACTGTAGGGTTGCCAACTGAGAAGTTACCAAATCTTTAATCTCTGCAGAGACGGTTCCTGAGAGAGTATTTGATAATTCTTTGGTCGAATCTCTCTAAAGTTTAACAAAATGTGCCAGATAGTTCATTGACCCCAAGGCAAAGGTTGCTGAAGCAAAGACATTCTTCCCTAGCCTGTCCGTCGCCCACAACTCCCTGTTGGGGGGAATGGACAGTGGAATCCTTGCCGGCTAGTTCCTTCTTTGTGGTCACCGCAATGACCATGGCATCAACTGGAACCCCTTTCCCCCAAAACTGTCTGTCTGCAGTTGGTGCCATTACCCTGCCCAGTCCCTGAAGTATGGGTTTCTATGGAGTCAGGCTCCTTCCATACCCACCTAGAGATCATGTCAATGAGCTTGTCAGTGGGTGAAGCCACCAAGAAAGTAGAAGTCCTGTACTGAAAGCCTCTAGGAGAATGGATTCCTCTGGCATAGGGTTGGAGGATGTCCATCCACTTCTCTGTTTCAGGATTTCTAGGATGTTTCCGAAGGTAACATCTTCAGGAGGTGACCGTGGGGACCCTTTGCCCTCACTGAAATCGGTGTCTTCCTTGACGGACTCCTGTGGGGAGACTAGGTGGTTCCTCGTGAACACCTTTTCCTGGGTACTTCCTCAGTGGGATGTTTTGGGGAAGTCTTGGAAGAGGAAATCAAAATTCCTTGGGAGGGAACTTGAGGTTTCAGTACAGAAAGTCCCTGTCAAGAAAGATGGTGAGGCTCCAAGTGCTGGGGCATCATGGTGGAATAGGTAGGATCTGAGGGGAAAGGTTCTGTCAGGACTGCTGAGGCAGTGAACACTCTCTTCGCAGCCTCAAAGGCAGATCTCAAAGGAGCCAGAGAGAGGCTCTGATCTGAGAAACCAGGTTTCCAAATCATCCCCATCTCTCTGATCCATCAGCACTGCCCCCAAGGAGGAAGCCAGAGCTGAACTGTCCAGTGCTGAGGCACTGAGGAACATAAACAGCTCCGAAAACGTCACAGTCAAATGTTGTACTCCTGACCCAGCAGGCAGGCAGGCCGGCTTCGGCTTCAAGAGTTCTCTGGATCTGAAAAGATCGGAGGTCTCAGAGGCAATGTCAGGTTGAAAGATATGGAGATCCTCAGATCTGAGACTGATGGATCTGGATGACTAGGATCCTGAATCACTAAGACAATGGATGGTGTTAGAGGAGGAACTTACAGGAGTGGTGTGGTGGAAGGTTGGGTAACCTGACCTGGAGGGGTAGGCGCTGAGGGAAAACCAATCTGCCTCCATGCCAAGAGGATCTTCCTCACCACTGTCTCCACATCTTCTACTGAGAGAGTTCTGGAAGCACGAGTAGAGTAAATGGAGGGAGGTGCTGGTCTCTGCAGAAAAGGTGATGGAAGCTTGTCAGGTGCCGGGTCAACTGATGGAGAATATCTAGTACGAGGACAATACAGAGTCTCCAAAGGTTGTGTCTGATCCAATGATTTTGTCTGATCTGACATGGATTGTGCCGGGCCCATAATAGTCACTTTAGAAATCCTAGGATCCAAGGGAGCAGTTGGAGTCTGAATTCTCATTTTTTTCTGATCCAGAGTTGAGACCAGATGTTTAGCACTTCTTTTCCAGGAAGAGTCTGAGCAAGATTTTGACAAAGTGGAAAGCTTCCACTTGGAGAATGGGATATGGCTTCTCCAAAAGAGGAAGGAAGGAGACCTTTTAATATCAACTTATTTTTATGTCCTGTTAATGCTCACAGATTAAATCCATGGCACATTGAGCAATCTTCCTGTAACTGTAATGGACCCAAGCAGTACACACAAAGTGAGTGTGCATCCAACAGTGGCAACTTATGCCCACATTTGGAACATTTCTTGAAACTTGCAGGTTTGTCAGTCATCATGCAACATACAAGTCAGCAATAATAATAATATGTGAAAATTCTTAAGATAAAATCAGTCTAAAATAGTAAGTAACTTTCTTTTTTTTTTAAATAGGATGGAATAAGAAGAACACAGGAATACCACCAACGGTATGAAGAAACATGAGCAGGTGATAAGGAAAGGGAGATACTAACGATAGTATCTAGCAGTACCAAGTATGAAAAGAAGCAGGAAGACAGCAATGCAGTACAAAAGGAAAGCGTTACGACACACTAAATGCAGCGGAATAGAAAGGGAGGCAAGGACATACCGACAACGGCAGGTCGGAAATATAAGGGCGAGGGAGAATAAACAGCAGAGATGCTAACCACAAACACTAAAGACTAAAAGCTAAAAGGTAAGCTAAAGAAAACTGTTTAATGGAAAGAATTATGAAGAAAAACTGTACTTATCCAATACAGCTCTAGAGAAACTGGTAGACCACATCCAATAGCCAGAAGCGACAAAGGAGATCTGAGGTAATTAGGTGGGTGCATTGTGGGTAAGGGAGACACTCAAGAGATCTGGTGGCGGAGAGCTTTGGCATCGGCCAAGTTGAATCCAATGGATCAGATCCAAACCCATTTGTTGAGGATGAAGATTGACAATATCAGATGTTATGTTATGTTTAAAAGTTAGTTTTAGAAAGTTAATGAATTGTGTCTGGTATCTGTGGAAACCAATTAATCAGCACTATGCTCTGGCCTTCTCAGGCTGGGGATGCGTCTTTGCAAAGATGTCTGTGAAATAGTGTGTACTGGTACTGAATGTTACCAAGCGAAAGGCCAATAACTCTTAAGCACAGGTGATCTATGTTTTGAAAGGCATATTTGTGAAGTGCTATCGTGACGATCTAAGTGAGGATCACACGGACATAAAATAATTAAAAGTTAAATGATTAGTTGAAAATAATATTCTGTCAATGGTCTGCTTGCATGAAATTGATAACAAAAAGTATATACATGACGTTTCTCTTTTATTCTTCGAGACCGATCTGAAAAGTTTGGCAGGCAATCTCCCAGGGTCTGTATTACCATATTGAATGGTAAGAATGTCAAACACTCATATGAGAGAAAACGCATGAAATGAACTTGTTTTTTTGGGGTCGCGGTACAGTGAGGATTGGAATATTTGCCCTTTCCTCACTGTAGTGCGACCTCGAAGTTGGAATATATATTTAGTGGGGGGGGGGCACAGCCCCCCACAAGAGCAAGTTTGTTCTAGTGCGTTTTTGCTCATATGAGCGTTTGACATTCTTACCATTCAATATGGTAATATAGACCCATCTCCCAGTACTGTTTATGGAATAAACAAGTACTTTGCACATCTGAATTATTATTGTTGACTAAAGGTAAAACTCTTTGTTATTTAAGTTTGTACTTTAACATGGCTCAAAAGGTAGACTGAAGGTATGAAACAACTTTCTTATGACTATACTATGTAAATGAGTAAATATAGTCTGAAAAGAGTAATAACAATATACTCTATTTTATAAATTTGCATCAAAAATGATGGCAAAAATGGCCTAGGTTAGGGAAAGGGGAGGAAACTGTAAAAAAAAAAAAATACAGTTTAATCTGTGACAGAAACTAAAAGATATACTAATGAAGTAACTGAAGTACAAAATGCTTCGCAAATTTGACTTATTGCAATAAAATGGAAAAAGTAGATCCCTTAACTGTGAGCTGCAGGAGATCACTGTCAATGGTATAATGGCAAACTGAGTACGAGGAGAAAGGGAATAATGATGCATCATAAAAGGAAGAGGGCAGAGTAGGAGCTTGAGTCACTTGAGGAGAGCTGTTAGCCATGTTGGCATCTAGTAGTGGACCAGTCCCATCCAGGGAAGTGGGGAAGACTGGATAGCCTATGATCTTTAAGTTCAGCTTATAGCATTTCGTTTTGCTGTCTCAAAACATTTATAGCTTATTATTTTTGTTGGTCTAAAATAATATGCCAGTTCCTGCAGCCTGGCTCTAATGAAAAGAGGGATGGAGCCATTACTACAAAAGGTTTGATTAGCAGCCCTGGCACTGGAGAAGCCAGACAAGGAGGGAGAGTAGTGAGAGGCATGGCCTAATCACCTCTCCTGGGTGGGGGGGGTTGCAGGTACTTGGAGGGCACATATGGAAGTGCAATTTCCCTGATGGAGACCAGGGAAACTTCTTTCCATGTCTCAAGGTTAGAGAAAGAGCTTGCAGAAGTGAGAGATGATCAGTGCAGTCAGTCCATTGCATGTGCTCCTTCCCTTGCATAGCCAAGTATGTGCAAGGAGGTTGAGAAGAAAAACCCTGGAACCACCCCAACAGCTGCCTTAGCAATGGCACCACTTGGCCAACTCTCACCATCAGTAATGAGGGAACAAATCAATCAAATGGCTAGAAAGGGGATTATGATAGTCAGATAGCAGGGCAAAGAGTATATAAATAACAAAGTATTCCAGCACTTGGTATGTGCATGGCTACTCTCCTCTCCTGTACACTAGTTATCCTCCATATAACATACAGGTCTCCTATAGTTCTTTGTTGGACACACATACAGACACACACACACACACACACACACACACACACACACACACACACACACACACACACACACACACACGTGCTGCACGGACACACATACAAACACACACACACACACACACACACACACACACACACACGTGCTGCACGGACACACATACAGACACGCGCGCACACACACACGCACACGCACGCACACACACACACACACACACACACACACACACACACACACACACACACACACACACACACACACACACTGTGTATTGAACTCCAAACATGCTATGCTATGTACATGGCAAGTGGTACAATATGGCGCTCCCTGTCTCTTAAATGCATGAAAATGGAAAGTACATAATCTGCAATGCTGTATGCCCTTACTTCACAGTGGCTTGTCTCAGAGAACACTTGTCTACTGCAAACTAAGCAGGTCTCTCCCAATCTTGTGTCTGAATATATAGGTACACACACAGCCCCCTCTGATTTATGCCCTCACCATTTCCTCTACCACTCCTCCCCAACAGTGCAGTATTTATCCTTGGTACTTGTTGAAGCAGTGACATGAACACACAGCCAATGCCCTATTCCTTTCCCTTTGGGGTGCACTGTGGTTTCACTGGCAGATACCAGATTCTCTTTATAAATCACACACTCCTGATTATTGTAGTTAAATGCCTTCTATACTGTCTACTGCACAGTACAGAACATGTCCATAAATCCAGCTATCTGCATTTTAAATTTGGTATCTTGGACTAATGCTATCTTACTGTTTGCCTTGTGAATACATATAAGATTTTCTTCATCTTAAATGGATGACCCATTCCTCCACACATTCCATGTGCTGCCTGAAACAATTCAATATTTTTTTCAGAGAGACTGAATGGAGTGAAGCCAAAAGGTGAAATAAGAAAATAATGATGTGATGAGAGCCTTACCTGACTAGTAGGTAATTATTAAACAGAAAAGAGGGTCACAAAAGCATGAAGGACTTAGTGTCCAAGTTCTCTCTGTTGGAGGTATCCAGGAATAACATCTCACAGATGGAAAGAGGAATACATCAGACAGTTAACAGGAACTGCACAGAGACGTGTATGAGCTAAAGATACGGAGAAAAAGGTACAATGTTAGTTAACGACCTCTGGAATGTTATTCTAATGTAGCTCCCTGAAAACTCTGAGGAAGGTAACAGGGCACGTAAGCACATAGCAAACCAATTTACTTTAGCTTTACCTAGCCTGACAAAATGAAACAAAATAATGGGCATGCACAGGAACACCACTTCTAACCATGGAATACAAATTCATTTTCAAGATTAGTATTTTCCCAGCTGTAGGGTAGCAAGTCTCCTACATTCAAACATGCAAATTAAATAAAAAGATACAAGTGAACCAACAAAGAAAGCAAATGCATACAGTCATGCATGCTTGCAAAATTGCTAGTTATATAATGAAGGGGTTCTGTATGAGAATTGTAATATATGTCCATCCACTTATATTTATATATTCATAATAAATGCCTTAAAGCAAAGTGAAGTTATGTGAGAAAGGGAGCAGCAGCAGCATAGGACCTTGATATACACGCAAGACATTTCTTACTACAACGCTGAACACAATACCCTTACAGCAGGTAACTATACTAAAAATATTTTAGACAAAGTAAGAATATTGAACTAACAAGCGTTGTGCATATCTATTAGAAGCAAACAAAAATAGGGGAAGTGTGATAACATTCATGGTGGGATGACATGTAAGCTCATAGCTGAAAATGCTTGCCCATGTTTGATATACGCACAAAAATGGACTAAGACTTCTCTGGGTCTTTGCTTAAGTTACTTTTAATTTAACTCAAAGAATGTGTAAAAACGCATCTAAGCTAAACTCATCGAAACGCATACATCTAATATGTAAAAAAGCCATCTAACACGCAGCAGACAACTCTGCTGGTGTAAAGTTATTTCAGTAAAAACACTAACAGATACGGAAAAGTGGCTACACTTTATACTAGTATAACATGACAGGCTAATAGCAAACACAAAAGAACTGCACAATCAAAGTAAACCTATCTGTAGAATGCCATGCTGATAAGCAATGTTTGTTTTGAAAAAATGCAGCTTTTCACTTAAATCCTTATAACGACACTATACTGATACATCTCTTAAGCCATGAATTTCATATCTTCTAATAATCTACTAGAAAAAGAATTATAAAAGTGAACAGATGACATTTTTGCAATATTTGCACCACCCATCTCAGTACCACTAGTTTTTTCCATCAAAACTCTGCTATCTGTCCATTACAGTTCTTACGTCAGTGTACCAATACACATGACCACTCTTGTCTTAGCTTTCGTTGTCACTTCCTAATAAGGCTTTAAAATGATTACTTGCCATGAGGCCAGCAAGCTGAAAGTACTTTCTGAGTGGAGAAAAAGCTGTTTAGGCATTTTAGTTTAGGTTAGTACTTCTAGTACTTCACATCTCCCAGGGATGGAGATGGTTGCACACTCTTGGGGGCAACCCAAAGCAGTGTGATTTCCCCACTGGTGACTGTAGAAACTACAGCCAACTATTTTGTGGGGGGGGAGGCCATAGCCGGCCTTAGGCATAGGCCAATTAGCAGGGGCACTTTTCCACTATTTATTTTGTGTAGGTAGACCAGGATGGAGGCACCAGGTGGTGTGAGGGGGGGGGGTGCCGTGGAGCCCTTTTGCCTAGGGCACCAGTTGACCTAAGGCCGCATTTGGGGGAGGCAGAGCTGCTTGGTGGGAATGCCCCTTGTGGAAGTCCAAAGATATCCTCAGCAGTCAGCCTATTACATATCCCCTCCTTGGAGCTTCACCAGGTGTGTGCATGAAAAATAGAGCTAAATCAGGAGAACAGACCATCCCTGACCGCTGTCTGAATAATAATTCCTCCCAGTTGATCCTTGCCCTGGTAAAGGAGAATGAATGTGAAATTGGCCAGGAGATGGCTGATAATCAGCAGACAGTAGGGACATAAAAAGAGGAAAAATACAAACGATCGGTGGGTCACATTAATCCTCCATTCTGTCGTGACTGTTGAGACAGGATGCATATCTTTAGTAATCCTTTGTCAGACTCTGTGTAGAAATAGGTGTGTTGGTGTTGCAAATGAAGAATCTACATTTATCTGAAGAAACTTGTTTTTGAAGTAAAACTTCTTTAGGCATGGTAGTGAGAGTTTAGAGTGAAATGGAAAAGTGAAACGGAAGTGAGACTCTGCCAGACAGTGGTACTATTCGGCGGTCGACTGCTCCTGAACCAGGAGTCTAGAGGAAGCCATTGTGCTGCAGGACACATACACACACACACACACACACACACACGTGCTGCACGGACGGACGGACACACACACACACACACACACACACACACACACACACACACACTGTGTATTGAACTCCAAACATGCTATGCTATGTACATGGCAAGTGGTACAATATGACGCTCCCTGTCTCTTAAATGCACGAAAATGGAAAGTACATAATCTGCAATGCTGTATGCCCTTACTTCACAGTGGCTTGTCTCAGAGAACACTTGTCCACTGCAAACTAAGCAGGTCTCTCCCAATCTTGTGTCTGAATATATAGGTATACACACAGCCCCCTCTGCTTTATGCCCTCACCATTTCCTCTACCACTCCTCCCAAACAGTGCAGTATTTATCCTTGGTACTCGTTGAAGCAGTGACATGAACACACAGCCAATGCCCTATTCCTTTCCCTTTGGGGTGCACTGTGGTTTCACTGGCAGATACCAGATTCTCTTTATAAATCACACACTCCTGATTATTGTAGTTAAATGCCTTCTATACTGTCTACTGCACAGTACAGAACATGTCCATAAATCCAGCTATCTCCATTTTAAATTTGGTATCTTGGACTAATGCTATCTTACTGTTTGCCTTGTGAATACATATAAGATTTTCTTCATCTTAAATGGATGACCCATTCCTCCACACATTCCATGTGCTGCCTGAAACAATTCAATATTTTTTTCAGAGAGACTGAATGGAGTGAAGCCAAAAGGTGAAATAAGAAAATAATGATGTGATGAGAGCCTTACCTGACTAGTAGGTAATTATTAAACAGAAAAGAGGGTCACAAAAGCATGAAGGACTTAGTGTCCAAGTTCTCTCTGTTGGAGGTATCCAGGAATAACAGTCTCACAGATGGAAAGAGGAATACATCAGACAGTTAACAGGAACTGCACAGAGACGTGTATGAGCTAAAGATACGGAGAAAAAAGGTACAATGTTAGTTAACGACCTCTGGAATGTTATTCTGATGTAGCTCCCTAAAAACTCTGAGGAAGGTAACAGGGCACGTAAGCACATAGCAAACCAATTTACTTTAGCTTTACCTAGCCTGACAAAATGAAACCAGATCATGGGCATACACTGGAACACCACTTCTAACCATGGAATACAAATTCATTTTCAAGATTACTATTTTCCCAGCTGTAGGGTAGCAAGTCTCCTACATTCAAACATGCAAATTAAATAAAAAGATACAAGTGAACCAACAAAGAAAGCAAATGCATACAGTCATGCATGCTTGCAAAATTGCTAGTTATATAATGAAGGGGTTCTGTATGAGAATTGTAATATATGTCCATCCACTTATATTTATATATTCATAATAAATGCCTTAAAGCAAAGTGAAGTTATGTGAGAAAGGGAGCAGCAGCAGCATAGGACCTTGATATACGCATAAGACATTTCTTACTACAACGCTGAACACAATACCCTTACAGCAGGTAACTATACTAAAAATATTTTAGACAAAGTAAGAATATTGAACTAACAAGCGTTGTGCATATCTATTAGAAGCAAACAAAAATAGGGGAAGTGTGATAACATTCATGGTGGGATGACATGTAAGCTCATAGCTGAAAATGCTTGCCCATGTTTGATATACGCACAAAAATGGACTAAGACTTCTCTGGGTCTTTGCTTAAGTTACTTTTAATTTAACTCAAAGAATGTGTAAAAACGCATCTAAGCTAAACTCATCGAAACGCATACATCTAATATGTAAAAAAAGCCATCTAACACGCAGCAGCCAACTCTGCTGGTGTAAAGTTATTTCAGTAAAAACACTAACAGATACGGAAAAGTGGCTACACTTTATACTAGTATAACATGACAGGCTAATAGCAAACACAAAAGAACTGCACAATCAAAGTAAACCTCTCTGTAGAATGCCATGCTGATAAGCAATGTTTGTTTTGAAAAAATGCAGCTTTTCATTTAAATCCTTATAACGACACTATACTGATACATCTCTTAAGCCATGAATTTCATATCTTCTAATAATCTACTAGAAAAAGAATTATAAAAGTGAACAGATGACATTTTTGCAATATTTACACCACCCATCTCAGTACCACTATTTTTTTCCTTCAAAACTCTGCTATCTGTCCATTACAGTTCTTACGTCAGTGTACCAATACACATGACCACTCTTGTCTTAGCTTTCGTTGTCACTTCCTAATAAGGCTTTAAAATGATTACTTGCCATGAGGCCAGCAAGCTGAAAGTACTTTCTGAGTGGAGAAAAAGCTGTTTAGGCATTTTAGTTTAGGTTAGTAGTTCTAGTACTTCACATCTCCCAGGGATGGAGATGGTTGCACACTCTTGGGGGCAACCCAAAGCAGTGTGATTTCCCCACTGGTGACTGTAGAAACTACAGCCAACTATTTTGTGGGGGGGGAGGCCATAGCCGGCCTTAGGCATAGGCCAACTAGCAGGGGCACTTTTCCACTATTTATTTTGTGTAGGTAGACCAGGATGGAGGCACCAGGTGGTGTGAGGGGGGGGCGCCGTGGAGCCCTTTTGCCTAGGGCAGCAGTTGACCTAAGGCCGCATTTGGGGGAGGCAGAGCTGCTTGGTGGGAATGCCCCTTGTGGAAGTCCAAAGATATCCTCAGCAGTCAGCCTATTACATATCCCCTCCTTGGAGCTTCACCAGGTGTGTGCATGAAAAATAGAGCTAAATCAGGAGAACAGACCATCCCTGACCGCTGTCTGAATAATAATTCCTCCCAGTTGATCCTTGCCCTGGTAAAGGAGAATGAATGTGAAATTGGCCAGGAGATGGCTGATAATCAGCAGACAGTATGGGGCATAAAAAGAGGAAAAATACAAACGATTGGTGGGTCACATTAATCCTCCATTCTGTACTGACCGTTGAGACAGGATGCATATCTTTAGTAATCCTTTGTCAGACTCTGTGTAGAAATAGGTGTGTTGGTGTTGCAAATGAAGAATCTACATTTATCTGAAGAAACTTGTTTTTGAAGTAAAACTTCTTTAGGCATGGTAGTGAGAGTTTAGAGTGAAATGGAAAAGTGAAACGGAAGTGAGACTCTGCCAGACAGTGGTACTATTCGGCGGTCGACTGCTGCTGAACCAGGAGTCTAGAGGAAGCCATTGTGCTGCAGGACACACACACACACACAGACACACACACACACACACACACACACACACACACACACACACACACACACACACACGTGCTGCACGGACGGACACACACACACACACACACACACACACACACACACACACACACACACACACACACACACACACACACACACACACACACACACACACTGTGTATTGAACTCCAAACATGCTATGCTATGTACATGGCAAGGGGTACAATATGGCGCTCCCTGTCTCTTAAATGCACGAAAATGGAAAGTACATAATCTGCAATGCTGTATGCCCTTACTTCACAGTGGCTTGTCTCAGAGAACACTTGTCCACTGCAAACTAAGCAGGTCTTTCCCAATCTTGTGTCTGAATATATAGGTACACACACAGCCCCCTCTGCTTTATGCCCTCACCATTTCCTCTACCACTCCTCCCAAACAGTGCAGTATTTATCCTTGGTACTCGTTGAAGCAGTGACATGAACACACAGCCAATGCCCTATTCCTTTCCCTTTGGGGTGCACTGTGGTTTCACTGGTAGATACCATATTCTCTTTATAAATCACACACTTCTCATTATTGTAGTTAAATGCCTTCTATACTGTCTACTGCACAGTACAGAACATGTCCATAAATCCAGCTATCTGCATTTTAAATTTGGTATCTTGGACTAATGCTATCTTACTGTTTGCCTTGTGAATACATATAAGATTTTCTTCATCTTAAATGGATGACCCATTCCTCCACACATTCCATGTGCTGCCTGAAACAATTCAATATTTTTTTCAGAGAGACTGAATGGAGTGAAGCCAAAAGGTGAAATAAGAAAATAATGATGTGATGAGAGCCTTACCTGACTAGTAGGTAATTATTAAACAGAAAAGAGGGTCATAAAAGCATGAAGGACTTAGTGTCTAAGTTCTCTCTGTTGGAGGTATCCAGGAATAACATCTCACAGATGGAAAGAGGAATACGTCAGACAGTTAACAGGAACTGCACAGAGACGTGTATGAGCTAAAGATACGGAGAAAAAGGTACAACGTTAGTTAACGACCTCTGGAATGTTATTCTAATGTAGCTCCCTGAAAACTCTGAGGAAGGTAACAGGGCACGTAAGCACATAGCAAACCAATTTACTTTAGCTTTACCTAGCCTGACAAAATGAAACAAAATAATGGGCATGCACAGGAACACCACTTCTAACCATGGAATACAAATTCATTTTCAAGATTAGTATTTTCCCAGCTGTAGGGTAGCAAGTCTCCTACATTCAAACATGCAAATTAAATAAAAAGATACAAGTGAACCAACAAAGAAAGCAAATGCATACAGTCATGCATGCTTGCAAAATTGCTAGTAATATAATGAAGGGGTTCTGTATGAGAATTGTAATATATGTGCATCCACTTATATTTATATATTCATAATAAATGCCTTAAAGCAAAGTGAAGTTATGTGAGAAAGGGAGCAGCAGCAGCATAGGACCTTGATATACACGCAAGACATTTCTTACTACAACGCTGAACACAATACCCTTACAGCAGGTAACTATACTAAAAATATTTTAGACAAAGTAAGAATATTGAACTAACAAGCTTTGTGCATATCTATTAGAAGCAAACAAAAATAGGGGAAGTGTGATAACATTCATGGTGGGATGACATGTAAGCTCATAGCTGAAAATGCTTGCCCATGTTTGATATACGCACAAAAATGGACTAAGACTTCTCTGGGTCTTTGCTTAAGTTACTTTTAATTTAACTCAAAGAATGTGTAAAAACGCATCTAAGCTAAACTCTTCGAAACGCATACATCTAATATGCAAAAAAGCCATCTAACACGCAGCAGACAACTCTGCTGGTGTAAAGTTATTTCAGTAAAAACACTAACAGATACGGAAAAGTGGCTACACTTTATACTAGTATAACATGACAGGCTAATAGCAAACACAAAAGAACTGCACAATCAAAGTAAACCTCTCTGTAGAATGCCATGCTGATAAGCAATGTTTGTTTTGAAAAAATGCAGCTTTTCACTTAAATCCTTATAACGACACTATACTGATACATCTCTTAAGCCATAAATTTCATGTCTTCTAGAAAAAGAATTATAAAAGTGAACAGATGACATTTTTCAATATTTGCACCACCCATCTCAGTACCACTAGTTTTTTCCTTCAAAACTCTGCTATCTGTCCATTACAGTTCTTACGTCAGTGTACCAATACACATGACCACTCTTGTCTTAGCTTTCATTGTCACTTCCTAATAAGGCTTTAAAATGATTACTTGCCATGAGGCCAGCAAGCAGAAAGTACTTTCTGAGTGGAGAAAAAGCTGTTTAGACATTTTAGTTTAGGTTAGTACTTCTAGTACTTCACATCTCCCCGGGATGGAGATGGTTGCACACTCTTGGGGGCAACCCAAAGCAGTGTGATTTCCCCTCTGGTGACTGTAGAAACTACAGCCAACTATTTTGTGGGGTGGAGGCCATAGCCGGCCTTAGGCATAGGCCAACTAGCAGGGGCACTTTTCCACTATTTATTTTGTGTAGGTAGACCAGGATGGAGGCACCAGGTGGTGTGAGGGGGGGGGGGGGCGCCGTGGAGCCCTTTTGCCTAGAGCTCCAGTTGACCTAAGGCCGCATTTGGGGGAGGCAGAGCTGCTTGGTGGGAATGCCCCTTGTGGAAGTGCAAAGATATCCTCAGCAGTCAGCCTATTACATATCCCCTCCTTGGAGCTTCACCAGGTGTGTGCATGAAAAATAGAGCTAAATCAGGAGAACAGACCATCCCTGATCGCTGTCTGAATAATAATTCCTCCCAGTTGATCCTTGCCCTGGTAAAGGAGAATGAATGTGAAATTGGCCAGGAGATGACTGATAATCAGCAGACAGTAGGGACATAAAAAGAGGAAAAATACAAACGATTGGTGGGTCACATTAATCCTCCATTCTGTAGTGACTGTTGAGACAGGATGCATATCTTTAGTAATCATTTGTCAGACTCTGTGTAGAAATAGGTGTGTTGGTGTTGCAAATGAAGAATCTACATTTATCTGAAGAAACTTGTTTTTGAAGTAAAACTTCTTTAGGCATGGTAGTGAGAGTTTAGAGTGAAATGGAAAAGTGAAACGGAAGTGAGACTCTGCCAGACAGTGGTACTATTCGGCGGTCGACTGCTGCTGAACCAGGAGTCTAGAGGAAGCCATTGTGCTGCAGGACACACACACACACACACACACACACACACACACACACACACACACACACACACACACACACACACACACACTCTTACATGCTGTTTCAAAATTACACCGGACAGTTTCTATCAAACAAAACCAAGTCTGTAGCCTTGTCACAGGTGAAGAATGAAGGGAAACAAGACAAAAGCTCAAGTCCTGCATCTTTAAGAAAAAGCTGTTAGATAATCATTTGTCTCCAGCCATGTCGAAAGGACAAACTAAAAACATAAGCATTATACTACTCAAAATAAAAGGCACCCACCACCAGTGACCTCACAGTATAGCGGTAAACAAAAACATACAATTCAGGGCAAGGAAAAACAAATACTCTGGAATGTATGGAATACTGCAAGCCAACGAACTGCAGGACATCCAATCAGGGTACAATTAATGGTTTAGGAGAACTGGTCAGGTGAAAGGAAAGATATCGCTGACACCTTTTCCCCAAAACACATACAGAGATCAAAGGACACCTGGGGGTCTTACGGTAAACATGCATTAACACTGACAAGAAGCTGCTAATACTGCACTCCAGTAAGATGGTCAAGACTCAAGTGTGACTTACAGATATATGAAATAAAGCCCACACTAAACTTGTCATCAGTCATTTTGGTTATCCCTGTGTTTTGGGGGGGGGGTGTGTGACACAATAGGCTACATATGAATGATTATGTAAGCAAAGGATAAAAAAAACAGCAGCCTGTGCAAGGGGATCACAGCTTGAGGCAAGGCAGCAAAACATAGAATACACATATACTTACTATAGCAGACATCATTTTACGTAAAACAACTTTTGTACTGTAGATCATACACACACAAGTCAAGATACAGCCAGAAATATAGCTTCAACTACACACTTATTACATGCACAGATGTATGGCATCTATCAAAGGAAGCCAATTTACAAAAGAAACTGCATTTTACATTTGTGAAGGCAGAGTATTGACTTCAAGAACATAACAGGCTTACGCACTTCCTTTAACAACTTAGACTTTCCAAATGAGCCTGCACTACTTGAGTAGGATAGTTTCACAATGGGGGAAACAGCTGATGACTCACAAAAACTGAAACCAATATTCAGACAGCACATTTGAAAGAACAGGCAATTTTTGATGCTTTTACTCAGAAAACTTAGCAAGACAACAACCCAAATATACTACACAATGTATTCTACAAATACAACAGAACCCGCAAAGTGACAACATCTGCACAAAACCATTTCTAACAATACCAAGAGAATTACTTTTAAAAAAATCTTTTCATCTACAAATAATACCAAATCAAAGTACAGCTGCAGTGCTAAAGTATGTCTGATAATACTCAAACCATGACAGCATTTATGCCATAGCTACAAAAGAATGCGAGTTGTCGCCTCATACACTAGAAGTGAAATTTCTGTAAGAAAATGTGAAGGAAAGCAAATGGTATGGTACAGTATAAACTCCTTCCCACTTCCTTACAGAAGTTTCACTTCTGACGTGCATGGCAACCATTTTTTTTGTTGCCTTTTATTCTAAACAAACAAAGGTTGTGTACTTACCATAGCATTAGATTTCAATCCATACCTGTCACTTTAGTCTCAGGAATGACTCATTGCAGGCTGTAGTTTCTAGGTACCCTCAAGACTTTCTCGTGCTCTAAATCCCATCCCCTACCTCCTGTGATGCACCAAGCTTCACAGAAGCAAAAATGGAGGAAAGTTATAAAGAGGACCTAATGGACACAGATGGACCACAGAACCTCAAGGCATCTGTCTCTCTGATGGAATTAGGGAGAAATACATTTGGTGTTGATAAGGGACGCAAAAAGGTCACAGCCAAACCTTCCCCAGCAATGGAATATGGAATTTGCTGCTGAATAATTAAGGGACCACTCCTATGCCATCAGTATGCTAAACAGCTGGCTTAACCAGGAATGCAGAATTATTTCAAACATTGCTTCTATGAAAGCTAGGACAGAAGATTACAATTGTGGACGTAAACCTACCATAACAGTAGATGTCCAAATGATCACTGGATATAACAGCCAGCCAGCTTCCAAAGCTTCAGGGCATCTTCCACAAGCTAAAACCATTGGGCAACTTGAGCTGAGCTTCTTAAAAACATGTTTGAGCACCAAGCCCATCAACTGTTATAAGTTTACTTACACAGCTGTACTATATTCATCATATTGAGCACTGCTGTAGTAGCTTTACCTATATGAGTAGATTAACCCAGCTTACAACATTTGGGAGGTAGAAGGGGAAGAGTCCAGGAGCCCCTGCAGAATGTCCACAGCAAAGCTTCATCTATATCTAGAGAAGGAATAAAGGAGTGACACTATGTACAGAGGAATAAAGGAGTAACACTATGTACAGAGGAATAAAGGAGTAACACTATGTACAGAGGAATAAAGGAGTAACACTATGTACAGAAGAATAAAGGAGTAACACTATGTACATAGAAATAAAGGAGTAACACTATGTACAGAGGAATAAAGGAGTAACACTATGTACAGAGGAATATAGGAGTAACACTATGTACAGATGAATAAAGGAGTAACACTATGTACAGAGGACCAAGTTTCTGTTTCTAAAATACTTCTTAAATACAACCCCTTACAAAAAGCCATAGAGGAAGCCAAGGCTCTGGTAGAGTGGTCCTTGACCCTGCCTGAATAGTTTTGTTATTCTGAGAATAACAAAAGATAATAGCCTTAGACAACCATCTGGAAATAGTCTGTTTTGATACAGATTGCCATTTCTTCTTACCTTCACAAGACATGAACACATGATCAAAAGTTCTGACAGATTTTGTTCTGTCAAGATAGCACCTGAGCTGTCTGTGGACATCCAAGGTATGAAGTATTCTTTTTCCCTCATTTTTGCATTCTGGAAAGAAAACAGGGAGCTGGATGTATTGGCCTAAAATAAATTTGGATACCACTTTAGAAATAAAGGAAGGATTAGTTCTCAAAGAAACCCTATCTCTATGAAAGCTAAGATAAGGATGATCAACCATGAGAGCTTGAGCTCAAATACTCTTCGTGTAGATGTCACAGCAATCAATAAAACTGTTATCCATGTCAGGGTCAGCCACATGAGATGTTTTTTCCAATGGAGCATGTGTTAGCTTCTGTAACACAAAGTTAAGGTCCCAAGGAGGGGCCTCGGGTTTTCTGGAAGACCTCTTATGTAAAACCATTTTCAAAAACATTTTGACATGTCTGCACTGAAAGAGGGGGATCTGTGGACAGACATGCTGAAATGGCAGAACAATGAAAATTGATAGAGGAGTAAGACAGACCATAGTATAATAACTCACACAAGTACACAAAAAAAACAGAGAAACACTAGCCTTGAACATGTGCTGGTTATGTTGATGACACCAACTAGAAAAGCTTTTTCTATTTGCTAATACATGATTTTCTCGTTGCAGGTTTTCTTGCCTCCATTAATAACTGATGTATGTCCTCAGAGAACAGGTGACTAAAAGGTATTAAGACACTATCATCCAGGAAGTCATTTGCAGATGTTTGAGGTCAGGATCTGTCAAGCACCCCTCGTCTTCTCTGAATAAATTCAGTCTGTAAGGAAGTTTGTGGTAACTGCCTTTGGCCAATTCCAAAAAAGGGAAAACCACCATTGCCTGGGCCAGAAGGGCATCACCACAATGATCTTTGGGGGGTCTTTCTGAATCTTCAGAAGTGCCGTGGATTTTAGTGGAAAAGGTGGAAAAATAAAAGTTATGTACTCACCATAAATATGCATTTGTGTTGTTCATTTTCATTCTTCCTCAATAAATGGGTCTTGGATCTGACCTCTGATCTTGCTTGGCCACATTTCATCCAGACTCTTGGATCTGACTCTCAAGCTCCTCTCCTTACCCATAATGCACATTACTGTTGCATTACCTCAGACTGAGTTTGCTCTCAATATGTCCCAATTTAGAATATAACAAGAAAAGAAACAGTATAGGGGCTCAACCAGGAACAGTGGTTCCAAAACCTTTATCAGATCACTCCCAAAGAAAAAGGAGAGGGGGAAGAGGGTGGGAAGTTGAGGAAGACTGAAAATGAACAACACAGATACATAGTTATGATGAGTACATGACTTTTATATCTGATGTTGTCATTTTCATTCATTCGTCAACAAATGGGACAGAGTCCCCAGCTACAATAACCCTGGGTGGCCCTCATGGAAGGATGTTCCAAAGTACTGCGGAACCAAAGGCAGCCCTGCTTCTGAAGATGAGATCCATCTTGTAATGAACAATAAAAGTATGAGCATTTTACCAAGTGGCTGCAGCAGCCCAGAATGCATATGAGGCAGCCATAGATCTAGTAAAGTGAGCTTTAGAAGGTCTTGTCAAAGCCGAACCTCATAAAGAGTAAACATAAGAAATACAATGAGAGTGCTTGGAGTTCGGAAACTCTCCCAGCTGAAGTAATAACCTCTAGAAAGAAATTTGAAATCAGACTTGACTGAAGGCTTAATGGGAGGTTGAACCAAGCTCTGCAACATAAGTATAAGATCCTGAGGTGGAATAGGATCTTTAACGGAGGTCTAAGCAAAAAAATACCTTTAAGGAATGCTTTACATAACCTGGATGAAGCTATAAGGAAAGCAGTATGTTCAGTGTGATAATTAGAGATGGCTGCTAGCTGAACTTTGATGGTAGAGAAACTAGCACCTCCTTGAAAAACTGAAGCAAGAAAAGCTAAAACAGCAGGAATGGGAGCAGTAAATGGATCTAATTTTGTCTGTTGTGCACAGTAGGAAAATCTTTTCCATTTCCTCTGGTATATTTTTCTAATCAAAGGTTTCTGGGAGGATATTACAATTTGGAGAACTAGTGAAGAAAGCCTGAGCTGTCTAGCCATCTCTGGAATTTTAGGAAGCATGCAGTCAACCTGAGGCCTGGAATGTCTGGATGGGCCATCCCTGAGGGATGAGATACTAGATCTGGACTGGGGTCCAGTGTTGAAAAAGGACATAGAAGGTGGGAACACAGAAAGGGGAACCAAACTTGCTGAGGCCAAAAGGAGGCAATGAGGATAACATTTCTCTTCAACCAGAGTCCTTTCTGAAGAAAACTGGGGATTAGAGGTAAGAGGAGGATTAGCGTACAGGAGACCAGAAGGCCAAACGTGGACTAGAGCATCTCTCAGTGACTCTCCTGAGGGGGAATTAGGGCAAAAATCCTGTTGTACTTGTCGAGGGGAGAGGCAAAGAAGTCACTGCAAGGCTGACCCCACTAATGAAAGATCCTTTCTGCCACTGTATAAATTCGAGACCACTCATAAGTTACAGAATAGTCCTGCTGAGCTTGTCTGCAAGAACGTTGGCTTTCCCCAGTATGTGCATTGCTAAATAAAAGTGGTTGGAGGAGATTGTCCACTGCTAGACTCTTACTGCATCTTGGCAAAGGGGGGGGGCTGCTTCCCCCTCTTCACTGATGTTCCATAGCGCTGACATGTCCATTTGGATAGCAATTGTCCCTACAGGAAGAGAGTTTTGAATGGCATGCAATGCTAAACAAACCGCTCTCATTTCTAAGAAATTTATATGCAAATTGGTCTCTTCTTGGGACCACATGCCTTGAACTGTTCATCCCAAAAAATGCCCTCACCCCCACTCTAATTGGGAGGTGTGGTCAATGTGACCTTTGGGGGAGTTAAGATAAAGAGAAATCCCTGACAAACTTTGTTGGACTGAATCCACCAAAGCAAGGAGTCTCTGCAAACCTAAGAAAGTTTCATAGGATGGTTCAAAGGTTGTCGAAGAATCGACCATTGGACTGATACAGTCTATTGGAGAGTTTGCATGTGAAGATGAGCAGTTGAGAGAAGGGTAATTTCCACAGCCATTGACCTTAAGGCTTGAAGACCCAATTTTGCTGGAGAAGGGTGTAAGAGAATCTGACTGACATGGAATTTCAAGGTATGCACTCTACTTTGTGGTAGGAAGGGCACCTGACTGATTGCATCCAGGTGAGCTCCTATAAACTTCAAAATTATAACTGGCTGAAGATGGGACTTGGGTAGACTGACTCTGATCTTCATGAACTGCCACAACTGGAGTAAACAATCCTTGGCTTTGTCAAGGAGATGCCTGGTTGGGGCAGTGAGGAGCCAATTATCCAAATAAGGAAATACCAAAGGGCAGGGCTCTGAGCTGGTAATGGCTGGCCCCCAGGTAAAAGTGCAAATATCTCTGAGAGCAGCTGTTCATCTTGATGTGATGTACGCATCTTAGATCTATGGAGCACATCCAGTCATCCTTCTGTAGAAGGGGCATAATGGACTGAAATGTGACCATCCAGAACTTGGAGTTCTTTACAAACTGGTTCAGATAGCTGAGATCCAAAATGGGCCTCAGGTCTCCTGTTTTCTTTGGCACTCGAGTATGTTCTGGATCCACTTTGATCTGGTGGGACTTCTTGGATGACTCTTTTATCTAGCAGATTTTGAACTTCCAGAGCTGCTAACTCCTGCTGTTTGAGTGGATGAGCTTGCAAAAAGGGAATAAAATAGTCCAGGCCTCTGGGTGCAAAGACAAGTGTTCTCGACTGCCTCCAGAGAAGAACAGTCAGGCAACCTTTCAGGAGTGAAGAAATGATCTATCCAAAAAGAACTCTTGAAACCCTTGGTTCTGCGAACACCCTCTGCCATGAGAATGGTGTCTTCCATTGGAATCCCCCCCCTGCCTCTGGGAGAAAATTCCCCTCATGAGTCCTGAAAAGGTCTTTGAGATTTTCAGAACCACATCTTTTTCCTGCCACACTTCCTAGAAAAGGATCTCTGTGGTGTAGAAAAATGAATTCCAACACCAGACAAGGTCTTTCCATCTTATTCACTTCAGGAAAGTGCATCTTTAACAGCGGCCCAAACAAAGAAGATCCATCAATCAATTGATGGAAGAAGACATGAAAGGCTCCTCAAAATCACACAAGCACATCCAAGTATGTCTTCTGATGGCTATGCCTGAACCTGTGGCCCATGAGGAACCCTCAGCTTCATGAGAGATTAACCTGATGGACACATTATAGATTGTACGGTGGCCAGTTGTGAGGAAAAAAAACTTCTGCTCCTCTGTCGACATGGTCCCAGGACTAGACTAAGAGAGTTCCTTAATCAAGTCTCTCTGTAGTCTAGAAAAGTGTGCCAAGCTTTCCAAACATGTCCAATGCCCTAGAATCTATATTAGAAGGATGAACAGAGGAGCTCTGTTCAGCCAGCTCCTTTTGTGTGGCTGCTACAACAACCATGGCGTCTACAGGAATTCCCTTACTCCAAAAAGGCTTGTCTTATAGTGGAGCTAGGATCTTGTTCAGGTGACAGGGAATTGGTTTTATGGCATCTGGTTCATTCCAAGCCTGATAGGAGACAAGATCTATAAAGGTAATTCAGTGGGGGTGGTGTGACCCAAGATGTAGATGGGCCAGACCCGAAGGCTTCTAGGAGCATCAACTCCTCCTGGGAAGGAGATTTGGAGGACCAACCACCTTTTTGGAGAAGGATCTCTAGAATGTCTCCAAAGAAGACATCTTCTGGTGGTGATCTGGCGGCCCCTTCCTCCTCATCAAAACTGGTATCTTCGGTCACACAGATTCCTAGGGAGAATCTAAGTGCCTCCTCTTATATAATCTCTTCTGGAGAACCTCTTCTGTGGGATGATCTGGAGAGGTGTCAGAAGAAATGGGAAGTTCCTGAACCGGAACTGCCTGGAAGCTCATATGGGTCAGACGTCCCTGTGGAAGAGGCAGATGAGCCTCAGACACTAGATTTGAAGGGGGATGGTGTTAGGATCCAATGAAGTAAGAGTCAAAAGACTTCTCTGATGGGAGAACATCCTTTCCACCACCTCAAAGGCAGAGGGACCGGAAGAGGCCATAGCCACCCTCATCAGAGCTGAAACTCCTGGTGCTGTTAAGCTCCTACCCTGCCTGGATCTCCACTTTGAGGGAAGAGTTGGGCCCAAGCTGTCCAACACCAAGGCTCTGAAGGGAAGCAATGGCTCAAAGACTCTTGAAGTCAAAGGCATCCCTCGATGCTTTAGCTCTGAGACTTGTCCTACTCACAAGGGGGGGGGTCAGTGCTGAATAAGTCAGGGACACAGACAGAGTTGAAGATCCAATGCTTCGATTCTCAGGGCTCTCAGATCTGATGGCTCCAAAATCACTGGTCAGATCAGAGAAGGAGAAATGATGGGATGGGAAACAGGTTGAATGCTCACAAATTCGATGGGACAAGGAGCTGATAGGACACCATCTGGATCTGAGCTCTGAGGAATTTCATCATCATCCTTTCCACATCTGCCTTGGACAGACTTCAGGAGGTCCTAATAGAAGAAGAAGTTTAATGCTGGTGAGATAACCTCCTGGCAGTTTCTTGCAAAAAGGGAGATCAGAACCTTGGTGAAACAGGCTCCAGAGAGAAGCAAGGGCTCTGAAGTTGAGGAGACTTACTGACTGTAGATGTCAGGTCTGAGCACTTAGATAGTTTTGCAGGTGGCTCTGATGCAGAAGCAGATTTAGGAGACCAGGCAGCCAAGTGTTTTCTGTGCTCCCAGGGCTCTGAAGTTGATTTTGACTTTCTGGTGGGAGTTTGAGCTCCTGAAATAGAAGCAGAAGAAGAGAGAGCCGAAGCTGGAAGCAGGTCCTTTAAAACAAATTTATTACTCCTATCGCTGACAGCCCTGGAATTAAACCCTGAGCAGATTTGGCAAGGAGTATTCAGATGACCTGCCCCTAAACAATAGATGCACTCCCTGTCAGCATCAGGATTGGGTATATTATGCCCACAGGAAGTGCACTTCTTAAATCTCGATGGCTTTTCAGCCATGTTATAAGAATGTTATAAGAAGACAAGAGAAAGCTTTTTTTAAAGAAAAGAGAAAAAAGAAAAATTACCAACAAAGATGATTAAATAACTACCCCTAGAAAGCATGTGAGAAACACAGAGGGAAAGTAGTTACCTACAATGGTAAAAAGGAGATACCCAGTGGAAAATGGGTAGACAGATCAGTGAAAATCGCAAAAAACAAGTAAAGGAAGGAAGGCTATAGAAGAAAGAATGAAGGTTGAAAGAGTAATACATTTTACTTTTACTCACAAATTTAGGAAGAGTAAAACATTTTACTTTTACTCACAAAAAACATGTACAACACAGTCCAGAGCTCAAGAGAATTTGATCCACATCCAAACCATTACAGCAGAAAATGAGATCTGAGGTAATGCAATAGTAAGGGGAATTGTGGATAAGGGGAGAAACTTGAGACTCAGATCCAACAGTCTGGAATAAATGCTGTCTGGAAGAAATACAGTCTGGAAGAAATCTCAGGCAGGTTGCCTTCCAGATGGCCTAAGCGACCCCTTGCCAACCTTTCTCATGCACGCCACCTCTTCCCGTACAATCAGAAACAAAAAAATCCTTCAACTCACAAAAGGACATCTCAGCCCTAAAAAGCTGTAAATGGGATCTCTCAAACAGCTACCCCTAGATGAAGCAGTCAACTAATTTAATAAAACTTTTTTAGAGATTCTAGATTGCTATGCTCCCTCCAGAACCATTAGAGTTAGAGCCAATTACACACCCTGCTTGAGCAAGGAATGCCATTCCCTTCTCAAAACCAAGGATAAAGCTTGGGAACAATACCACAAACACAAAACCCAGTCCACAAAACTAACATTTCTAGAGCTATGTAACAAAGTTAAAAAACTCATCAAACAGTACAAAATCAATTATTACCACAATATTCAAGAAAAATACCATAATAACCCACAAATATTCTGGACTGCAGTAAATAACATACTATCTCCAGGGAAAACCTCCATACCTACTCCAACCTCTACCACTAACCCTGAAAACATAGTAACACAATTTAATACTTATTTTATGGAAATAATACTAGCCCTAGCCAATACAAACAACTCCAACAGCCATGCCCCAATAACTCCCTATCTCAGTAAACCCTCTCAAAACAACCTCAGTCTATTTACACTACAACCAGTAACAGTAAAGACTGTAAAATAACTACTGCTCAAACTAAAACCAACTACCTTAGCCACAAACAAACTACCAGCAGAATTTCTGAAAGTAGCCGCTGATGTAATAGCTTATCCAGTAGCAATACTCATAAACAGATCTATGTCAGAGTGCACAGTACCTGCTATATGGAAAAAAAATCCCATATAATACACCTTCACAAAGGAGGCAACTCAACCAATTTTAGCATCTGTCGCCCAATCGCTATTCTATCACCCCTATCCAAAATCCTATAGAGGGTGGTCCATACTCAATTCATGAACTACCTTAACACCCATAATATATTATCAATAACACAACATGGATTTCACCTCCATCATAGTACAACTACAGCCCTCATATCCTTTACTAATGCAATCAACAAACTTAGAAATTCAGGGCAATTCGTATCCGCCATATCTCTAGACCTGTCCAAAGCATTCGATATGGTAAACCACAACAAACTGATCAACGTCTTCTCCTCCCTAAACCTTAGTGCTTCCACTGTTACCTGGTTCCAAAACTACCTATCAGACCGACAACAGGCTATACTGTGGCAACATCACCTGTCTACTCTCCTCCCAGTCTCCCTAGGTGTCCTGCAAGGCTAGATCTTAGGACCACTATTGTTCTCCCTCTTTACCAACAAACTCCACACCTTCACTCACCAAGCATCTGTGATACAATATGCAGATGACTCTACCCTCATATGCTCTGCCCCCACCATACAGGACCTCCACACCATAACCCAGAACTCATTTCTATAAGTAGAATCCTGGCTTACCAATTCTCAACCCATTCTAAACCCAAATATAACTAAACTCCTCCTCTTCTACTCTCACGAACACCTACAACACTCCCAGTTTTCACCCTAGAGTCCAAAAATAAAACTATTATCATCCCTGTGACATATACCAAACTGCTAGGGGTCGAAATTGACAAAAATCTAAAACTGTCCAATACAAACTGTCAAAAAAGTTCATAAAAAATTAGGCCTCCTTTACAGAAATAGGAAATTTTTAACCAGATCTACAAAAACTACCATTGCCCAAACACACCTCCTGTCACCCCTACTCTATGCCTCCCCTATACTAACCAACCTACACAAATCAGACCTTACTAAACTAGACTCATGTTACAATAAAATAGACAAGTTTTCTACAAACTCCCCCTACAAAACACACCATTACACAGCCCTTATACAACTAAACTGGCTAGAACTTCCTCCAGCACAAGCAACTAATCTTCACCCATAAAATACTCCATGAACCAGATAAAACCCCAGCCCTTCAAGCTCTCATACAACCATACACCATCACTAGAACACTCCATTCCAGTGACAAACTCCTAGTTAAATCCACCAAAGCTAACAACTCAGCTGGAGAATCCTTATTCTCTAACATCATTCCTAAAATATGGAATAAACTACCCACTTCCATCTGCACCATAGTACAATTTAAAAATGTCTATTTACTCACTTAGAAAAATCCTGGCTTTGCTCCTGCTACCCACCTGACTAACTCTATATTCTCTGCGTTTTATACACACCCTCTGACTTTCTTTAGATCTACACTTTACAGTACTATCCTATTATGCCCTCTTCTTTCCGTATATATACTTACTCTTTTACCTCATATCATTTCAAGTCTTCCTCAAAAATATCATACTGTGCATTCTAATATATATGCTAGTCTAGTTTGTATAACACCATATACTCTCTGATGTACAAATGTTGTTAAAATTGCTAAGGTTTCATCTCTTTTGGTTATTTATATTTGTAATGTGTACTTTCATTGTTGACCTGTACTCTGTAAATTTCTTGTGGTATAATGTTTGTTTTTCATATTGTTGGAGCTTTCCTCACCAGGCCTCCGCTGAAAATGGACCTGTGTCCAGTCAGACTTTCCCGGTAAACAATTGTTAAATAAATAAAAAATAAAAATAAATGCAGCCGAGCTGGATCCAAGGTCGGAATATTCTTTTCCATGGAAAAGAAAAGGCATCTGTTTTCCAGGCTTTCTTACACAGAGTCGAAGAACAGAATTTTTTCAAATGGCTATTTAGAGAGGGGGTAAAAAGATCTACCTGAGGTGTTGGCCACTGATGGGTCAAATTATTGGAAGACAACTAGATAAAATAAAAATAGAATAAAGTACCCAAGACATGTATCTGGAGCATTTCTCCCCGGGCCTCCGCTGAAAACAGGCTCTGTGGAACCTAGTCGGACTTTCCCGGTCAACAAATGATAAATAAATAAAAAATAAATAAATAAATAAAATAAAAAAGTACCCCTTGGCTGCCTGCCAAGGAAGCTGTAATAGTCATAGCCCACTAAGAAGTAGCCCTCAGGGCAGACCTAGGATAAGCTGGACAAAGTAAATTTCCCTCAAGTTTTGCAGGAATACCTGGGTCATGCAGGATGAGCAGGAGACTATTAACGGAGCTAGGGAAGTCTAATATGCTTTGCTCAGCTTCCTACCACTGCAACTCTCACCAGGGCACGCGTTCAGAGAATGGAGGTCTAGATAAGCAGAGAACCTGCACATTCTCTATTTTTTTTTTAATTTCTCCAAATCTTTTGGGTTTCTAATACCATGATGGGAATGGACCCCATTCCTAAGGCAAAGTACGATTAAAGTTCATGAAATTAGTATTGTTTCACTCTTTGATATCAGCCAAAAGTGCTCTTTGCAGCACCCGCAATGTGCCCAGTAATGACTCCTTCTGCAATTTGTATGGAGTTACATGTATTGGTAGCATATCTAAATATGATTGTAGACTCTTTTTTATAAGACCATTGCTCCTACTACTATTGGAACTATCTAGGTATCTTTCTTCCATATTGCTCTCATTTCTGCTTGCAAATCCTGATATTTTATGACTTTGTGTCTCTCTATATGCAGGACAGACACTGTAATTGCAGGGTGTGGTAATTTCAATGATCAATGCTATTTTTGTGTTCTTTTCTTGGACCACTATATCTGGTTTTCTAGCATCTATCTTTTGAACTGTTGGTAAAGGATGATCCCATGTGATGTAGACTTCATCATTTTCTATGATGCTTTGTGGTTCATGTTTCCAGCATTTTTCAACCACTTCTGTACCATAATGTTTGGACAATCCCCAGTGCAACAGTCTTGCCACATTATTATGCCTTTCAGTATACAGTCCTTCTGCCATTAGTATGTTGCAACCAGCAATGAGGTGTGCAACTGTTTCCAATTCTGTTTTACAAAACCTACATTTGTTTGTTTCTCCCACATGTTCATTGGACTTCGTAAACCAATGTGTATGTAGCCCACTATCTTGTGCTGCCAATATTAACCTTTCATCTCTTGGTTTGAATTTGCCTCTCCTTAACCATTCCTGATCAATATGAGGTTCTTCCAAAAGTTTTCTATACTTGCAACTATATTTTCACATTCCTTGCCTTCTCATCTGGCCCTTCACCTTATATTCTTTCTTTTGTTTTTTGGCACATTCAGTTGCTGGCTGTTTTTTATCCAGTCGTGGTTTGATTTCCATTCCTGCCTGAGGCCGATAAGCTTCTGCTAGCCTAAGCAGGGAAGTCATCTTAGATTTATTATCCTCGTGTTTCAAAGGTTTCACTACATTTGGGTCTTGTGAAGTCAGCAGATGTATGAAGTCCCACAATTGCAGATCTGTACATGTAATCAATTTCAAGGAGGCCTATTCCTCCTTCGGAAGAGGGAATATATAATTTGGGTATACACTGATTTTTATAAATCATTTGGTGAGCATGAAGCATCCTTCTTGTTTTCCTATCTAATCTATCCAACACATTTTGGGGCAAGTCAGTCACTCCAAAACTGTACTTTAGGACAGGAAGAGCAAATTAGTTTATAGCTTGGATTTTGTTCCTAGATGCAACGCTGTTTTCAGGATTGATTTAAGTCTTCTAAAGCACTTCTTACTAAGTTTTATTCACATTTGTTCATGTTTTATTATTGATCCTTCATCAATTTCCAAATATTTATACACTCCCTCTTGCTCAAGTTCTTTTATATCCCATTCCTGTCCCAAACTGATGTTTTCTTAGTGCTGCAGTTTGCCTGCCTTAAAGGTTGCTTTTGCACATTTATCAAGACCAAATCACATTCTTATATCAACTGAAAATGTTTTAACAACTTGCAGTTGTAGTTTTATTCCTCATCTGATAAGCTATACAGTTTCAAATCATCGACAAAGAGAAGATGAGAAGTCTTTACACTTTGTTGTTTTCTAGGAGCCAAATTATAGCCATGGCCTAAGCTGTTAAGCGGACAGCTTAATGGGTTAAGGGCAAGGCAGAAAAGCAGCGGTGACACAGTGACCCTGGAATATCCCCCTTTGAATTTTTATCCCTGGGATAATAATTTATCCTTTATCATGGCTTAATTGCAAAGTGGTCTGCTACTGTTTCATGGTCACTATAATATAGTTGATCAGTTTAGGGTGTATCTTATACATTTTTAAGCACACTTTTATCCATGAATGTGGGATACTATCAAATGCTTTTTTGTAGTCAATCCATGCCATACTTAAATTCTTCCCCTTTTTACAGTTCTCCACTATGACTTTATTTAACAGCAAATGATCCTTTGTTCCATATGACTTTCTTTTATTGCCCTTTTGTTCTATTGCCATAATTGAGTTTTCTTCTAAATGACTATAAACTCTGTTGGCGTCAATTCCCATGTATAGTTTATACATTATCGGAAGGCAAGTTATAGTTTTTAGCATAGCTTGCAGGTTCACTCTTAAATAGAAGCATTGTTTTTCCTGTTGTTAGCCAAGTTGGTGTCTGTTCGGGGTGTGCATATAAATAGTTCTTTCTCATGGCTAAATCTTCATGCAAAGATGTTAATATTTTTAACCAGACGTTAGATACTGTATCTTGGCCTGGGGTTTCCAATTTGAGGCTTTTCTTAACTTTGTTTCAATCTCTCTGGCTGTTACTTCATCCCATTTCATATCCTGTACCTTTAAATGTCTTATTCTTTTGTTTACTTCTATCCATTTAGCATCTTTGTTACGTTCCACAGGATCTTCATAGAAACTGCTCCAAAATGTATCTATTTCTTCTTTCTTTGGTGTTTTTTCAATTCCTTTTATCTTGTTTCCCAATTCTCTATAAAAATTTTTTGGGTCAATAAATTGCTTATTTTGTACTTTTCCTTTACATGTATCTGTGTATCTTCTAAGTTGTCCTGCCTATGCTGAGATTTTTAGTTTATTTGCAATAGTGCATGATTGATCCTGATCTGTTCTAATGTACATCGATTTTATCACATGTATCATTCTAAGTATTTTTGTTGATCTGTTTCCTCTTCTAACAATGACACTTCTTGTCTTAGTTGCTTTATAGTTTTCTCTATTCGACACTTCCATGATGGTATTCGATTTCTCCCCTTACTCTCCCTCACTACCCTGTGTTCTTGTGGTAGAATCAGTTATTAATTTAGCTGCACAGTAATATATCCTGTTTACTTCTGTTATATCACATGGATCTCTATGGGCAGTCCTAATTATTGTGTTCATTTGTTTTATCAAACTTCTGACTTTTGGGTTTTATTGACCTTCTGCAGTCTATTTCTTTCATTTATCTCTATTAAGTCAAGCAAGTCTTCTCTTAGCTCATTTTCTTCTAAACTGAGGGCACATTTTTTTGTTTTCCATTTCCTGCGGGCATTCTACAGAACGTTCTATTCCATCTTCCTGTGGCATATTCTCTTCAGTTTCAATTTCTCTATTTATTTTCTCCAAATCTTTTGGGATTCTAATACTGTGATGGGAATGGACCCCATTCCTAAGTCAAAGTATGATTAAAGTTCAAGAAATTAGTATTGTTTCACTCTTTGATGTCAGCCAAAAGTGCTCTTCGCAGCACCTTCAATGTACCTAGTAATGACTCCTTCTGCAATTCGTATGGGGTTACGTGGATTGGTAACATATTTAATACAATTGTAGATTCTTTTTTATAATGCCCATTGCTCCTACTACTATTAGAACTGCCTGGGTATCTTTCTTCCACATTGCTCTCGTTTCTGCCTGCAGATTCTGATATTTTATGACTTTGTGTCTCTCTGTACGCAAAACACTGCAGTCACTGGGTGTAGCAATTTCAATGATCAATGCTACTTTCTCTACACAGTGGTGCAGCAGATGTACACCGAGAATGTGTACATCAAATGAAGTAAAAAAGTAGGTTATTTAACTAATAAAGCCCATGGAAGTTGAATCAAGGTATAAAATAACCACATATTTTAGAGCAAAAATTGTATCCTGTACATTTTTTCCCATGAAAAAAAGCCTGACAGTAGTTAAATATGTAAGGGGTACAGACAATAAACCAGTTTGGTTCTCAAAAGACATGAGAATAAACAGATGAAGTTTTATTGTACTCAGTTTTGTCTATCTTCTATTAACTATTATGAGTTTCAGTGTTCTCTGGTTCACATTTATACATTTCGTTATTTTCATAGAAAAAATGAAGATGAAACCCAGCAATAGAGACCTAATAGTAACCAGATTTAAATTTAACACCAAAAAAGGAAAACATCTGCCACACCAGCATCCATAGAAATGAATGCACACTGTGGTATGGTGTGACTAACAACCTTATAATTTGCTAATGACAACTATGTTCTGGGTACCTTTAACATATATGCACTAATTTACAGATTCCCTTCAATGCTTTGTTTTATTGATGTTATTTTAATCTGTAGCTCTTACATGCTAATAGTTTTATGTTGTCATTTGTACAAATCTCAGGCTTATACACTAGCTGCATCAGCCATGTCTAAAGGAGCTATCCTCTCTAAAAACATCTCTGCAGCAGATATGCCAGATTTATAAATCATGCTTATAATTGTTGACTGACTGAAGATTCACTGAACAGCATGCAATACAGTATACTGACATTTTTATTTTAACTAGTTGCTACATTTATTAAAGCAACATTTCTTCAAGCGTTTTCATCTGACATAAGCAGAGTCTTGACTCTTTGAGCGCAAAACAATCTTTACAATCAGTGCTCTTATCAAATTTATATCTACCTTACACACACACACACACACACACATATATATATATATATATATATATATATATATATATATATATATATGGGTCTACTTCAGAAGATCGACAGACGATTTGATCGACATTCATTTGGTCAACAGCCCATTTGGTCGACAACCAGTATTCAAGGCACTTAGGGATTTTCCCCCCTCCCCAATATTGTGTGACCCTGGAGTTAATATATATAGTTAGGGGGGTGTGGGGGCACAGCCCACAACATTGGGGGGGTGGGGGGCAAAGCCCCCCACCTATTTCCGTTTAAAATGTGTAGTTTTTCTTGTATTTTCATGCTTTTAAATGAAAATAGGTGGGGGCTTCACCCCCCCCCCCCCCATTGTGGGGGGCTGTGCCCCCTACAACCCCCTAACTATATATAACAACTCCAGGGTTGCACAACATTGGGGAGGGGGGCAAATCCCTGTTAAGTGCCTTGAATACTGGTTGTCGACCAAATGGACTGTCGACCAAATGAATGTCGATCAAATGGTCTGTTGATCATATGAAGTAGACTCATATGTATATATATATATATATATATATATATATATATATATATATATATATATATATATATAATATATATATATATATGATATGTATGGCATTCTAATTTGACACTGCTCTGAATCATTTTCTTTGATATTGTAAAGTATCTCAAAGATGTCCTTCATGTTCCTTGATTTTATTTCGGACTTCATTATCTCTGGATCCCTTCTCCCAAACACTGCAGTGAAAATGAAAATGTCCTAACTGGACTTTGGCAGTTAAAAAATGTAATGCTTATTTGCTCATTGATGTGTATTTATTTACACTACCTCTAAACAACTAAAAAGAAATAAAAGACAATCTTGGAAATAATGAACATTCACCTGAAAATAATTAACTAGATCTGTCACACACAAATCATTGTGAAACAACAAGTGATACAACCCCTATCAAAGGGTACAAGTGTTTCTATGGAGCCAGATAACACACCAGGCTGCATTTTCATCAGTGTTAAATCTGCACTATCTGAGCCTCAACTTAAACTGTTCAACCTCAGTAAATCCAAAGGACTTGTGTCTGACATCTAGAGAACAGACACTGTACATCTCTTACACAAGAGTGGACCCTCTGTAGCCTCATCAGCCTTCTATGCAAAGTCATTGGATGTCACATAGCAGAGCATATCTGTGCAATCATAGGCAACTTATCTGGTCTAGACCACATTTAGTTTGGCTTTGTGAAGGGTACGTCATGTATCCTGAGCCAAGTAAACTTCTCTGAAAAGGCTACGGAGGGTGTAAACAGTCGTCACTCCATGCAAATGCTTATCTTGATCTGGCTGAGGCATTTGACACTACCCCCGATTCAGGTATAATTGATAATTTAGACAAACTAAATGCTAATCCCTGCATTGTTTGCTACATTGCAAATTGGCTATCCAACAGTTCCCACACTGTCAAAATTGCTGATACCCTGTCTCAATGAAAAAAAAATTAATTAGTTGGACAGCACACTGATTAATGCCTGGCCCTCTCCTGTTTGACATTTATTTTGCAGAATCCCAAGACAATAACCCAGAAGTGTGGTTGACTAAGTCTGCTGATGAATGTAAGCAGAGTACTTTTATCCACTCAGCCACTGGTACTAAACTGCTCTTTGCAAGGTATGGAAGAACAAGCCCAATTTGACCTCCTGTTCCTTTCAAAACCAGTGGCTCTAAAAACGCCCATCCTAGGGACGTACATCTGCACCAAAAGTAAAAAACATAGTTGAAGAAGTAGGTCCACGTAGGGTAAACACTCCTAGCAAAAAGCAATAAAAAGTAACTCCAAAAATAAAAATAACTAGGAGCAAAGCAATGAAGGGTCGATACACTTCGATTACAAGTTGCATATATCCAAGGATGATCAAACTCAGTCCATAGTCCTCCAGTAAAATATATTTATTTGCGTGCACATTAAACACACGATCGTGTTTAATGTGCACGCAAATAAATATATTTTAACACTGAGTGACTATTTGATCATCCTGATATGCAACTTGTAATCAAGTGTATCGACCCTTCATTGATTTTTAAAAGTAAAAAAGACTCATTGGAGGGACAGGGTCCTGACTCAACATTCTCATAGATTAGTACTAGGCTAACTGCCTTTGTGGGCCATTTTAAGCCTAGCCATTTACCTCATGTGAGACTCAAACCCTGCACCTTGTGCCTGTAACGTATACATCTTAACCATTATGCCAACTCAGAATACATATTCCTTGTCTATAGAATAATTTATTATTGTGTCTTCCTTTAAGGCCAGCATTGTTGATTAGATGCGAAGATAAAAAAGTATACAAAGATATCACATACAGCCCTACTTGTTCTAGGAGATGAGCGCTATTAAGTTGCTTGTAAAGGGTGGCAAGAACTTTTAGGTTTGTATTCTTAAAGTTGTAAATGGCTAGGCATTATAGTTTTTGTGATCACCTGCCTAGCATTGCTCCTATATTCCTGCTTTCTTATGTTTTGCATTGAGTATTACGGCCTAATAAAATGTTCCTGTCAGACTAACATGGCATGAGAACACTGTCCAATATTTTCACTGTGTTTGTGTCCATAAATTTTCACAGGACTTTGTCTGATTTATCTTATATTACAATTTTTTTCCATGCCAATCTAGAATGGAATATGCCAGACAAAGTAGCTAGGATGGGATGAAGGGGGCACTGTAGATGATGTGGTGACTGTCTCCTGAAAGTAGCAGTGGTAATCATTTACGCAGCTGCAATCGTGCAATTGCTTAAATGACAGTTAGTGTAAAATACTGGAGCAAAGAGCTATTCAAGGGAAATTATGGGAATCATAATACATTTAAGGCAGTAGAGTCTTGTTACTATTTACACCTAGCCAGTAACCACCCTTATACTGTATGCTAGGTCAGTTATGCCTGGGGTAATTTTATGAGTATCCATGCAATCATCCAGGTTCAAAGTGAAGGAAGAAAGTATTAGTGGGGCTGTTTGATTTGTGGAGATAAAAGAGATCCAGGACCACTGGGTCTGTAATGGCATGAAAGGCAAGGCCTGGATTACCCTTCAGGAGTCTATAAAATATTGCATAAAGAGACAGGGCTTCCAGTCTTTCCTGGTAGCTGAGAGATTTTAAGCTTGTAATCTTCTTAGTTAAAAAAACAAAACAGTGTAAGAAACTTCTCTGTGTGGAAGATTTTCAGTCCATATATTTCTAGTTAATCACTGTATATTAATCAGATCAGACAATAGTAGTAGAAGTAGCCAACGTAAACTCGTCAAGTCAAAAAGTAATAATAGAAAATATATAATTCTACAGTATTACTAAGTATTCAAAAGTAATCCAAGCAAGGCAGGCAGTCTGTTTCCAGTCGAAAATCCTTTATTAAGTACACAGACAAGCGATCCAAGTAAAACAAAAATAGAGTAATAATTTCCTCACAAGGTTTCTAAATATATATATACTTTTTATCAGGCATGGGAGTGGTTTACTGTGCTGTAAAAGAAAGTGTTATTGGTACACATGTTAAATTCACATCCCTTCCCCCATCAGTGTGACATTCGAGCTGGTCCTGCCCTACCTAGTAGCTGTCATAATAAGAAGTTATGTCTTACCATAACGTTCCATGTTAGTTGTCTTCTTCTCACCTTCTTTCTTGCTGGATGGGTTCGGAGCCGAATCACGGCTCCGACTCGGTCTATGCTATAGCTCGAGAGCTATTTTTACCGGCTCGAGGCAGTCCTATATCCCACAATACCATGCGCTAACTCCCCAGATCTCGTTTGGAAGCTAAGACATAGTATAAACAACAGTTCTTATAATAAAAATATTATAACCCTCTTTATTAGAAGATTACCTGTTAGTAATACTAAGGATACCAGGAAAGACGCAACATATTGTATCTCCAAAAAGGAAGGACTCAATCTCGAATCTGTCCAGGCTAGGGGGCAGGAGGGAGGGACACAAGAAAGAAGGCGAGAAGAAGACAACTAACATGGAACGTTATGGTAGGTACATAACTTCTTTATGTTAAGTTGTCTATCTCGCCTTCATTCTTGCTGGATGAGACAGCGTCCCTAGCACCTTAGTCCTGGGTGGCTCAATGAAACAGACTCCTGAGTACAGTGGAACCAAAATCAGCTCTATTTCTGGAGGCTAAGTCAAGCTTGTAATGAGCAATAAAGGTATGTTTGGAAGTCCATGTAGCCGCTGCACAAATGACATCTAGTGGTAACCTTGCTTGAAATGCCATTGAAGTTGATAGAGCCCTGGTTGAATGAGCCTTAGGCCTAGAGGGGAGTTGCCTGTGTCTCAACTCATAGACCAAGGTAATAATAGATGTCAGCCATCTGGAAAGGGTAACTTTCGAAACTGGAAGCCCTTTCTTACCTGCCGCATAAGAGAGAAAGAGCTGATCTGACTTTCTGAATTGTTTTATCCTGTCTAGATAATAGCGTAATTGGCAATGAACATCTAATGAATGTAACTTTTGTTCAGCTCTGTTGGTATAGTCTGGGAAAAAGACAGGTAAGTCAATAGAATGATTCAAATTTGCTTCCGACAGCACTTTTGGAAGGAAAGAAGGGTTTGTTCTGAGAGTTACCCTGTCTTTATGAAAAACCAAATAAGGAGGACGGACAGACAAGGCTTGGAGTTCAGAGACCCTTCTGGCGGATGTTATAGCTACTAAAAACAGCGTTTTCCAAGAAAGTAGTTTGAGGGAACAAGAAGCTGCAGGTTCAAAAGGGGGCAGAATTAGTGAGGTTAGAACTAAATTTAAGTCCCATTGTGGAGGTGGATCTTTTACTGGAGGTCTGAGTAAAAGTATACCCTTGAGAAAGGCTTTACAGAGTTTGTGGGACATAATATTTACTTCTGAGAGTCCAACATGAAAATTAGCAATGGCTGCTAATTGTACTCTGATAGTGGCCGATGATGATCCAGAATGAAAAAGCTCCGCCAGAAAGTCCAGAACCTCATGAATGGGTGCATGAAAAGGATCTAAGGACCTATTTTGTGCCCAGAATGAAAAACGCTTCCATTTACTAGCATAAGTCTTCCTAGTATTGGACTTATGGGAGGCCAGAATTATATCACGAACAGGAGGAGAAATGAGGGGAAGCCTGGCTATGGCTGGAAGTGGAGCAACCAAGCTGTGAGGTTGATGGAATGTAGAGACTGATGCAGCTTGCCCGTGAGGTGGGTCAATAGATCCGGAAGGGGTTCCAGATGCCAAGGCTGTTCCAGTAGGTATTTGTGCAGGAACGGGAACCAATCTTGTCGAGGCCAAAACGGGGCAATGAGGATCATTTTGGATCTCAATGCGATTGCTTTCTGAATTAATTGCGGAATCAACGGAAAAGGAGGAAAGGCATAGAGAAGACCCCGGGGCCTAGCGTGAACAAGAGTGTCTCTGAGGGGTTGGCCTGGCAGAGGAAAAAGTGTGAAGAAGTCGAGGCACTTGCTGTTTTGGGGAGTTGCAAAAAGGTCGCAGCAAGGCTGGCCCCACTTCCGAAAGATTCCGTCTGCTACCGCTTGATTTAGAGACCACTCGTGAGGCATGAAGATAGTTCTGCTCAATCTGTCTGCTATGACGTTGGACTTCCCGGGGATGTGCGTTGCGTTTATTCTCATTTTTAGTTATAAATTGTAAAAGTTTTAGTTTAAATATGTTTTTTAAAAAATGTCATATATATTTGTGTATACATATACATATTTTTTTATTAGGTTTTGTTAGTTTAAATATTTAATTGATTATTTAATTGTTTGATTAATCACATGGTTGCATTGTAGTATTTAAGTAGAATTTTTAATATGTGTACTTATTCTGATGAAGTTTGGTACGAAAGCGGATAATAAATCTGTATACGCTATTTTGCTGTTCTTTGCCGTTTTTGTTGGTGTGTCATTAGCCTCTCGTGGACTTTTGGTTTTACTTGGTTTGAGTTTTATTTTGTTTTACTGGTTGTTTTAGTCCATGGCGGAGGCTGCGGATGATGCCTTGCTTAATTTGAGCATTCATGCTACCCCAACTATGGAAGCAGGAAATTTGAATATGCTGCTTTTTGCTACACTAACTGAAATTAAGAACTCATTGAAAGTTTTGGCTTCAAGAGCTCATGACCCGGAAACTACTATTAGAGCTTCTAGTCCGGTGGGGTTCAACAACGAACCGGAGTTTGGTGGAAACTATGAAGGAGCAGTACGAAATCCTGACTTAGGAGCTCCCAAACAACAACGCATTATGGGTCGGACGACCTTCCAGGAGTATTTCGACCGTGCCAATAACCCGTTTAAAGAGTTGGGAACATCTGATGGAATTCCGGATACTTTTTACAGCAATGACTTCAACACCAAACGAGGGCAGTTAATTAAGCTTCTAAAAAGGTACGATGCAATACATGTTGAAAATTGCTATTTTGCACGCTGTATGGAACTCAATATTGTTCCAAAAGGGCTACGATTTTTTAAGTGTCCTAATGGCGTGCAAGTTGGCGATGCCTTTTTTGCTACTTTGACCGGCTTTTTCAACGATGCCGGTGTGCGGTTTCTAAAGTTGCTTTTTGACAATAATGTCACTAAAAAAGAACTGCTTAAGCAGGAAATCATGGATCTTGAATTATTTTTTAAGCGGAATTTGGGTGAAGCTAAATTTACTGATTTTTTTAGTTCCGTTTCTAAGGAAACAGAACAGTTTTCGGCAGACAACATCAATAGGAAGCATTTAAAATTATTACGAGACCTCGACTCGTATAAAACCAATTCTGCTTACACTAATTTTGGTGTCCCCAACAAATCCTTTAAATCTGTTAACTATAAGGACTTTGGTACTAGAAACGGGACTGGAGGGCCCTTAACTAAAACTGTTGGGCAAGGAAGCAACAATTATTTTTCGAAATATTCCTCAGTAGTGGCGGGGAATAATGATTGTTCCAGGTTTAAAACCTATGAAAGGATGCCAACTAAGTTACCAATTGTTAATGATGCATTTAACGAAGTTGGTGAAGTTGGGGGGAATTTTTCAACAGATGTTGAACATTTCCCTTTATTGCCTTCAGCGGAAACTAATAATAAAAACAATAGTAACACTACTGCAGTTGGAGCGGGTACAGTGAACCCTGCTCCACTACCGACATCAGGCTCCCTTCCTAATAGGAGAAACCAAGCAGTAACTAAAACAGTTTCTACTAGGAGCCGGACTTTTTTGAGCTCCCAGTCATCAGGGGAGGAGACGTAGAAGACAATAACGACCATTTCTGCATTATCAACTTGACTGGACATGACTTTAGTAAGGTGGAGCTGGACGTTCTGAAATTAGGTTTAAATTTTATTCCTCAATCTAGGGCTAATTATGTGAGAACTATTGTTGATATCAAAAAGTTTTCCCGAAAGTTAAATTTACATTATTTGTTGCACGATTTACCTACAACGGAACGTGCTTTTGTTAAACCTTCTGTGTACTGTCCAAAATTACATCATACCTTAAAAGTGTTTGAGGAAATGTGCATTCAGGATGTAGATAGGTTATTGAATGACTACCCCAGTACCTTGTGCAATATTTCAGATGTTGAAAGGCAAGCATTAAGTAATTTAGCATCCATGACAAAGGAATTTCGCTTTATGAAAAGCGACAAGGGGAATAATATTGTTATTATGAAGAGGGAGTCTTATGTCAAGGGTATGTTAAACCTTTTGGCAAATAAAGATGAATATGAAACTGTCCCACTTTTTGAAATTAAGCGTTGTTTTCGTATGGTTCAAGCATATTTATATGATGCCCTTATGAATGGAGAAATGAGCCATGAATTATACGAATTTTGTAGTATTGAACATCCTAGGATAGGGGTACTTTTTGGGATCCCTAAGGCCCATAAGTCAACCCTGGACCCGCCATTTCGACCGATTGTTTCGGCTTCCCATTCAGTTACAGAGGGGGTCTCTGTTTTTGGATGCAATTCTAGGGCCCATTGTTTCCACACAACCTTCTTTTATTTGGGATTCTTGGCATTTTCTCAAGAAAATAAATAGGTTTGTCAAAACTAGTGGTTTTAATTCCAGCACACAGATAATGTTTACTCTTGATGTTGTTTCCCTTTTTACTTGTATTCCCCATCAAGAGGGTGTTGAAGCCATCCGGCAATTTTTAACCTCCAATTGTCATAATTTTACTAATGACAAGGTGTCCTTTTTATGTAGATTATTAGAGGTGACTTTGGAAAATAATTTTTTTCTTTTTGAGAATACTTACTACAGGCAAAAGAGGGGGGTTGCTATGGGTTCCTCAGCAGCCCCAGCTTTTGCCAATTTGGTTATGGCCTGGTGGGAGAAACAATTTCTTCCCACCTTGACCGACAAATACAATATTCAGTTTTTTTGTCGATTTATGGATGATTTATTTTTTATAATTGATGGTGACAATAGTACTGTTAATGATTTTTACACTGATATTAATTCATTTTCGGATTATTTAAAATTTACTAAGGGCACAATGGGGTTGAATGTTAATTTTTTGGACATTACACTTAAATGGGACTTTGAAGAAAGCAGACTTCATAGTCGCATTTATCGTAAAAGGACATTTAATAATGGTTATTTACATTATAAGAGCGGGCATCCTAAGTATATAACCAACAATATCCCCAGGGGGCAATTTATTCGGGCAAGCCGCATGACCTCTAAGGATGCGGACTTGCACCAGGAATTTTCTTTTATTTCCTCCTTATTTATCAAGAGGGGATATGATCCATCTATTTTGGATGGTGCCAAGGCTGACATTTGGTCTAAAAGGGAGTCTATTTATTTTCCATTGTTAAATTTTCAAAATGATGAATTGGAGCCCCCTTGTAGAAATGTTGTGGATAACAAAATGAATGCTAATTTAATTTGTTCACTTGAGATGAGCTCTGATTGTCAGGGCATTCAAAATATTATTAGGAAGAATTGGGGCATCATTAAAGGCAACAAGGACATTTTTTATGCTGTAGGAGAAAGGCCCATTTTTGTTCAAAAGAATGGTCTTAATATAAAACGGATTTTGGAAATCAATCAGAATAAGGTTTCTAGACTGGGGTCTAATAAAAGGGGCATGTTTATTTGCAATCAGTGCAATATTTGTCGTTTTATTTCTACGGGTCCCTATATTTCAGTCAGTACATGTAGCAGGACTCTGGAGGTACCAGGTTACGTAAATTGTAACACTAGTGGAGTCATTTATATTGCTTTATGTTCAACTTGTACCGCATTTTATATAGGGATGACCACCAGGGAGTTTAAAATAAGAATTAGGGAACATTTATATGCCATCAAATCTAAAGATGAAAAGAATGCTTTATTTAAACATTCATTAAATTGTTTATCCTTTAGTAAATTCCTTTTTTCTATACTTGAGGTAGGTCAGAAGGATATGAGAGATGGCGATTTTAAAAATTATCTTCTGCAAAGGGAAGCATATTGGCAAATAAAATTAAAATCTGATATAGCCCCAGGTCTCAATGAGACCATTAATATTAAGTGTTTTTTAAAACAACGTAAATTAAATATTAATAAAGAAGGGAATTTAGTTTATTCTCATTTTTAGTTATAAATTGTAAAAGTTTTAGTTTAAATATGTTTTTCAAAAAATGTCATATATATTTGTGTATACATATACATATTTTTTATTAGGTTTTGTTAGTTTAAATATTTAATTGATTATTTAATTGTTTGATTAATCACATGGTTGCATTGTAGTATTTAAGTAGAATTTTTAATATGTGTACTTATTCTGATGAAGTTTGGTACGAAAGCGGATAATAAATCTGTATACGCTATTTTGCTGTTCTTTGCCGTTTTTGTTGGTGTGTCATTAGCCTCTCGTGGACTTTTGGTTTTACTTGGAATGTAGAGACTGATGCAGCTTGCCCGTGAGGTGGGTCAATAGATCCGGAAGGGGTTCCAGATGCCAAGGCTGTTCCAGTAGGTATTTGTGCAGGAACGGGAACCAATCTTGTCGAGGCAAAAACGGGGCAATGAGGATCATTTTGGATCTCAATGCGATTGCTTTCTGAATTAATTGCGGAATCAACGGAAAAGGAGGAAAGGCATAGAGAAGACCCCGGGGCCTAGCGTGAACAAGAGTGTCTCTGAGGGGTTGGCCTGGCAGAGGAAAAAGTGTGAAGAAGTCGAGGCACTTGCTGTTTTGGGGAGTTGCAAAAAGGTCGCAGCAAGGCTGGCCCCACTTCCGAAAGATTCCGTCTGCTACCGCTTGATTTAGAGACCACTCGTGAGGCATGAAGATAGTTCTGCTCAATCTGTCTGCTATGACGTTGGACTTCCCGGGGATGTGCGTTGCTATCAGAAACCGTTGAGATGAAATCGCCCATTGCCAAAGTCTGAGTGCTTCTCGACAGAGGGGATAGGACTTTGTTCCGCCCTGCTTGTTATATACCACACCACAGACATATTGTCCGTCTGAATTGCTATAGTCCCTTTGGGAAGAGAGCTCTGAAGGGCTTGCAATGTCAAAAGCACCACCCTCATCTCCAGGACATTTATGTGCAGGTGGCATTCTGACTGTTGCCAAGTGCCCTGGACCGTCCTGCCCTGATAATGCCCCCGCCCCACACGATCAGGGAGGCATCCATTGTGACAGTGGCAACTGGAAGGGGGAGAACAAAGAGTCTGCCCTGAAAAAGCTGAGGGGGAAACCATCCACCAGGAGAGATGTTTCTTGCAAGATGGGGTTATCCAAATGTTGTGGGTCATTGGTAGGTGTTGAAAAGACCACTGAGAAAAAAGCATCCACTGAAGGAGCCTCATGTGGAAGCGGGCTAACGGAAGTAGAAGAATTGCCGCCACCATGAGGCCCAACACTTTCAACACTCGGTTGACCTGGACTTTGTTGGGCTGAAACAGGGTCTGAACATTCCGCCTTATGTCTGCCACTCTCTGGGGTGGTAGTGTTGCAGACATTTCTGTGGTGTTTATTACGGCGCCTATAAAGTTGATACATTGTCAAGGCAACAAGGAGGACTTTGCAAAATTTATAGAAATACCCAGACTGTTGCAAAGCTGAATAGTATAATCCCTGGCCATTATGAGATCCTGTTTGGTGGTAGTGGAAATGAACCAGTCGTGTAAGTATGGAAACACCTGGAATCCTTTCTGTCTCAGGTGAGCTGTGACCACTGCCAGACATTTGGTGAACACCCGGGGGGCTGTGGTGAGACCAAAGGGCAGGGCTCTGAATTGAAAATGACTGACTCCCAGCCGGAAGCGGAGAAACCTCCTGGAGCGTCTGTGTATCTTTATGTGGTAGTACGCGTCCTGGAGGTCTAACGAGCACATCCAGTTGTCTCTGCCAAAAAAGGCAGAATGGACTGCAGTGTTACCATCCGAAATTTTGTCTTTAGCACAGATTTGTTCAACCTGCTGAGATCCAAAATAGGTCTCCAGTCTCCTGTCTTTTTTGGTACCAAAAAGAACCTGGAGTAAATTCCGGACCCTAGCTGATCTGCTGGGACTGCCTGGATGACTCTTTTTGCTAATAGTTTTTCTATTTCTAGCTGAGCCTGACCCCTTTGTGCGGGTGGTACATCTGGTAGGGGTCTTGGCGGTTGTACTGGGGGGATGGTAAAGGGGATTTTGTAACCCTCGGATATGATCTTCTGTATCCATGTGTCTCGGGAGAGGGATTGCCAGGCTTCCGGGTACAGAGATAATCTTCCCCCGACTGCCTCTGAAGGCGGACAGTCGGGCAGCTTCTCAGGGATGCTGAAAGGGTTGATCAGGAAAAGATTCCCTAGAACCCTGGTTCTGAGGACCCCCTCTGCCTCTGGGGTGGCATCTGTTGTTATTTCCCCCTCTGCCTCTAGGGGGAAAATCACCACGTGCAGCAGGTGCGACTCCCTGGGGTTTGCGGAACCACATCTTTCCCCCCTTCTGTCCCTTAGGATAAGGTCTAGAAGGGGTGGAAAAACGGACTCCCATGGCAGAGAGAGTTTTACCATCTTGCTCGCATCTGGTGAGGGTATTCTTCACCTGAGGTCCGAACAATTCTGAACCATCAAAGGGGGTGTTAGTGAAGGACGCCTTGAAGGGATCGGCAAAGTTACAGAGCCGCATCCAAGCGTGACGTCTTAACGCAACGCCTGTACCAGCGGCTCTACTCGCTCCATCGGCTGCATAATAAATTAGTCACATGGAGGAGTTAACAATGGAGTTCAGGGTAGCCAGCTGAGAGTTTCTTTTGTCCTTAAACCCCGCAGCAGAAGGATCCTGTACCATTTCACCCAGCTCTTTGAGCAAGTCTCTTTGAAGGCGGGTGAAATGACACAAATAGTTCAGCGATCACATGGAAAAAGTCGCTGAAGCAAAGGTCTGGTTGCCGTACCTGTCCATGGTCCTGGACTCTTTGTTAGGAGGATGAAGAGATACAGAAGGATCAGCCAATTCCTTCTTAGTGGCTGCTGCTACCACCATAGCATCAACTGAAACACCTTTGGTAAGAAAATACTTATCATCTGGTGCAGAAATAAATTTAGAAGGCCTCCTAGGGGTAGGTTCCATTGAATCAGGAGCTGCCCACGCCTTTCTAGCCACTACCTCCATCAGTGGGTTGAAAGGGGAGACACCCAGGAGGTGGAAGAGCGAGATCCAAAAGCGTCAAGGTAAATCGACTCATCCTCAGAAGGTTTGAGAGTGGACCAATTTCCCCTCTGTCTAAGGATTTCCAGGATGTCTGAAAAGGAGACATCCTCAGAGGGGGATCTGGGGGAGCCTTCCGACTCATCCAAGTCGGTGTCCGACATGACAGACTTGGGGGAGTCTATGTGCTTCCTCTTGCACTTTCTTTTCCTAGTGGCTTCCCTGAAACTTCAGGGGAGCCCTCTGAAGAGGAGGAGACACCCAAAGTGCGTACCCCATGCTTTGGATCTCTGCTGACAGGTGCAAGAGAATGGCCAGAGACCGTAACAGGCACTATGGAGGGAGGAGCCGCAGAACTTAACCTTGGAGTGGACACAGGGTCCAGCACACTCCTCATCACCTCGAAGGCCCCCCCCCCGTCAGACACCAAAGGTAGCACGGCTCCGAAGAGACCGGAACCACGTCCCGGAGCCGACAGAGAAAGGCTCCGAGAATGATGTCGGGGCCGAACTAACCAGAGCTGAAGCTCCGAGAGGGAGAGCGGGGTCGGACAAGGGTCCGATGCCACCCGCCCCCTCAGAGCTGACAATGGAGTCCCGGCACCCGGACCTCTCCACGGACGGAACCAATGAAGAAGTCGGAGCTGACGACACCGGAGCCGAAGGAGGAATTATCGGTTCTGACGTAGGCAAGGTCACGGTTCCAAGGAACTCTGGCTCCGAGCTCGAGTGATGAGTCGGAGGAGGAATAGATAATTGTATCGAAGGAGCCACAGTCTGGTGAGCTGGGCTTTGGAGCATTTGGGCCAGTGCCTGAGATTTTATGAGTCTACTGACCACCCTCTCGATGTCATGGTCTGAAAGCCTAGATGACCTCGATGAATGAGTCCTATGACTCCGCTCCGATAAGAGAGGGGATCTCGGAGCCGATTTAACGGACTCTAGGGAGGGGGACCTAGAGCGCTTGCGCACTGGGGTCGGCTCCAATGATGGTTTCGGAGCGGAAACCACTTTACTCACCTCGGAGCCAGCCAAAACCGAGGTCGGAGCCATCTCTATAATGCCAGCCCTCGACTCGGAAGCTGGAGCCCAGGTTTTGGCAGTTTTTGATGACTTCCCCGAACCAGACTTGGACGGGGAGTCATCAGGCTTTAACAAGCCCCTTAGAATTAGCTTGTTATGCCTCTCCTGCAGGACTCTTGAACTAAATCAGTGACAAACAGAACAAGAGTCCTGCAGGTGTAAAGGCCCCAAACAATAGACACAAGAAGTGTGACTGTCTGTCAGAGACATTTTCTGACAGCACGAGTCACACTTCTTGAATCCCGAGACCTTAGAGTCTTTGGACATAGTCCTGACCATCGTGAGAAAAACACAGTCAGCCCACACACACACACACACACACACACACACACACACACACACACACACACACACACTCAACTTAAAAATAAAAATAGTTGAGGGAACTGACTAAACCCACACACACAGATAGGAAGGGGTGGGGAAACTGGGGTAAAGCCCGTAGGCCCAAGATAAAAAATTAACTAAGAAAGGGAAGAAGGGCTACCAGAGAAGAGGATTCAGAATAGGGACCTAAACAAAGATAGCTACTGGGAAAAAAACTACTGAAAAAAACTAGTTTGATTAAGTAAAACTCCTACTGACCTGAGCTGGTAAAATAGACAACCTCGTAGCGAAGCGGCAAACGAGATCTGGGGAGTTAGCGCATGGTATTGTGGGATATAGGACTGCCTCGAGCCGGTAAAAATAGCTCTTGAGCTATAGTATAGGCCGGGTCGGAGCCGAGATTCGGCTCTGAACCCATCCAGCAAGAATGAAGGCGAGAATGACAACTTAACATTAATATATAGCCCTAATGTACTTTAATGGTACATCTTATTTAACCAAATTATTAAGTCTGTGATTTTATACAAGGCAATATACTACATGGCTGGAAATATATCAACCTTAGTTCATTTTGCGATCAAAAATTATATATAAATATATACATATACATTTTGCATGTAAAAATCAGTTTCTATTTTCATAACCTATTGTTAACAAAGATCACTTTCGTCCTTCTAGACTTCTTCAGGTCTGTGTACAAGAACCCTAAAAACCTATATAATTGTATAATTAGTTAGTATTGTTATTACCATCATTTTGAATAAAGTGGAAAAAAGAGAACCAGAAAAAAGCAAAAAAATATATATGTATGATGATGGAAACAAAATATACACTTAAATGTCAAATGATTTAAAATGGTATTTAAAACCAATTTGTAGAAAAAAAATAAAATAAAATACACTTAGTCATGTAAACAATGTGGCAATTTTCTAAGTTCCAGTGCACTTTTAATTGAACAGTAGTAGTTTAGTCCAGGCTTTCTAAAAGAGTTCAGCTTTAATTGCCACATGAGTTCCTGTTTCTCCAGAATATTTGGGATGTCTCCTTCAAGATCACTCATGTCTATGTGATCCAGGATCTGGAACTTAAAACCTGTGTGTCTTTTATGAAGAGAAAGGTGTTTGGCTAGTGCATTATTTTTACACCCAGAGTGGATTTCTGACAGATGACATGAAATCCTTCGCTTGAGTTTTATTTACAGTCTTGCCCACATAGAATGCATCACATTCATTGCACTGTGCCCTGTAAATTACCTTTTTAGTGTTACAGTCACCCCCTGCACTGGTTTTAATGATCTTCTTTAAATAAGGGCAATAAAAACTATCACCTTGCTGTATAAATATACAAAATGTACAATTAGTTTCACATCTTTTAGTGCTTTTCTCACATGGTCTAGGTTTAAATTCAACAAAACTTCTAATATTCCTGGCCTTCCTATAAACAAATGATGGGGCTTCACCTAAGATGTTAATCAGAAAAGGGTTGATTGTGACAATGGCCCCGTTTTCTTTAATAACATTTTTGATACTGTGATAATCCAAAGTATATGTCAAGATGCAGCTATTTTTGCATTTGTTATTCTCTGTGGAATTTCTTAACATTCTCCTACTGGGGAGGTTGAGTGAAGGTGCTTCAGTCCTTTTCAGTTCTATAATGGGTTCCAGAATGTTTTTTAACATCTGACTTTCATAGCCTCTCACTAGAAAATCATTCTCTAAGTTGTTCAAGTTTCTCAAAAATGGTTCCATCTCTGTGGCGATTCGAGCTAATCTATAGCCTTGGGAGTTCACTACATTATACTTGTTTTTTGTAGGATGTAGACTTTTACTGTGGAATAATAAGTTAACCCTCGTTGGTTTTCTGAATAGATCAGTGGTGATTCTGTTATTGTTGATGTCCTTGGAAATCCGCATATCTAAGAAAGTGGTTGAAGTACAGCTATGGGAAGAGGTAAACTTCAGGAAGGGGGTTGTTTGATTGATGTAAGTGATAAAATCTCCAAGCTGCACAGTAAAAGTCTACATCCTACAAAAACCAAGTATAATGTGGTGAAGTCCCAAGGCTATAGATTAGCAGAATCACCACAGAGATGGAACCATTTTTGAGAAACCTGAACAACTTAGAGAATGATTTTCTAGTGAGAGGCTATGAAAGTCAGATGTTAAAAATCATCCTGGAACCCATTATACAACTGAAAAGGACTGAAGCACCTTCACTCAACCTCCCCAGTAGAAAAATGTTAAGTAATCCCACAGAGAATAACAAATGCAAAAATAGCTGCATCCTGACACACACTTTGGATTATCACAGTATCAAAAATATTATTGAAGAAAACTGGGACATTGTCACAAGAAACCCTTTTCTGATTAACATCTTAGGTGAAGCCCCATCATTTGTTTATAGGAAGGCCAGGAATATTAGAAGTTTTGTTGAATTTAAACCTAGACCATGTGAGAAAAGCACTAAAAGATGTGAAACTAATTGTACATTTTGTATATTTATACAGCAAGGTGATACTTTTTATTGCCCTTATTTAAAGAAGATCATTAAAACCAGTGCAGGGGGTGACTGTAACACTAAAAAAGTAATTTACAGGGCACAGTGCAATGAATGTGATGCATTCTATGTGGGCAAGACTGTAAATAAACTCAAGCGAAAGATTTCATTTCATCTGTCAGAAATCCACTCTGGATGTAAAAATAATGCACTAGCCAAACACCTTTCTCTTCATAAAAGACACACAGGTTTTAAGTTCCAGATCCTGGATCGCATAGACATGTTGAAGGAGACATCCCGAAAATTCTGGAGAAACAGGAACTCGTGGCAATTAAAGCTGTACTCTTTTAGAAAGCCTGGACTAAACTACTACTGTTCAATTAAAAGTGCACTGGAACTTAGAAAATTGCCACATTGTTTACATGACTAAGTGTATTTTATTTTATTTTTTTTCTAGAAATTGGTTTTAAATACCATTTTAAATCATTTGACATTTAAGTGTATATTTTGTTTCCATCATCATACATATATTTTTTTTTTATTTTTTTCTGGTTCTCTTTTTTCCACTTTATTCAAAATGATGGTAATAACAATACTAACTAATTATACAATTATATAGGTTTTTTAGGGTTCTTGTACACAGACCTGAAGAAGTCTAGACGGACAAAAGCGATCTTTGTTAACAATAGGTTATGAAAATAGAAACTGATTTTTACATGCAAAATGTATATGTATATATTTATATATAATTTTTGATCGCAAAATGAACTAAGGTTGATATATTTCCAGCGATGTAGTATATTGCCTTGTATAAAATCACAGACTTAATAATTTGGTTAAATAAGATGTACCATTAAAGTACATTAGGGCTATATATTATTATGACAGCTACTAGGTAGGGCAGGACCAGCTCGAATGTCACACTGATGGGGGAAGGGATGTGAATTTAACATGTGTACCAATAACACTTTGTTTTACAGCACAGTAAACCACTCCCATGCCTGATAAAAAGTATATATATATTTAGAAAGCTTGTGAGGAAATTATTACTCTATTTTTGTTTTACTTGGATCGCTTGTCTGTGTACTTAATAAAGGATTTTCGACTGGAAACAGACTGCCTGCCTTGCTTGGATTACTTTCGAATACTTAGTAATACTGTAGAATTATATATTTTCTATTATTACTTTTTGACTTGACGAGTTTATGTTTGCTACTTCTACTACTATTGTCTGATCTGATTAATATACAGTGATTAACTAGAAATATATGGACTGAAAATCTTCCACACAGAGAAGTTTCTTACACTGTTTTGTTTTTAGACCCACTACACTTTAGTGGGTTGTTTTGAGACTTCGGGGATACCACAGAGACTACTTGTTTTTTGTTGGTACTTTGGTTTCTGAGACCAAGGTTTTTGTTCCATTAAAGGATCCCTGAATCGGTGTGGAATTCCAGCATTTTAAGACATGGATAATGACAGGCTAAAAGATTTACTAACTGTACCTATCTGGAATGATACAGAAGCAGATCAGATACAAACGGATACAGAAAATGGACAGGAAAGAATGGACCTAGAAAATATGAATTCACAGACTTTTTTTAAACTAGAAAAGCAACTGAAACGCATACAGGGTCTCTACTGGGAACACATTTATTTACAACAAAGCATAGATAAGAAGAGACTACCCCGGGGACTTAGATTGAACAAAAGACCAATGTGGAAAAATATGGATGATTCACTTTCTAAGGAATGGGAAGATATTTTAGAGGATGCCAGCTACAAACTTATTTGTCTGCTAGTAAGGAACAACCTTAGTGTGCAGGAAGCTACAAAGGCTGACATCACATCTTTAAAAACAACATTGGAAAATGAGAACCACAATAACCTAGATGCTAAATTTGAGCTACTTAAAGAAAGAGTGAAAGGATATGAGCAGTCCATTAAAGAAAGAAAGATTAATAAAATGAAACGAGATCAACTGGACAAAGATGATCCTGGGAGACTTACTAGGAGGTACAATAATAATATCAACAACAACAGGAGAACCAACAACAGACAAGGTTCTAGTTATTACAGGGGATATAAGGGAAAATATAACCGTGCCAGAAGACCTCAATGGGATTTTCCCAGGGGAGATCCTCGCACGAAACCAGACAGGGGCACAATACAGGACCACCAGGAGACTGCCCCTCCAAAATCTCATTCCCCACAATCCCAATCCCCTCTGGCTATCAACACTCCGCAGAAGTCTTTGACATCACAGAAGGATCAGGACAGGAACATAAGCCACAGCGGCAACCAGAACCGACAGAGAGTTCTACAGGACGAATTACAGGACTACCAGGACAACTGGGACCACACACAATCCAGCTACCAGGAGTAGCAACACCATCACAGAGACCAGTTTCTTCAGGAAGACCAGTATCGACAGCACAGACATCAACCACCACACCAATACCAAAACCAGCACCAGTACCAGAACAAGAACGACGACCACCACCAGAGCCCCAGAGCTTGTCCCTCTTACCAGGTCCCCCCATACCACAGCCACAGTGAGGAATACTACTACAACCCACCGAGATTCCAGAAAGCAGAGGAGGAATTCCAGAGGTCTTATACTCTATCCACAAACTCCCAGGGAGACAGGAGAACAAAACAGTTGACAGGGGTGAGGGAAATACAATACCTGGACAATCCCGACTGGAACCTCGACTACAACCCAGGTCCCAGGCTCAGACAGAGGAAACAGCCACAATAACAGGTACAATAACAACAACAACAGGCACCACAATAACAGGTGCTCCACTTATCTGGAACCACTCTGTTAAAGCACTGACTGAAGAGGAAAAAAGTGTGTTGTCCAAAGGACTTACTTTTGTACCAAGCTGCAGGAGTGAGGTTGCTCAAGTACTGATAGACCTTAAAATGTTCGTGAGGAAGCTCAACTTAAGGGTACAGTTTCATGGCAAAAGTAATGACACTGAAAATAACCCTATTGATGAAACTATAAAAAGGCCTAGCAGCTATTGTCCACCACTACATCAAACACTAGCTGCTTTTGAAGTGAAATGTGAGATGGATATCAGGAAACTGCTTAAAAAACCTCCAAAGAAAAAACTTTATAACTTAACACAGGGAGAAAGAAAAGCATTGCTTGAGCTGGGCAATGATAAATCCAGGCGTGTAATGAAGGCAGACAAGGCATCCAACCCAGTTTGGCTTTGTCAAAGGCACAAAGGCAGATCATGCCTTTTAAACTTGGTTGACTTTTTCGAGACAGTCACCAAGGCCATTGATGAGGGAAAGGCAGTCCATACAGCCTACCTTGACCTGGCAAAGGCCTTCGACACAATACCCCACTCAGGTATCATCGAAAAACTCATCAGCTTGAATGTAAACCCATACATCACAAGATGGGTTGCAAACTGGCTAAGTGACAGAACCCACAGGGTCAGAGTTGCTGGAGCCATGTCAGACTCAAAGCCTGTCACAAGTGGTGTCCCACAGGGATCAGTCCTGGGTCCACTCTTGTTCGGCATCTACTTTTCTGAAGTACAAGCAAACACAGGAGGGTTATGGCTGACAAAGTTTGCAGATGACTGCAAACTGGCCATAGTCGAAAACACATCTGACACAGATATCCTTCAGAAGGGCCTCACAGAAACGGATAACTGGTGCCAGAGCCATGGCCTAAAGTTAAATGCCAAGAAATGCATAGTCATACCCTTCGGGAAAAACAAGGTTACCCCTAGCTACCATATAGGTGGCAATCCACTGAGCACAGAAGAAGTCATCAGGGATCTGGGGACCCAGGTTGACAGTAGCCTTTTGTTTGACACTCATGTTGCTAAAGTAGTTAGGAAAACCTTCTACATTGCCCACCTGATCATGAAGGGATTCACATCTAGATCAAGGGAGGTCATTGTCACCCTGTACTCATCACTCATTAGACCTATGATTGAGTACAATGCCCCATTCGGAATGTATCTGACCCGACACCTGCAGCAGCTGGAAAGGCCCCAAAAGTTCCTCACCAAAAGGATAAAGGGTCTCAAAAATATGTCTTATGCTGCCTGACTGAAAGAACTCCAGCTCTATTCAGTCTCATACCGCTTGCTCAGAGGAGACCTGTGCCTGACATATAAGGCCATGTCAAACCCTGATTTGATGAATATGCTTCACCTCAAAAATCTAGATCCCTCAGAACCACAAGGGCGGTGACTTAAACCTTGACACGGTTATTAATAGAACGTGCTGGAGGGACAGATTCATCACCCAGAGACTCCCTATGCTGTGGAACAAAATCCCGGTACATGTGAGGCAGAGCACCTCGCTGGCCTTGTTCAAGAGGAATCTTGACCAATGGATGGGGGATCGCAGATATACCCCAGGGATTACTTCAGTGTCACTGCTTGACAGAGGCACAGCAAAATAATAGGCATAGTTTTATTCAAACTAAAGGGGTGGCGAAAGCCAAATAACTATGGGCTAGGCTTATAAATGCCCTTGGGCAGATAGCCTAATACGAACCTATGAACCTATGAACCTATGAACCTAAGGGAGGAGGTATACTTGTGACTGATACCACTAGCTACAACCAAAAGATAGAGAACATGCTGGAGGATAACAGATTTTATGAGTTATTTACCATGGATGACATAAAAAGAGCATATGATTTATGGAACACTAACCTCACCACATTATGGGAAGAAAAACTTATCACTGAAAATCTTTATAATTATTTATGGAGCCCATGCCCACATTTACCTTATTTTTTTTTTGGAATACCAAAGCCACACAAGAACAGAGAAGACCCACCTTATAGACTGGTGGTAGCAAGTGGAGGTTCCCTTACTGAAGCCACAGCCATTTACCTTGATTACTTGCTGAAACCTCTAGCAGAAAAGAATAAGTCAAACATAAGAGATTCAATGGATTTTTTGAAGAAAATAAAAAACATTACAGTGGAAGCTGACAGTATTTTGATAACTACTGATGTGGAATCCTTGTACACAGTGCTCCTTCACAATTACTGTATAACAGCGGCTATGGAGTCTTTTAAGAAACATAATCAGGGTACACAGGCACAACTGCAAAAGTTAAGCAAGCTCATTAATCTTGTACTTTTTTTTGTACTTATTTCTTTACTTTCAATGGCAAACACTACAAACAAAAAACTGGTATAGCAATGGGGGCTGCCATGGCTCCCAGCATAGCTAACCTAGCCCTGGGCAAATGGGAGGAGGACTTTGTGTTAAACAACACAGACTACATGCAGCATATCACATGCTATTTACGTTTTATTGACAATGTCTTTATTGTGTGGGAAGGTGACACCTTGCAGCTTGGAGATTTTATCACTTACCTCAGTCAAACAACCCCCTTCCTGAAGTTTACCTCCTCCCATAGCTGTACTTCAACCACTTTCTTAGATATGCAGATTTCCAAGGACATCAAAAATAACAGAATCACCACTGATCTATTCAGAAAACCAACGAGGGTTAACTTATTACTCCACAGTAAAAGTCTGCATCCTGCAAAAACCAAGTATAATGTGGTGAAGTCCCAAGGCTATAGATTAGCTCGAATCACCACAGAGATGGAACCATTTTTGAGAAACCTGAACAACTTAAGAGAATGATTTTCTAGTGAGAGGCTATGAAAGTCAGATGTTAAAAATCATCCTGGAACCCATTATAGAACTGAAAAGGACTGAAGCACCTTCACTCAACCTCCACAGTAGAAAAATGTTAAGTAATCCCACAGAGAATAACAAATGCAAAAATAGCTGCATCCTGACACACACTTTGGATTATCACAGTATCAAAAATATTATTGAAGAAAACTGGGACATTGTCACAAGAAACCCTTTTCTGATTAACATCTTAGGTGAAGCCCCATCATTTGTTTATAGGAAGGCCAGGAATATTAGAAGTTTTGTTGAATTTAAACCTAGACCATGTGAGAAAAGCACTAAAAGATGTGAAACTAATTGTACATTTTGTATATTTATACAGCAAGGTGATAGTTTTTATTGCCCTTATTTAAAGAAGATCATTTAAACCAGTGCAGGGGGTGACTGTAACACTAAAAAAGTAGTTTACAGGGCACAGTGCAATGAATGTGATGCATTCTATGTGGGCAAGACTGTAAATAAACTCAAGCAAAGGATTTCATGTCATCTGTCAGAAATCCGCTCTGGATGTAAAAATAATGCACTAGCCAAACACCTTTCTCTTCATAAAAGACACACAGGTTTTAAGTTCCAGATCCTGGATCGCATAGACATGGGTGATCTTGAAGGAGACATCCTGAATATTCTGGAGAAACATGAACTCATGTGGCAATTAAAGCTGAACTCTTTTAGAAAGCCTGGACTAAACTACTACTGTTCAATTAAAAGTGCACTGGAACTTAGAAAATTGCCACATTGTTTACATGACTAAGTGTATTTTATTTTATTTTTTTCTACAAATTGGTTTTAAATACCATTTTAAATCATTTGACATTTAAGTGTATATTTTGTTTCCATCATCATATATTTTGTTTCCATCATCATACATATATATTTTTTTACTTTTTTCTGGTTCTCTTTTTTCCACTTTATTCAAAATGATGACAATAACAATACTAACTAATTATACAATTATATAGGTTTTTAGGTTCCTGAAGAAGTCTAGAAGGACGAAAGCGATCTTTGTTAACAATAGGTTATGAAAATAGAAACTGATTTTTACATGCAAAATGTATATGTATATATTTATATATAATTTTTGATCGCAAAATGAACTAAGATTGATATATTTCCAGCCATATAGTATATTGTCTTGTATAAAATCACAGACTTAATAATTTGGATAAATAAGATGTACCATTAAAGTACATTAGGGCTATATATTATTATGACAGCTACTAGGTAGGGCAGGACCAGCTCGAATGTCACACTGATGGGGGAAGGGATGTGAATTTAACATGTGTACCAATAACACTTTGTTTTACAGCACAGTAAACCACTCCCATGCCTGATAAAAAGTATATATATATTTAGAAAGCTTGTGAGGAAATTATTACTCTATTTTTGTTTTACTTGGATCGCTTGTCTGTGTACTTAATAAAGGATTTTCGACTGGAAACAGACTGCCTGCCTTGCTTGGATTACTTTCGAATACTTAGTAATACTATAGAATTATATATTTTCTATTATTACTTTTTGACTTGACGAGTTTACGTTTGCTACTTCTACTACTATTGTCTGATCTGATTAATATACAGTGATTAACTAGAAATATATGGACTGAAAATCTTCCACACAGAGAAGTTTCTTACACTGTTTTGTTTTTAGACCCACTACACTTTAGTGGGTTGTTTCGAGACTTCGGGGATACCACGGAGATTACTTGTTTTTTTTTAATCTTCTTAGTTAGGAACATCTGGGATCTTTCCATTTGTTTGATGTGTCTGGCAAGGTACATCCTCAAGGGGGTGTTGTACTCAGTCACTAGCCTAATCAATATTGCATACAAGGGAACAATGGTGTCCTTCTACCTGGATGATGTTCCCTTGGCAATTGGTTGCACTAAGTAGAGTAGTTACTGTCAACACGAAATGATCAAGACAGGGAATTATCAAGCCATGTTCCTATTGCAGGTCTTTTCTACAGTTTAGCAAAAGTTTAATGTCAGATTGCAACAAACAGCTATAAAGTATACAAGGCAGTATACATTTTAGCTGTTTCCATTTGCTTGGCTGTCTACTGGCAAGCCAAGAGGAACTGATTGTGGATCCATTTATAATTACAGTAGCACTTTCCAATCTCAAAACATGTGAATACAGTCTGAGCAAGGACTGCAGGTAAGTAAGGTTAGTGGGTTTAAAAAAAAGTTGGTTCCTCAACTCTAGTCTTTGGAATGGTATCAAAAGGGGGCACAACCTGTGGCAATATACAACCTTGCTACACATCTGGAACATGCTCTGCATTCACTACATGAATATCATGGTTCCAGAGATCTACCATGCTGGGCCCAGTTGGAGAAGTGTAATAAGAAAGTAATAATACTCAATAAGGTGGGTGGTACTGGGTAATTAATACCAGATCACCCATAGGTGTTTTGAGGTGTACAGACATAGCTGAAGGGCTTGAATGCCCTACAAGGTCCAGTACTGCTCAACAATGTCCACCCTGGATAGTATTGCTATACTTATTGAATAGACTTTAGGCTTCATTTTCTGATAATTTAATGTGTGTGTGTGTGTGTGTGTGTGTGTGTGTGTGTGTGTGTGTGTGTGTGTGTGTGTGTGTGTGTGTGTGTGTGTGTGAATATATACATATACATATATCACTGGAAGTTTTTTTCTTTTTTGTAAAGTAGAAACACATTAAATGGAAAACACAGTTATGACAATTGTTGGGTTTATGTTAACCACTGAATATAGTACTTCAGTAATAAAGTGTAAAGGCTTCCAGTAAAATCAATTGTGCTTTGATGTTACATTAATGTAACTGCAGTTGTGAACTATTTGTATTCTCAGTTGTAATGACTTTCTAAAGAAATTCCATGACAAAACTCACTCAAGCAGGAAGTACAGTGTACAAAGCATCCTTTACCAAGGAAAGTGCAGTGTACAAAACATCCTTTACCAAGGAAAGTACAGTGTACAAAGCATCCTTTACCAAGGAAAGTGCAGTGTACAAAGCATCCTTTACCAAGGAAAGTGCAGTGTACAAAGCATCCTTTACCAAGGAAAGTGCAGTGTACAAAGCATCCTTTACCAAGGAAAGTGCAGTGTACAAAGCATCCTTTACCAAGGAAAGTACAGTATACAAAGCATCCTTTACCAAGGAAAGTGCAGTGTACAAAGCATCCTTTACCAAGGAAAGTGCAGTGTACAAAGCATCCTTTACCAAGGAAAGTGCAGTGTACAAAGCATCCTTTACCAAGGAAAGTGCAGTGTACAAAGCATCCTTTAGTAAGGAAAGTGCAGTGTACAAAGCATCCTTTACCAAGGAAAGTGCAGTGCACAAAGCATCCTTTACAAAGGAAAGTGCAGTGCACAAAGCATCCTTTACCAAGGAAAGTGCAGTGTACAAAGCATCCTTTACCAAGGAAAGTGCAGTGTACAAAGCATCCTTTACCAAGGAAAGTGCAGTGTACAAAGCATCCTTTACCAAGGAAAGTGCAGTGTACAAAGCATCCTTTACCAAGGAAAGTGCAGTGTACAAAGCATCCTTTACCAAGTTCCCTTTTTGTCTTGCTCGTTTTTTTTTTTTTTTTTTTTTTGTTCACTACTTATGCTGTTGAGTTTATAATGTTTCTAATAGCTTCGAACAGCTTTACCCACTTCTGTGAAGAGATTTTTGTTTAAAGGGAATTGCACCAGTTTTCTACATGGATATTAACCAAGATCAGCAGATGGTTACTGTATATTTTGTGATGGTTCAGTACAAGAATATCGGAGAATATATATTGCTTTCTCATCCCTGTGCCCCAAAGGACCAGAGGAAAGTTGCTGCTCGAATGGAAATGCGATACTAATAAGGCTGGGTGGAGTACAAATGAATCACGGGTTTAGCAGGTTCTGCTGATAGAACCATAACTAGCTAATCTAGTCCCCTTTGCAGTTTCCAGCATTGCCTCTACCCCTTTAAGTTAAGGAACAAAAAATAAACAAAATAAAAAAATAAATAAAAGATCCTCACATTGAAAACCAAATTAAAAAAATTCTTCAAGTCTTTACAAGTGTAACAAATATTTTTGCCCTTACCTGTGTTCTTGTAAATTACTGATAATTACAGTCAATAATGCCAGACATTACAGTTTCATACTTTTTGTTGTTCAGAAAATGCATGTCGATACAAAACCTGTGGTTCTTTTCATTTTTTTATGTAATTTTTACAATAATATTTAATTTAAAAATTGTTGCTGATTTTAGCCCATGGTCCCCCATTATTTTTGGCTTTATCCAGTATTATTCAGCAAAGAAGCTGAGAGTTGTGTTCCTAGCTTCCTGTCCCTGAAACCTGAGGGGAAACAGAATGCAGTATCGGTGTTCATAAACAAATGCTGATGCTACACTCCCTCCCTTGCCTCTTAACTCCCCAGAATTTTACAGTGTGTCTCTGACTTTCCCCACATAGTTTTTCCCTGTCTACCCTTATGGTAAATCACTGAGGATTACAGTCACTCAATGATGCCAGACATTAGAGTTTAATATTTTTTTATCGTTAGGAAAATGCTTGGAAAATCACTAGTTCTTTCCCGCTCCCATGACAACTTCAGAAGGACAAAAAAACTGTAGCAAGCTGCTTGCCATAATTAAACTGCCATACTCCGAGTGCTTCTGCTCTTCACCAAGCATAGTATTGGCATTCATAAATAAATTACAGTACTGCACTCCATACCACTGGGACTTGCCAATCACACTCAGTGACAGCTTTCACCTGGGGCAGCTGTCCCCTTTGCTGCATCCTAGTTATGGTTCTGTCTATTAATGTTTCTGAAGTCTATCTGTCAAAACTGCTTACTTCACAACACATTGTAACTGACTCTGGTGCCAACAGCCACACCTCCTCTTTGCCAGTCTCATGCATACTGTATATCTAAATTAAAGTTATGTACTCACCATAACTAGGCATCTGTGTTGTCCATTTTCATTCTTCATAAATGTATGGGTTACAGATCTGATCAACGGATCCAACTCAGCTGCATTCTACAGACTTTGGATCCAACTCTCAAGATCCTCCCTGTACCCATAATGCCCTAGTTCATCCCCAATAATTCAGATCAAGTTTGCTGTCATAAATATTTCAGTGTATAATAGAAGAGAAGAATAGAAATTAGAGCAGGGCTCAAACCCAGAACTACATATTCCAAAAAATCCATCAGGTCACACTAGACGATGACATGGACAACACAGATGCCTGGTTATAATGAGTACATAACTTTAATATCTGATGTTGTCCTTTTCATTCTTCCTCAAAGTATGAGGCAGAGTCCCCAGTGACATAAATCATGGATGGGCTTTATGGAAGGATATTCTGGAGAATTGCTGAACTACAGGCAGACATGTTTCTGGAAATTAAGTCCAATTTGTAATGCGTAATAAAGGTATGAGCATTAGACAATGTGGCTGCTGCACAAATATCACCAATGAAAGTTCTAGACCAGAAGGCAGATGAGGTGGCCATGAATCTAGTTGAATGGGCCTTAGGTGGCTTTGGTAAAAGAGAGGCCTTGCTGAGAATAAACACAGGAAATGCAATTAGTTATCCATTTGGCAAATGTAACTTTAGAAATTGGAGAACCCAGATGACTCAGTGAAAAGGGGTTAGACAGCTGATCTGCTTTTCTGAATTATTTTGTTCTGTGTAAGCAGAAACGTAACTGAATATGCATATTCAGAAGATGTAGCACGTATCCTCCTTTGTTCAAAATTTTTGAAAAGTAGACTGGCAAGTGAACGGTTTGATTTATTTTGATTCAGAAGCCACTTTTGGTAAGAAAGAAGGACTGGCTCATAAGGTGACCCTATCTTTTGATGAAACTGCAAGGAGTCCAGAAATCCTTTTAGCTGAAGTAATAGCAAATGAAAAGGCTGTTTTCAAGACAGGAATTTTAAGTCAGGTTCAAAGGGTTGTTGAGGTAAGCATTCCAGTACTATTCAACCCATCCAAAGGCAAGGTAAAGCAGCTCCACGTCAACAGCTTGCTGCAAATCCAAATCTTTATTAAATGCAAAAATTAAAAAATTGTAATATAATTGCTTTCGTCTGCCTCTGCAGACTTCATCAGATACAAATGGATAAAATCAAATGAATGAATTTAAATAAATAATACCCATTGATATATTAGTGCACACCCACCCCTTAAAAACCCCAGTTAAAGTGGCCCAACATCTTTTTTTACTTTGATCTGCACACCAAATAAATACAATGTATAAAAATACTAAAATACTTTTATTAAAAACACATTTTTTAGCATGTTACTTCAATAAAACTTTACTAGTTTGATGTTTATAAGGGTATAAAATATTAATCTAAGTATAAAAATGTAAAATGTAAATGGGTATCACAATCAATACTAATGTCTTTCGGCTTTTCTCGGATAGGGGTCGCCACAGCGGAACTCCGGTCCGCTAACGATTGGCAGTGGATTTTTTATGGTGCCGAGTTGCCAGCCTGACACCCAACCTTAAAAGAAGGCACACCCATTCACGCACGCACCTACCTGCATGTTTTTAAACTTCACTCGACTGCGAGGAGGACATGCAGACTCCACACAGAGGGTGCTCCAGATGAGAATCGACAATCAATAAATATTTAAATAGTCTTCAACTTTTAAAGTTCAAAGAATAACCATAAACTCAATGAAAGAAATAATAGCATAATGATTGAGGTTCTCGCCTCAGAAACAGAAGGGCAGGGTTTGACTCCCACCAAGGCAACCAGTCAAGCCCACATAGTTTACAAGGGCACCAAACCTAGCACCAACCCATTAACCCATAAATTTATACATGTGCATTATAAATAATATCATTATTTATGTATATTTTATAAAGCCTTATCTCAGATAAAAAATCATACCATGGAGTAAATTTCAATAATATATATAAATATATAATATTCTCCACCATCACCTTTCCAGTGCCTTTAGCTTTAGGATACACCCAATAAATATATTTTCATTTAACCCCGGCCAGGATCCTGCTTCTAGGTGTAATTTCCACATCAATTCTTTATTTTCTAACAGTAGTGACCATGGAACCCTCTTTCATTCCTTATCAGTCTGACTATGCCCATAAACTTAAATGTATGCTCCGGATTTTCCATAATGTGTTTAGCCAGTCCATTGTTTGAATTTGCTTTCCTGATATTATATAGGTGTTCGTAAATTCTTTCTCTCAATCTCCTATCCATTTTGTCTACATAGTATCCTGGGCAGAGGGTACATTGTGCCAAGTAAATTACTTGCTTTGTTTCACAACTAACATTTTCATTTACCTTGTACTGTTTACCCTTAACTGAAAATAGTGTTCCTTCATGCAAATATTTGCAATAATGGCATCTCCCACATTTAATGGTCCCTTTTTGTTCCAATTCCATCCCCCTATTATTATTCACTGCTTCCAAAATAATTTTACTATTTTTATCCCTCCTATACACAATATTAAGGGCTGGGTCCAGTTTTACCCTAAGTATGATATTATCCCTAAGTAACTGTCAGGTTTATTTAGGATTCTTCTAAGTGAACAGACCCCTCAAAATAAGTCGTAATAAAACTGATTATGTAGGAAGTAATAGCCTTGTTTCTTGAATATTAATAATATTCTCATTCATATTCATACATAATAATGGTTTATAAAAAAACTCTAATATGTTTCTGGCTCACTTCAATTATCAAGTTCTCCAGTAGCTTCGCTGGGTATCCTCTTTTTAAAAATACGGACCTCATAAAATCACATTCTTTTTCAAAGTCCTCTTCCCTTGTCACCAATCTAGCTGCATGTACCAGTTGCCCTTTCACTACTCCTCTTTTCTGGTGGTATGGATGTGTGCTATCAAAGTGTAAAAAACTATAAGAAAATGTCTCCTTCTGATGTATTTTTGCAATATATTACTTATTTTTATAGTCTTTTACCAATAATACATCCAAATAAGTTGTTCTATCTCTACTTATTTCATGGGAAAAGGTCAAAAACTTCCAGAAAACCATATAATTCCACTAGGCTCCCTTCCAATAAAATACATACATCATCTAGGAGACGTGTATAGAAGCTTATACTTTGAAAATAATGGGAAGGTTCTAAATATTCTTTTTCCCAATATGCCATCCCCATATTTGTCACTGCACCACCACATGGGGATCCCGTGGCTACTACTTTTTTGCTGAAGCTTTCTCCCAACCATTAAATAATTGTTTTTCAAAACTATTTCCAATAGTTCTTCTACTAAATTTATCTCATCTTGTGGAGCTCCATTCCTTATCTAAAATTCACAGACCCATTATATCCGTAAATGCTGGGGTATTACACTGTATAATTCTTTAACATCTATAATAACTAACAAATTCTGTGGTTCAAAAAATACTCCTTGGATCTTCATCAAAAAATCCCAAGAGTCTTTACAAATTCTTCCTTCTTCTTTCATATACCCTTTCAGCTTAGAGTCCAAAAATGCAGCTATTGCATATGTAACTGATCTCCTACCATCAACTGTCGGCCATAGTGGTGGATTTTTGAGTGATTTATGAATTTTAGGTATGCCAAACATTACTGTTGTTGTGTTCCGGGTAGGTTGCACTAAGGTAGCTAAAAATCTCAATACTGACATGTTGTTGTATAAATAAATCATTCAGCTGCATATTTATTCTCTGGTATGCCCCATTAACCTCATTTAATGATGCTAATTCATACGCATCATTCATCAAAATGCCCTCCATTGTTTTCATATAATCATCATTGTCTGTTATCACAACCCCATCCCCTTCATCCGGTTCCATTATGCGTACCTGACTAATTTTTAAAAAAATTAATTTCTTGCTTCTCATAGTCACCCTAATTCACTGATCCATATGCCCTCCTATTATTTTTATTCCTATTCTTATTGTGTCGAATATACTCTTGTTTCATATCTATTTGACAAATTCTCTCAAATGTTGCTAACAATGGGTGCAATGGTGGATTAAATGAACTAGAAACATAATATTCCTTCATGGTATTACTATTATTTTCAAAAATTATATTAAAATTGACTTTCCTTAAAAATTATTTTAAATCCAAGTACAGATTATCCAAGTTTGGGCCTCTATTGAGCACACAAGTCATATGTCTTACTAAGGTGTTTGCCACTCTTACATCCATATTCAGCGCTGAATAATTATATACATAGTATATACCAGTTACTTGTTTTTTGTGTGTGTATTAACCAATTAAATAGTGTTCATTTTTTTTGAAGCCGTTTTTTTTTTTTTTTTTTTTTTTTTTATTTTATTATTTTGCGGTTGAGTTTTGAGTCTTTTATTTTAATTCTTCACACATTGGTTCAGGCTGCTTAGATCCAAAATCGGTCTTAGGTCCCTTATTTTTTTGGCACTAAAAAGAACCTTGAGTAAGTTCCAAATCCTCTCTGGTCCAGTGGGACCTCCTGGATGACTCTTTTGTCTGAGAGATTCTGAACAGCTTGAGCTGCAGCTTCTCTCTGACTGGGTCGAACGTCGGGAATTTTGTTTCTCCTGGGGGGTGATGTTTGGAAAAATGGTATAAAGTAAACTCTGGATATTACGTTTAGCACCCAAGAATTTTTTGTTATAGTAGCCTAGGCATTTGGGTAAAAGGACAAATATCCCGACTGCCTCCAGAAGGAAGCAGTAAGGCAACACTTTAGGAGTGCTGAAAGGGTCTATCCAGAAAAGAATCTTGGAAGCCATGATTTTGAGGACCTCCTGTGCCATGAAGCCAGTTTCTTCCTTTTGAACTCCCTCCTCTGTCTCTGAGGGAGTTATCTCTGCATGAATCCTGGAAAGATCCCTGGGATTTGTGGAACCACATTTTCTTGCCTCCTCTTTCTACAGCAGACAGGGCCTTTATTTCCTGTTCACTATGGAAGTGCTTCTTTCACAGAGAGGCCAAAAGAAGCATTGGTGAAAGAAGACTTCAAGGGCTCTGCAAAACCGCATCCAGGCATGTCTTCTTACAGCAATGCCTGAACTGGCAGCCTATGTGGTAATTTCCATGTCATGCAAAATTAGCCTCAGGGATGCATTTGACATAGATAAAAGAATTGCCAGTTGTGAGGACGATGTCTTATAAACCTATGGAGACATGGACTCTGAGAGAGACTTTTAAAGTTCCCTAGTCAAATCTTTCTGTAGTCTAGTAAAGTGCACCAAATAGTTCAGTGACTGCAAGGCAAAGGTCGCTGATGCAAATATGCTTTTTTCAAATCTGTCCAGTGCCCTAGACTCTCTGTTAGGAGGGGTGGACAGAGGATTTCTGTTCCATGAGCTCCTTTATGGTGGCTGCTGCCACAATCATTGCATCAACAAGGACACCTTTGCTCCAATGTGGTCTATCTTTTGGAGGGACTAACATTTTGTCTGGTTGATGAGAGATAGGTTCAACAGAATCTAGTTCCTTCCATGCCCAGTGAGAAACTAGGTCAAAATCTTGTTGGCCAGGGGAGTCACCCAGATATAGATGAGACAGAACCAAAAGCTTCCAAGAATATTGACTCCTCAGGGGATAGGTTATCTGAGGACCAACCGCCTTTTTGTTTAATGATTTCCAAAATGTCTCCAAAGGAGATGTCATCAGGTGGTGATCTGGGGACCCTTTGCCTTCATCAAAGTCACTATCTTTGGTGAGGGATTCAATAGGGGAATCTATGTGCCTCCTTTTGCATGTTCTCTTTCAGTGAACCTCTTCAGTAGGATGTTCTGGAGCAGTGTCCGAAGAGAGGGGTAGTTCCTCTACTGGAACCATGTGGACGCTACTTGGTACTGGCTGTCCCTGTGGAGTAGGTTTGATGGGATCAAAACTTGGATCCAAAGGGGGATAGGGTGTAGTATCCAAGAAAGTATGAAAGATCATGCCTCTTGAATGAGAGAAACACTCTCCACAACCTCAAATGCTGACAGACCCAGGGAAACTGTGGCCAGCCACACCAGAGCCGAGATCTCCGAAGCAAGAAAGCCATGACTCTGACTGGATCTGTGTCTCGAGGAGGGAGCTAGACCCAAGTTATCTAAAGTCAATGCTCCATGAGGCAAGGAAGGCTCTGACAACATCAGAGCTGATCCCGGCCCCACAGATTTGACTCCAATGCTTCAGCTTCTGGATTCATCCAGATCCAAGGGAACAGGAGCAGAACTGGTCAGAGATATGGTCTAGGGCAAAGCCTTGACTGTCTTTGGCTCTGACACTGGTACTTTCAGAATTCTCAGATCCTGGAGCTCCAAAACTGAAGGAAAATTTGGAGAAGGGGATACAATAGTAAGTGAGGTGGATGGAAGGCCCACAGATCCAATGGCAGACAGAGACAGAATAACCAACATCTGGATCTGAGCTCTAAGGAACTTCCTCATCATCCTTTCCACTTCTGCTTCAGAGAGACTCCTAGAGGACCTGATGGAAAAGGTGGTGGACTGAGATCTGGAGTGCTTCCTTGGGGTTTGCATAAGAGGGGAGTGGAGCTGAGGAGATACTGGATCTATAAATAACTCGGGCAATGAGTTCTCTGAGTCTGAGACACACGTGAGGTCGTATGCTATGATTTCAGATTTGTGGGTTGCACTGAAGGAGTAGAAGAGATGATTATCATATCTGAAGTCTTAGGATCCATAGATTTGTTTTCTTTCTGAAGTCCTCCATATCTTCTGTGAAGGCTCCAAGGATGAGGAATTCTTTGGAAACTTTGGTGGGAATCTTTTTTCTCTGCTCAAAAGAAGCCTCTGAAGATTTGCTGGGGGTTTGATCCCCTGAAGAAGAAGAAGATGAAGGTAGAAGAAACTTCTTAAAGACTAGCTTTTTATGCCTGTCCAGAATAGAGGAGAAAAGAGAGAGTACCAACAATGGTACATACGAAAATTACTTATTTAAAGTAAAAACACAGCTGATGGAGAAACCCCGAAAAAAATAGAGGAAGGGAAAATTTTGAATGTAAAAGATAAAGAGTATATATATATATATATATATATAGAGAGAGAGAGAGAGAGAGAGAGGAAAAAATACAATTATGGCTATCTAAAAACACCTATACGGTGTAATGGCAGCAAACAAAATGTAAGGTATGAGGATGGCCAAGGGCATTATGGGTACAGTGAGCAGCTCAAGAGTTGGCTCTGAAGTCTGTAGGATGTGGCCAAGTCATATCTGAGGATTAGATTCTAACCCATACATTGAGAAAGAATAAAAAGGACAACATCAGACCTATATTTATTTCTATATTTTGCTTGTTTATTTATATATTGATTATTGACTTCCATGTGTTTACTGGGATAGTGCAGCTGAGCTCATTATCAGTTTTCAATGCAGTCCTAAGGAGAAAACCTCCAAGACATATTACAACAGTATAAGCACGCTTAAGTTGTGGGAATGGTTACTTGCTATTAAGTGGCCCATTACGGTCATGTCTTTGGGACAGTAACTACTATATCAAAAGCTGCTTATATCACTTCTAACTTATTGGATATCCACCAAAGTGAATGTCTGCAGGTGGATATCCAATAAGCTTCATCTTGGTTCCAATTATGTGTATGTGACAAAGAAATTAATCAAACAAGACATGCTTTAAGCAAGCAATAATGCATGGCAGGGTGTGTGTTATTGTTTAAATAATTTATGCCCAGAGCTGCTCTGAGGTCTTACACCACAGTCTATACTCCTGAAAGGGCATTATTTACACAATAACATACACCCCAGGGGGCATTATTATGTGTAGAATGGGCTATCTCTTAAAATGTTTTGTATTTTTTTTTACACTATATACTTTTTTAAATATTTTAGATGTAAAACAGATTGTCCACCTAATGTTTTAAACTTGCTGTAGTATATATAAATTGTTGCTGGAGAAAGTATTTTACATCAAAAATATGAGTTATATAATTATTTAATGTCCACACACACACACACACACACACACACACACACACACACACACACACACACACTCACTCACTCAGAACCATAAACACTCATGCCTATACAAATTACAAAGAACCTTCATCCTCAGATCCATCCATGATGTCTATCTAAAAAAAAATGAGATACTGCAGCTCTCTCTCTCTCTCTCTACCCCGTTCCATGTTCCTCTCCCACTCCCTTTACTTTCACTGATTTTTCCCCTATTGCTGGTAAATCATCAAGAATTAAAGTCAATCAATAACAGCAGCATTTAAAAGTTTGTACCTCCATAGTGGACTGCCTGTTGCATACAGCTCTGTTTTGTCTCTAAATTTCTCTCAGTCTCTCTCTTGCTGACGTTTTCACACATGAAAGCATACACACACACACACACACACACACACACACACACACACACACACACACACACACACACACACACACACACACACATACACACACACACTTTTTTAATTTTATTTTTGTTTAAACTTTATGCTTGCTAAACAATAAAGAGCTATTTAGTGAATGTAAAAAAAATGGCATTTTTTTCACTATCTGACCTTCATGGCAGTTTAACATCCTGCAGTTAAGTGCCAGACTTGTTTTTGAGTAAAGGGAAACATTTCACAAAGAAGTTCGGTGCTTACTGAATACCATAACGACAATTTCAATCTGTTTCATCTACTGTCTGGCACATAGATATATACTATAATGTGATCATAACAGATTTACTTTGTATGGAATTCTAGTTATGAACTAATGTATCTTTGTCGAGCATTTTAAAAATAGGGCGGTTTACTGTTTTTTGTAGCCAATTGCCTAAGGTCAAACAACTTACAGCCTTAAATATAGTAAATCAAATGTAGCATTATCATTTTTTTCCAGCAGCTTGTGCCCAATAGTTTGTGAAAGCCTCTGGATACAAGCTAGATAACAGGAGGATGTAGCTTTATTCAACGGCTTTGCTACACATGACAGAATAATATAAAGTGACTTGAAATCTCTGCAAGCCCCTATCAACTCATCAATGCACCATGAGTTTGCAGCATTCTCCATACCAAATAACCTGAGTTCTATACCATATCAGGCAGACGGTGCATGAAGTCTCTTACAAGTATTGGTGTCCAATTGCTTGCACCTAACTTTAAGATAAATTATATAGATCTGAAGGCTAGAGATGTGGCAAGTGCCATTTCTCATCATCTTGCTTTCTATCAGATTTAATAAACATTCAAGGTTATCTTTATTTCTAGAGATGTTTTGTGGCAGTGAAGAAGTACAGGTAGTTAGAAAACAATTTATCAAGCATCACTTCAAGAACCTCATGTCATCTGCACAAGTTTTTTTTTTAGAAATATGATAATGAAGATTTCATGTCAGATAATTACAAATATCCTCATTGCGTTTTATTATATTCCATTTAACAAAGACAAAATGGTAATAAATTTTAGCCTTAAAAATTTTTTCCCCTTTATTCTTTATCCTGGATGAGTGCTTTATTAGTAAACTGCTATTTTCAAAGTTCCTCGAACTAGGCAGAAAACCATATTAAAATGTTATGTTTTTACAGATAAATGAATGCTATGATCTACTAACATGAAAAAAAAAGAATAACCAATAAATGTTAGAAATAAAATTGTCCCATTAGCCTACAGAAATTCAGTGGAACCATTCCTACAACCATAATCAGATCTGGTATTAACTAAGTAAAGAAACATGATCACCGTACAGTATTCTGAACATAAAAGGTATTGTTATTAGCTTTATATTTCAGAAAACTGATGAATGAGATTATGATTATCTATACAGTATAAATACTAGACTGCTGTTAATAGACACAACGTTAATAAAGTCCACCATGGGAATATCACATGACCAGGACAGCCTACACATTACCTTCAATACCTAATCATGTACCTGGAAAAAATATGAGCAGACAAACTCTCAAATGTATATATGAACACATGAATATCTGCTTCATGGTATAAATGGAATATATAGCTATAGCATACCAGATGGTCTTTTTCAATGTCTTTCTTCTTCAAAAAGGCAACTACATCCACAGTATCTTTCTCCAGTTGGCGATTTTGTTTAATTAACTCCTCATTAGCTACTGCGAGCTTATGTGTTGTTTGACGATACTCAACACGGGACTGCTCCATGGCTCCCAACCTCACCTCCCATAGGGTTGCATTGGCCTTGGCCTTAGCCGCTTCAGACTCATGATCCAATTTTGACTCTTCTCTTGCTCCTTTTTTTTTACTGCAAGAAAAAGAGATTATAGTCACCTTACAGGGGAAACAGCACCATAACTCCTGAAACTGCAAAGAACCCGTGCAAGCCTTTCTTTTAACTCTGCTGGTACTCGGTATTATGAAAATGACAGAAAGCAATACTGAAGTCTAATCAAAACTCATGTAAATAAATCAAACTATCTGGTGATATTCAGCATGTACTGAGATACAAAACTAGAATTCATTCAAGTCATTTTCAGTTCTTCCAGCAAGCAGCTATTAATAGTCAAACCCACCAAGTATAAAGTTAGATAAGTTTTGGGGATGAGATGGTAGTAAGCTTCTCCCTCTCTCTCTCTCTTTCCTTCTCTGTCTGTCTCAAATGATCTGCTCTTATATTGATTTCCTTATATACCTCTTTGAAGAGGACTCTCTCAGCAGTACAATAAATGGGCAAAACCCCAAGAACTGTATCACCCTTCACAAGATAGGGTGTTGGGTGTATAAGACAAAATCACTATGCAAGAACATCCTTTCTAAATGCAGTTGTAGTTAGTTCTGGGATGGCTAGACCTCCATTTTGAAGTGTTTTGTACATAAGATTGCCCATATCACAGCCTCACATGAGACCTGTGCAGGGTGTAAGCACATTTTTAAAAATATAGCAGAAGTATCAGCCACGCAGCAGAATGGTCTTGACAAGTGCAGCATTCAATACCATTTGGGCATTCCTTACCTCCTATTATTCACTAGTCTAAAAATGTCACAAAAGTACTTGCACAATACTTCACAAACCTTCATCGGCCTCAGGACAGTGAAGAGCTGGCATGTGTTGTTACAATGCTGTCTGTACAGCAACTTGTGTATAAAGCATATGTGTGAATATCTCATTCTGTCAATAAGTCAGCTAACCAGAATGACAAGAGACTGAGAGGTTCAGTGATATATCCTGGATGGTTCACCACAAAATCAGCTGTCTTATTGTATACAGATTCAAGTTTATCTGCACTACCTAGGGAGAAGTTAGTATACAGCTCACAAAATAAAACAACAGGCAAGGAAATATAGTCTATATCCTTTTGAGTGTTGGATGATGGAGACTGCAGGGGGATGGACCACATACTGAAAGTAAATTGGAAATGATTTAACGGTCTGACAACGCGAGCAACTGTATTTCTGTTAACAGTCTGGCATCCCATACAGTCTAACTGCCCTAACTCAGATAAAGTAGCCAGAGTAACAAGTAAAACAGAATAATTCGAATTTTCTGTTTTGTAGAACGGGAGTACCATAAGGATATAATTGTCTAAAATGAAACATGAATACATTTGCAAAAGCACAGTTACATAGGTCCTACTTACCTATAACAATAGACATTCAAATTTCACAGTGCCTCAGTGGTGTCTGGGTTCTGTCCCTCCACAAACACCTACACTGGCAGTTTTCTAGAGCTCAGAATCCCCTCTTCTGACTCTCTGGGATAGGGGATGGGCTAAGCCCCACCATCAGGGAAAGAATAATCTTTTCACAGAGAGTTAGTTATTCAGGCTTTCAGTGCTAACTAGGATGGACCGAGATAGACCAAAAGTGACATTTGCCTGAAACCACCACATTTGCAGCCATAAAACACCAACACGATAACCAAAGCCAACCAACAAAACAACAAGGTTGGATACCATTGAACAATATACAAAATAAGGGGAATGGTAGGTGGGTGCTGCCACTGAGGTAGTGTGAAATACGAACATCTACTTTTTAAAACTAAGTAGGACTTGTACAACTGTACTATATTTATCACTCACACTACCTCAGTACCCTATGGATTGATTCCCAAAGCTTATTTTACATTGGAAAAATAAGGATCTAGGAGCCGCTGGAGAATGGTCTTTGCAAAGTCAACCTGAGAAAGAATCCATGTTGTAGTGCTTTGTAAAGGTAGGAATAGAGGACCAGGTTGCTGCCTCTAGAGTGCTTCTAGAGTCCACTCCTTTCCAACATGCCACAAAAAAGGATAAGGCTCTGTTGGAATGTGTCTTAATCTCATAATTCTAACTGTCCAGATTTTTGCAGAATGTCCAGATTTGTGACTCATGTTTCTGTTCTGTTCCTCATAGTTTTTTGGTTTTCTAGCAAATAATTGGCAAATTGTTGAGAATAGAAGTCATAAAATATTGACAGGTATTTGAGTTTTATACTTCATACCCTTCATAAAATTCATGAATTGGAAAACCTGTTATTCTATCAACTTTTTTAAGTTTCTAAAAACAATATTTAAAAATTGTCCATTTTTTGGGCCTTTGTCCCCCCATTATTTATGGCTTTGTCCAGATTTCTTGCTTTAACAGGTTGAGAGGTATGCTTAATATTGCCTAGAACAGACTTACCATGGTGGGAGCAACAAAAAACAATAGCAGAGGACAACCAATGCATAATCATTGGCAAGTTGACCCTCCTTAGCACCAGAATAGGAATTGAACAGCTATTCAACTTTCCTGAAGGGCTTAGTTCTGCCAAGGAAGTACCTGGGCTGCCTATGCACATCCAAGCTATTCAGAATCTTCTCTCCATTGTAAAGAAAAATGGGAGATTCAGGGTAAATTCAGAATGATAGCTTGATTCAGGGTAAGTTCAGAAAAAAAATTGGCATGAAAGAAGCATTACAATGTAAAACAACCCTCTCCTTATGGAAAAGCAGAACAGGTTGGCCCACCATAAGAGCTTGCCGCTCAGAGACTCAACTTGCAGATGTCAGAGTAATAAGCAAATCAGTTTTCCAAGTGATGAACCTGAAATCAGTCTAAAAGTTAGGTTCAACAGGAGAACAGGTCAATTTTTCAAGAACAAAGCTGAGATCCAAAGGAGGAGGACTTTGCTTTCAAGAGTGCCTCATGCGCAGTGCTTGTTTCATAAACTGTTTGACCACAAAAGACATGAAAGATGAGGATCCATGGGCAGACCAGCTGAGATGGCCACAAGATACACCTTCATAGATGAATAAGATAAGCCATCATTCAGTAGCTCACACAAATATTTTTAAAAACAGAGGGGTAAACACCATCCCTGGCTCTCTGATATTGGTTTGGTGTCACTTAAAAAAACTTCTTCCACTTGTAAGCTTAAGATTTTCTACTTATTTATTATTTTATTTTATTTATTTATTTGCAGTTTGTTTACTGGGAATGTCCATTGGGCCAAAAAGAGCCCATTTTCAATAGAGGCTATTCTATTTATTTATTTCTTATTATTGCATTCGTTACTAGGATAGTCCAATAGCACAAGTAGATGCCCCTTTTCAGCAGAGGCCTGGGGAGAAAAGCTCCACAGTATTTACAATTCAGCCAGATGACATACAGATATTTAAAACACTATGTTACAGAAACATCTGAACATACAAAGAATTTAGCAAAATATATATAGTAGCTTAAGGTTATTTACAAAACTGGTGTTTAGATATACAAAATGCAGCATGTTTTGTGGCAGTTAGAGCTGACAAGGAGACTTAACTAGAAGCTTACTTCTCTCCTTCAATACCTGTTGAATATCCGTATGGAACAAGTGCCTAAAAGGCATCAAGAAGAGATGGAATCATCCAGGCAGTCAATAGCAATTGCTCTCAGTTGGGTTGGACCAGTCACCCCTGACACAGTGTGAGCAGATCCAGTGTGTGTGAAAACTTGTGGTAATTGCTCTTGGAAAATTCCATTAATAGGAATAATTAACTATGCCTGGGCTTAAAGGGGGTCACCACAATGACCTTTTGTAATTCTTTCTGAATCTTCAGAAGTACCTTGCGTATCAGTGGAAAGGGTGATAATGCATAAAGGAACATTCCCATCCAAGGGAACGAAAATGCTTCTGTCCTCCAAGCATGGCTGTAAGGATGACTTGAATATAATTTTTCCAACTGTCTGTTTTGAAAGGAGGTGAACACATCCATTCCCCACATCTGGACCAAATCCAGGCAGACCTCTGTACTGTGTTTCCACTCATGAGGGTTCATCCAGACTCTGCTTAGTCTGTCTGCCACGGTGTTTTGCTCTGACAGAATGTATGAAGCCTAAAGCATCAGAAAACGCTGTAAAGGTAGCTCCCAGGCTATCATTGCTAACCGGCAAAGAGGATATGAAAGTGGTGTCATCTATTACCAGTAAAACAGGACCTGGAGACCATAAATGGTGAAGAATTTTTAAGGTCTGAATCATTGCTAACATTTCTTTGACATTTATGTGCTTTGTAGCATCCAAAGGACCTCCTGTGCCTTGCACTTGAACTCCCATGTTCACTGTTCCCCATGTAAAATCTGATGAGTCCATGTGGACAGATTAAACTGGGGTCTGGAGGGAGAAAGCTAGGTCTGGATTGACAGACATCTGATCCCTTAACCACTATAACTCTCATTTTGCAAAATCCAGCACAGCTACCTGGAACTCCAAGGGAAGTAGGTGCTGGGTCCAACAATTTTTAAGTAACATTGAATTTTTTTCATGTGGAGTCTTACCTATGGTGTCATGAGGATCACTGATGCCATGAGGCCCAGAATTTTGAGAAACTCTCTTGAGGAGGCAACTTCTTGAAGAGAGTCTTCTTCTTTCAGCTTTTCCCAGTCAGGGGTCGTCACAGAGGATCATCTGTCCGCTCATGATTGGCAGTGGAGTTTTACGGTGTCGAGTTGCCAGCCCAGCACCCAACCTTCTACAGAAGGCACACACATGCACACACTCACACCTAGGGTCAATTTAGAGTGTCCAATCCACCTACTGCATGTCTTTGAAATGTGGGAGGAAACCCAAGCAACCACAGGGAGGACATGCAGACTCCGCACAGAAGGCACCCCAGCCAAGAACTGAACCAGAGAACCTCTTGTTGTGAGGTGGCAATGCTAACTGCTGCACCACCATGGCCGCCCTAATTCTTGAAGAGAGTAATCCCTGAAAATGTCCAGAACAGTAGCAGGAACTCTCCCCTTTACTTCCATTCTCAGTAGGAGTCCCACAAGGTTCCATTCTTGGACCACTGCTGTTTACTATATTCACCAATAACCTTCATACTGCCACACTTCATGCTTCTGTCATCCAACATGCAGATGATCCACACTAATCTGTGCTTCTTCCTCTCCACAGGCACTACTGCAACAAACACAATCTTCCTTTCTATCTGTTGAAAGATGGCTCTCCGAATCACAACTCATATTAAATCCCAATAAAACTCAGCTTCTTATCTTTCCTTCCACACACAATTCTACTCATAACATTACATTTAACATCACCACCAGTAATAACACAGTGATATCACCTGTCAATCAAACCAAACTGCTAGGTGTTGTAATCGACAGCAGCATGAAATTTGACATGCACATATTAAATACCATAAAGAAACTACACAAAAAGCTTGCCATGCTATACAGAAACAAACAATTCCTAACTTCTTCCACTAGAGCCACTATTGCATGCACCCATCTCATCTCCACTCTTTTGTATGCCTCGCCAATCTTCACTAATCTCAGAAAATCTGACCTTTCCAAGATGCAAACATGTTATAATAAAATTGCCAAATTTGCAACCAATACCCCTCGCAGATCACACCACTGCACGCCCCTCAAGACACTCAACTGGCTGGAACTTCCCCACCTCATTCTTTACAATCAGCTTTTTCTAACCCACAAACTTATTCACTTTCCTGAAAAAAACCTGCTCTACAAAGCATACTACACTCAAGTACCAAAACTAGAGTCTTATGATCCAATCAAAAAAATCCTGCTAATTGTGACCAAAACCAATAATTCCGCAGGTACATCCCTATATAGCAACACTATTGCCAAACATTGCAATAACCTTCCCCTTAACATCTCATCTACAACTTCTATTGCCTCCTTCAAAAAGGCCTTAAAATCCCACCTACAACAATCATGGCTCTGTAACTATGACAACCATGACTAACCACTTATATACCCTACTGCTCTCCTCTTTCTTAGCACTTAGTTACTCCCATCAGCTTAATCCATCCCTTCTATACCCAAATCTTACTAACCCTTTATCCACCACCCTTTCCAACCTGTATACAACCTAGCTCTACAAATGTAACAATCCTGCTTAATCCTTACATTTCCTTCTGCTCACTTCCAACACCCTCTCTCTCAGCTCACTTCACTCCCTCTTTCTCATGTAACAATCCTTCTTAATCCTTACGTTTCCTTCTGCTCACTTCCAACACCCTCTCTCTCAGCTCACTTCACTCCCTCTTTCTCATGTAACAATCCTTCTTAATCCTTACGTTTCCTTCTGCTCACTTCCAACACCCTCTCTCTCAGCTCGCTTCACTCCCTCTTTCCCAGTACTTTACTTCCTCAGCACTCTCTCTCTTTTCTACTCCCATTAACCCCCTCACACCCCCTTTCATAGTAACCTCTATAATATCTCTAGCTTTGAAGTCCTGCAAAGTTGCTTGTTATAATAAATATGTAATTTTTCACAATCTTAAAACACATATATAAATTGTTTGTCAGAAATTGTACTTTATGTAAGCATATCTACCTGTTGCAATGTTAATGATATCAAGCTACTGTTACTGTAACCACATATTCAAAATAACTGATGCAAACAAAACTGACAGATGAAAAGTTACAAGCTGTATTAGGAGCTTTTCTCCCCGGGCCTCCACTGAAAAAGGACTCCTGTCCAGTCGGACTTTCTCGGTAAACAAATGTAAAATAAATAAATAAAATAAAAGTTGCAAAAAGGGATAATAGAACCAGTTCTTGTACCACAAAAAGGAAAAGGATTTTACACCAGAATGTTTTTGGTATCCAAAAAGGAGCTATTGTGGAGACTAGTGTTAGATTTGGTGTACCTAATTACCTTTCTGAAGTACTCAGATTCAAAATATCATCTTGCAGATAGTCATAACCTTTCTTCTGGACCACTGTTTCATAGTGACTTTACAGCTGAAGGATGCTTATCATCACATACCAATTGCCCCAATGTCATGTTGCACTTACAAATGTCCTGTCTCATACCCTCACAAAGAATCTTCTTCCTGGAGTATATGATAGACACAGAAAAAAATATGGCCTTTCTACCAGAAGACATAGTGCTATCTGACTGCCTGCTGTCTGCCTTTTAGGTAATTTCTGAACAGGAAATGGTGGTTGAGCTTAGACTTAATTCTGAGAGAGTGTTGATGGGTTTATCATAATTAGCCATCTCAAAGGCCTTGGAAAAGTCTAAGAATACAGCTGAGACATAATGTCCATTGTTCATGTGGTTGTTGACTGTTGGTGTGAAAGACATAAGGGCTGTGGTAGTGCTATGTGATTGCCTAAAACCATGTTGCGTATTTGTGAGTAGATTATAAGTGTTTAGGAATGTCATGATCTGAGTATGTACACACCTTTCTAGGATTTCGGAGAGGGAGGAGAGTATGGCAATGGGTCGATAGTTAGTTCTTTGGAACAGACCCCTTATGGAGTGGAGTAATGTAGGAAATTTTCCAAAGGTGGGGACTAGGTTTTCAGTTATACAGGGATTAATGAGAATGGTTACAGGATATGCAATTGTATTAGCTGCAATCTTTAAGAATTCGGCAGGTAGTCTATCAGCTGAGAGGGATGTGGGTTTTAGTTTATTAAGCAGTTTTTTAATAGTGGAGATAGGGACAGGTTTCAGTGAAAAGCACGGCTTAGGGTATTATTTTTAGGTAATGTGGTAGATGTTGTAGGCTTTTGGGAGTTAGCTAGAGCTAGGATGGAATCGGTAAAGAACTTGTTGAACTGAGTTGCTATGCTAGTAAAAGTATCATTGGTTGCAGGGGTAGGGGCCCAGCCTTATTTGTTTTGACATCTATTTTGTATATTATGGTAGCAGTTTGTTTTGTCTCCTTTAATCATTTTCTTTGCTTTATTTCTAAGCTCAATATGAATTTCTGGTCTGATAGATGCAGGGGAATTTTCCCTGAAGGGAGAAGGATTTTCTGTCTACTGTCTAGAGTATCTTCACTGAATTGTTCTCAGCATCCACTTGTCTGAGACTAAGTGTGGCCCGACTGCTGGGCTGAGCTAAAACTTGGGGGAAAGTGAAAGGGAAGGAAGGACTTGAGAAAAGGGCATGATACCCTGAGTTTTAGTATAGTCATTCTTTAGCAGGGGAACGATTTTTGGGGGTAAATTAACCCCTTTTGTTTGGTTTGGAAGCATTATCCTCCTGCCATTTTCTCTTGGTACCCCGACTCTTGTTAGGCTGGGAATTTTTGTTTGTTCTGCCCCTTTAAGTTGGATGGCTTGTTAGGGGAGAAACTATGAATATGAAATACTCTAGATACCCCATGCATCAGTATATAGATACCCCATGCAACAGCATACAGATTCCCCCATGCATCAGTATATATATGCCTCACAGTTAGACGTTGCCCGTTTGATTCTCAGTTAGAGCGTCTTCTGTGTAGCGACATGCATGAATGGGCATTCCTTCATTGAAGGTTGTTCGTTAGGCCTGACAAGCCAGTACGTAAAAATCTACTGCCAATCATTAGCGGACCGGAGTTCCGCTGTGGCGACCCCTAACTGGGAAAAGCCGAAAGACACAAACAATATAGATACCCCATGCATCAGTATACAGATATGCCATGCATCAATTTATCTCGATCATCCCATTGTTTGAGAATCTGCATAGCAGCAGGACCAAACACGAATTCAGAACTTGAAGAAGCATTCAAAATCTCATTTTTTAAATCATCAGAAGTCTTCTTGTTATGTAATCAAGCAAACCTTCTCAATACAACAGAAGTGGGTGCATTTCTAGAAGCAGTGTCCACATCTTCCAAGGCACTCTTTAAAGCATGTTTCGAAACCTGAGTCACATTAAAAACAATCTCATTCATATAACACTTCTGTTCAGTAGGCAAAGATATAGCAAAGTCATCTAAACTGTAAGCACTTTGCAAAATAAACTTCCACATGAAATCCTGATACTTTAAAATTTTAAAGACTAAATTACTAGACTGAACCAACCTTTTTCCTGAGGTTTGGAACAACTGCCAATTTTAGACAGCGTTGTAAGGTTAGAAGAAGCCAAGGTTCTCTTGTTAGAGTCGGCAGCTGGAGAAGCAACAGCTGGATCAGCTGACAAAGGAGCAAAGAGAGCTGCAAGATCAGAGTACCTTCTCTACCTCCTCATAGCCTTCTTAGGAACTGGTACACTACCAAAGGGATTTTACATGCAGTTTTATAGAAACCATCTGAGGCTGGTAACATATGAGTAAAATCCAAACATTTGAAATTTCATCCTCAACAAGGTCATAAACTCTGTCAATCTCTGTCATAGATCCAGATTACTTCTTGTCAAATACATGTTTAAACCTAACTAGCTTCCATGGAAAGGTGAATACTTGTTTAGGTGGACTCAAGAGTGTTCACAACGGTCCACATGAGAGTCTCCATCAAATTCTGTGGCATTAAACGGATGTCAAGAGAGGGTAGCCCCACAGTCATTCTGAGTAAAGCATAGCCTCCAAGATTAGCTGACTGTAAAACACTCTTAGCTAATAAAGCCACATCAGCTATATAAGTGGTAATAGCCTGATAGTCTGTTAAGTGGTGAAGATTTTGTTTCTTCTTACTATGAACTACACTAGAGGACAAAATATCTGGGGACTGAGTATTATGTCGACAAAGGGTCAACTACCCCAGACCTGTTCTGCACCTAAAGGGTTTGGTTCTCCCACACCTGAACCAGATGCTGGAGCAGCCCAGGAGGATGTGTCTGACCCCTGTACCATAGTGCATTGCAGTCTTAAGGCAACAACAGATTCACAAACTGTTGGCTGAGGCATGTTTTTGTTGATTTTTTTTTTCTTTTTAGTGCAACTGGATTTGATTGGGGGAGTAGCATCTATCAGGATCCATCAAGTCAGAAGATACATACTCACTATTAATGACTGACTAAGGGCAGCAGTAATAGAAAATATAAACTATGTTCCCACACAGCAAATAGGGCTAAACTGCATAACATATAGCAGAAACAATTTAAATTATGCTAAGCCGCCTTCTACAGTCTGCACAGTCTAGTAAACAACACATATAATCAAAATAGCAAATATAATTCACTTGTCCAAATAACAACAAAAAATCAAAGGTAATCCCTTAAACAGAAACCTTTCAAAACAGCATAAAAAAGCATTTGATTAGAGATCCCCTTATCAGAAATAAGAAACTCTCCACAGAAACTGCAAATGAAGAAATATATGGAAAATCACTATTTAATAATAAAAACGACTGTGGCAGTGTTAAACCAGTAGTAAATATCATAAAAATGAAGAAAAAAGTGAAACAATGCAACATTTTCTTGTCAGAACTTAAAAATGAGGCAGATAAACAACAGAACCAACAGAACTCTTGGCACCATGCCAAGAGACAGCACCTAGTGTTCAGTTGACATCATAGACCTTCAGTTTCCTAGTATAAGTTATAACTTTAGAAAAGCCTCATAACTACTTAAAAGCAGCATTAAGCATATAAAGAACATAGGAGGGAAGGACAGAACAGCTACTGCAGCAGTGATCACTCAAACATCCATTATTATGATAGGTTTACTTCCACAACTGTACTATTTTCATCATATTAATCACTGCTACAATAGACCTAGCTATATGAGTGAATTAGTTTAGCTAACTACATTTAGGAGGTGGAAGAACAGTCCAGGAACCCCAGCAGAATGGTCCTATCAAAGCCTGAGGCTTACAGTACTTTGTAAAAGTATGTACAGAGGACCAAGTAGCAGCTTCTAGAAAACTTCTAGAATCCAACCCTTTCCAAAAGAACTATAGATGATGCCAAGGCCCTGATAGAGTGGGCCTTGATCCTGCTTGGAATTGTTTGGTTATGGTGAGTATAACAAAAGGTAATAGCCTTAGACAGCCATTTGGAAATAATCTGTTTTGAATCAGGTTGTCCCATCTTATTACCTTAAGAAGAAATGAACAATTGATCTGACAATATGAAAGATTTAGTTCTGTTAAGATACTACCTCAGTTGTCTGTGGACATCTAAGGTAAGGACCATCCCTTCTCCCTCATTTTTAGGTTCTGGAAAGAAAAGGGGGAGATGGATAGTTTAGCTTAAAGTAAACTCAGATACCACTTTAACTGTAAAATAAGGATTAGTCCTCAAAGAAACCATGTCCCTATAGAAAATAAGAAAGGGGTGACTCACCATAAGATCTTGCAACACAGACACCCTTCTTGCAGAAGTCAGAGCACTCAGTAAAACTGTTTTCCATGTTAAGAACCTCAAGTCAGCTAGATTAGTTAGTTTAAAAGGAGCAAGTGTTTGCTTCTCTAACACAAAATTAATATCCCAAGGAGGTGCCACCAGTTTTCTTGGAAACTTATGCAAAACCCCTTTCAAAAACATTTTGACATGAGACTGCATTGAAAGAGGAGGATCCATGGACAGACATGCTAAAATGGACAATAAATTAACCTTGACAGAGGAATAAGAAAGGCCATAGGATGGCCCTGAATAGGTGTAGGTGATTTTGTTTGCACCAACTAGAAAACTTTTCCCATTTGCTAATAAATGATTTTCTAGTAGGAGGCTTTCTTGCCTCCATTAGTACCTATTGCACATAATAATAACAAGTGCCTAAAGGGAACTAATCAATCAGGTAATCAATTGAAGTTGATTGACATCAGGCTGTATCAAACACTCCTATTCTTGTGTGAGTAGATCCACTCTATGAGGAAATTTGTGGTAATTGCCTCTGGCCATTTCCAAAAGAAGGGGGAACCACAGTTACCTGGGCCAGAAGGGAGTCACCGTAATGATTTTGGAGGATTCCTTTTGAATCTTCAAAAGTACTCGGGATATTAGTGGAAAGGGTGGAAAAGCATACAGGAATATTCTTATCTAAGAAAAAGAAAAGGCGTCTGTCTTCCAGGCCTTCTGGCATGGAGTCCTGGGACAGAATCTTGCCAGTTGATTGTTCAGAAAGGAGGCAAAGAGGTCTACTTGAGGAACTTGCCCAATGGTGGATCAAATCTTGAAGACCCCCTCATCTAGTTTCTATTTAAGAGGGTCTGCCCTGGTCCTGCTCAACTTGTCTGCCACATAATTTTGCTTTGATGGGATGTAGGATGTCTGTAAAGTGAAACTGTGGTGTGAAGCTACATCTCAAGCTAATATGACTAGTCTGTAAAAGGGTTATGACCTGGTTTCTCCTTGCTTGTTAATGTACCGCATGACTGCAGTGTTGTCTGTAACCACGTTAATAGATTCTGGGGAGCAAAGATGGTTCAGAGAGTTGAGTGCCTTGATCAGGGCAAGCATCTCCTTGATATTTATGTGCTTGCATCTGTCCTTGGTGTCCCACACCCCTTGCACTTTTATCCATCCTGAAACTGCTCCCCAAGCAAAGCTTGAGATGTCTGTGGTGACTGATTGTTTTGGAGCAGGGAGAGAGAAGGGCAGACATGTATTTAAGGATATCTGTTGTCTTCACTAAAAGATTTCTCTTCTGACAAACCTCAGCACTTGGATCTGAAAAGATAAAGGCCACTGATGCTGGGACCAAAGAGATTTCAGATACCACTGTATCTTTCTCATGTGGAGTCTTGCCAGGGATTTCAAGAGAATCACATACACCATGAGACATAACATCCTGAGGTAATCTCTTGCAGTGTCCAATGTCTGTAATGTCTGAGTGGAAAATCTTAGAAATAGACCTAGATAAAGATCTAATTTTCCTAGAGAAGAAAAGCTCTTTGAACTAAGGTGTCTAGTTGACAGTCCAGGAATCCCAGCTTGTATAACAGATCTCTTACCCAAGACAGAGAGTCATGACATCTAAATATGGAAAATACAGATACTCTGTAGCCTGCAGTGAGCTATAACTGGAGCTAGACAGTTTGTGGGAATCCTTGGTGCAGTGGATAGTCCAAAGGGTAGGGCAGAGTACTGATAATGTAATCCAGACTCACAAAACCTTAAGAAATGTCTGAAGTCTGGATGAACAGAAGTGCAATGATAAGCATCTTTTAAGTCTAGTGTCACCAGGAAACTTAAGGGAAGAAGAAGGGGTAAGAGTTTGTGACGTGACATCATTTTGAATTTGGGCACTATCACAAACAGGCTTAGGAAAGAACAAAAGATCCAGAGCTGGTCTCTAAGGATTTCCTTTCTTTGGCATTAAGAGCATCTTTGAATAAAACCCCTTCCCCACCTGGGAAGGAGGAACTGGTTCTACCACTCTTTGGGACAGTATGTGATGAAAAACAATGGAAACAAAACAGTCTGATCTGGAGGATAAGGAATGACCCCTGAACAGGAAGAATTTCCTTCCACTGCCATCTGTAATACTAATGGATAATTTTCAGAATCCAATTGTCTGAAACTATGTGTTAATAAAGAAAAAAATAAATGTGCAGACTTTCTGGAAGAAAAAAGGGGACAGGGTGGGAGACATCTCTTGAATAGTCATTCAGACTTGTTGGACTGTCCTTAGTTTTGGGAGGTTTTAGACTCCTTTTTTGGACCCTCTTTGCCAGTTCTTCTTAAACACCTGTTTACCTGTGTTTTGCTGGGCTTGTATTCTTTTTGTAAGGAACCTGTGTAGCTGTTATTGCATATGCCTGATCCAAAATTGATTGAGGAGATAGAAAACGTATTGGACTATTTGGAAAAATCTTAAGACATTCCCTGGATCAGCCTGGCCCTTTCATCACACTTTTTGATCACCTCTGCAGCAGAGCAGCCAAACACTAAATTTCTATCCAAGGGTGAATTTAAAATCACATTTTTAACATCATCTGGAAGGTTCTGAGGATGGCGCCATGAAAACCTCCTCAAAACAGTACTAGTGGCCATAGACCAGGAAGAAGTTTTACAGAGTCATACACACACTCTGTAAAAAATGAGTAGTGACCTGTGCAATAGAAGAAACTAAGTTATTTAAAGCAAATTTTCCTCACAAGAAGAAACTGCAAATAAAACATTCCTCAAACTTTCGCAATTTGTCAGAAAAAATTTTAACATATGAGCCTGATGATACAAAATTCTGAAAATCAGACTTGCAGAAGTAAACACTTTTCCCCATATCTATCAATTTCCATTTTTATCAGAAAGAGTTGGATTTTAATTGACTAGAGGGTTTAGCAGAAGTGGGATCAACTAGAGCTATAGCTGCTGGGTCAGGTTTGGAAATAGTGTATAAAATTTTAAAAGTCTGAGGAACTTTATACATTCTAGTTGCTTTTTTAAGAATAGCTGGCTATCAAGAAAATTACAGGCAGTAATAACACACATCTTGTAAAGCAGACAGAAAAAGAGGAATCTGTATAGGATCTGGAGAATTCTTCTGTTAACAACTGATAGTATTTTCTGAGGGACTGATAAACCTCAGTGTTCTCCCACTGAAAACACTTGTACATTCTAACAACAGTCTTAGACCCCCCCCCCCCAGGGAGAATCAGAAAATGAACTCTCCTCTGAGTCTGAATCAGAAATCTGAGGGAAAAAAACTATCCATTCCTGTATCTTCCTGTTCAGATTCAAAATCTTAAATCTCTTCAGGAAAAGACAAATCCCTCTCCTTTACAAGAAACTAGTTGACAAGAAGGATCAATAGTCTGAATTAAACCCTAAGCAAGACCAAGTCAACTACTCCTATCCAAAGAAAATTGAGAAGGAATAGATACATGCTTGGTTTTGTTTCTTTTTGACAGGAAAAATGGGGCCAACTGTGTTACTAATGGCAACAGCTGGTTCTCCAGGGATGGGCACAGCATTCTGACACAACAGGGGGAAACCTTTCCTGTTCCACCTTCCAGGGCTGACAAGAGTGGTTCTTTCTTGCCCAGTGAGGGGACCCCAACAGCTGCAGAGTCTGTAGCTAACCCCCAATCCATAGTGGCTATAGGTGCTACACCACAGGGATCTGGGCCAAAAAAGATGAGTGGTCTGAGGTACAGCAAATGGCAACAGCAGAGTCTCCCACCTGCAGCTGAGGCAAACTGCAAGCCTGCTGTTGTGGAAAAGGCTGTTTGCTCAATGTTTTCTTTTTGTGGCTGGAAGAAGGACCAGCTGTGCAGCCAGCAGTCTGTTCCATGGCCAAGGCAAAAATAGTGCCTCTTTCCCATGGAAGACAAGCAGCAATTGCTAGTAAAAAGAAGTTATGTACTCACCATAACGTTCCATGTATGTAGTCCATCTCGCCGAACATTATTACATGTGGGTTCGGAGCCAATCCTCGGATCCGACTCGACCGCTTAGAAAACCTGAAAACTTCTGATTGGTTCGTGGCTAATAGGTATTCCATGATGCATGTGCGCAATCCCCAGATCTTGTTTGCTACCAGTCTACCAGAATCAGGCATGAAGAAGGAACAAAGGTCTGGAAGAATAAACTGTAATAAAAGGAGCCCTTGTGGCAAAAAAAACACTATAGAAAGGGAAAAAAACTGTATCCATATCCTCCAGGAAGGGGGCTGGTGGTTGGGTTTGTAATAATGTTCGTCGAGATGGACTACATACATGGAACATTATGGTGAGTACATAACTTCTTTATGTTATGTAGTCCTATCTCGCCCTCCATTATTACATGTGGGACAGCGTCCCTAGCATCTTGAATGGGTGGCTCAGTGGAAAATACTCCTGAGTACCATGGAACCAAACAAAGCTCTACCCCTGGAAGTTAAATCCAATTTATAATGGGAAATGAAGGTATGAGGGGTAGCCCATGTTGCTGCTGCACAAATACTATCAATAGGTGTCCTGGCTTGGAAAGCAGCAGAAGTAGAAAAGGACCTGGTGGAACGCGCTTTGACTTTAAAGGGTAACTCCTTTCCTTGAGAACTGTAAATAAAGGAAATACAACTAGAGATCCAGTTCGAAAGTGTAACCTTGGAAACTGACAAGCCCATTCTCGGCTCAGCAAAGGAAATAAACAGCTGTTCTGATTTTCTAAATTCCTTGGTCCGGTGGATATAGAAACATAGTTGCCTGTGAACATCCAGTTGGTGCAATGTATACTCTGCTTTGTTGGAGTGATTAGGGAAGAACACTGGAAATTCAATTGTTTGGTTTAAGTGAAATTGAGAACAGACTTTAGGAATAAAGGAAGGGTTGTCCGGAGAGAGACCTTATCTTTGTGAAAAATTAAGTATGGAGGTTTAACAGACAGAGCTTGTAATTCAGAAACTCGCCTGGCTGAGGTTATTGCTACCAGAAAAAGAGTCTTCCAAGACAGAAACTTCAACTGACAACTATGGACTGGGTCAAAGGGTGGCAGAGTAAGTCTAGACAGAACTAAATTCAGGTCCCAAGGTGGAATGGGGTCTTTTACAGGAGGTCTCAACATCATGGAACCCTTAAGAAAGGATTTGCACAGTTTGTGAGGCATAAGACTGGAATCATTAATCTCCACATGAAAATGAGATATTGCTGCTAGTTGAACTCGGAGTGTAGCAGCCGCTGAACCTTGGTGAAAGAGTTCAGAAAGAAACTCTAGAACAATAGTAATGGGAGCTGTAAATGGATCAACTTCTCTATTGTGTGCCCATATGGAAAACCTCTTCCATTTACTATGATACAATTTTCTGGTCAAAGGCTTGTGAGAAGAGGTAATAATATGAGTTACAGCTGGAGACAAATTATGAAGCCTGACTAGTGATGGAACTGCAGCAGCCATGCTGTCAGTTTGACAGTGTGGAGACTGGGATGAAGAGAACTTGACGTGTGTCTGGAGGTCTGGCACTGGGTCCAGCATCCATGGGCAATCCAACAGGTGAGGCCCGGGAAAAGGGAACCAAATCTGACGAGGCCAGTAAGTGGTTATGAGGATCATCTTGCTTCCCAACAGCATTGCTTTCTGTATGACCTTGGGGATGAGTGGAAAAGGAGGAAGAGCATAAAGGAGTCCCGGGGGCCAATCTTGGACTAGTGCATCTCTTGGAGACTCCCCCAGAGGGGGGATGATAGAGAAAAAGGTGCTGCATCTGGTGTTGATGGGACTGGCAAAGAGGTCGCAGCAGGGTTGTCCCCACTTGTGAAAGATCATGCTGGCTATTTTCTGGTTCAAGGACCATTCATGAGGTAACAAAATTGCCCTGCTTAGCTTGTCTGCTATTACACTGGAAGTCTCCGGGATATGAAATGCAATGAGAAAGCGTTGGGAAGAAATCACCCAATCCCAAACTCGCATGGCCTCTCGACATAAGGGGTATGATTTGGTTCCCCCTTGTTTGTTTAGATACCAGACAACCAACATGTTGTTGGTCTGGATAGCTATTGTCCCTAAAGGGAGAAGGTCGTGAAGTGTTTGCAACACTAGAAGCACCACTCTCATCATTAGGACATTGATATGCAGATGGGCCTCCTGCTCTTGCCATGTGCCTTGGACAGTCCTGCCAAGATAATGCCCCCTCCCACCCTATCTGAGAGGCATCCATGGTCACAGTGGCAACAGGTCGGTGCGGTACAAAGGGAGTCCCTGTGGTTAGATGACCTGGTTGAATCCACCAATGTAGGTCCTTTTTGCAAGAATCTGTAATCAGGATCTGATGATGTAGGGACAACTGTTGAAATGACCACTGGGATGACAGGAGCCATTGGAGTATTCTCATATGTAGTCTTGCTAAAGGTACCAAGGTTATAGTTGATGCCATAGTCCCGAGAAGCTGCAACACCACCTTCACTTTGACTCTTTGAAGGGGAAGTATTCTGTAAATTTGTTGCACAAGATTCTGTATTCTGTCTGTAGGCAGTCTGGCTGATATCTTGATCGTGTCTATGTTTGCTCCTATAAAAGTTATAGACTGAGTGGGCAAAAAAGAGGATTTTTCCCAGTTTATTGAGATTCCCAACTGGGAACAGAGCTTGATTGTGGAATCTCTTGATTGAATTAGGCGATGCCTGGTGGTGGCGGTCAAGAACCAATTGTCCAGGTATGGAAAGACTTGGAATGTAGAGTGACCATTCAGAACTTGGACTTCTTTACATGCTCATTTAACTGCTGAGGTCTAGGATGGGTCTCCAGTCCCCTGTTCTTTTGGGAACTAAAAAGAACCTGGAGTATGTTCCGAATCCTGTCTGGTCTGTTGGGACCTTTTGGATGGCTCTTTTTAAGAGCAGCTTTTCTATCTCTATAGCCGCTTGATCCCTGTGATTGGATGGTACATCTGGGATCCTTTTGGGAGGACGTGGAGGATGGGAAAAGGGTATAGAGTAACCTCTGGTAATGATGTCTTGTACCCACTTGTCTCGAGTGAGATTTAGCCAGGCTTCTGGGTACAAGGACAGGCAACCCCCGACCAGCTCCAGAGACACACAGTCGGGTTCCACATCAGGAATGCTGATAGGGACAGTCATGAAAGGAATCGCAACCTCCCTGATTTTGTGGGCCTCCCCTGCCTCTAGGGTGACATCTACCATTATTTCCAAAGGTCCAATCTGGGTTGGAGGAGGAAACAGAGCAGGGTCAATAACAGGAGTCGCCTCCGAGACAGAAGTGGTCAGGGACAATAAAAATTTTGGCAAGGCCGATGACTTAAGGAGTCTGAGCACCACTCTCTTGATGTCTTCTTCAGAAAAGCTCCTGGAGGATCTGGAGGAAAGAATTGGAGACCTCGCTTTCTGTAATATAGGTGATTTTAAAGTAGGAGAGACTGGTGGAATGTCTGTAGACCGGCTCCGAAGAGGACTGCTGGTGATTGGCACCGGAGCACTAGGTGCCGACACTGCAATGTCTGTGTCCAGAATCTCGATCGGCTCCGAGGACAGTGGAGCCGAAGAGACAGAGACCATCTCTGATTTAGGCAACTTCTGTGGAGGTTCAGAGACAGAAGTTGAGGCTGGAGAAGGCCTTTTGGAGGTCTTGCCCTTATCTTTACTGGAAGAATGCGACCTAGCACAGGAGGACAAGCTGGCTAGGTCTTCCTTGAAAGAAGGTTTTAACAATTCTTTTAAAATCAACTTATTCTTCCATTCCTGGAGCACTCTAGGACTAAAGGAATGGCAAAAGAGACAAGTCTCTTGAAGATTTATGGCCCCTAAACAGTACACACAGACGCTATGTCCATCAGTGATGGACATTTTTTGAGAGCATTTAGTACACTTTTTAAATCCTGACTGTTTATGCTCTTTATGTTCCTTAGACATAATGGCAGTCTCAATAGGCAAATGAAGAGAAAAAGCAACACACTCACTCAACAAGAGAGGAACTAGATCCTCTAACTTAAACAGATCTAGCCCTACTTCTCACAACAACCACCAAGGGAAGACTTACTAGGATCTCTAACTTAAACGAACATAGTATAAAGGAAAGGGAAACAGACTAATACCTCTAAGTAAAACGGTTTAGTAAAATGCACACACTTACGGGAACATACACAAAAAAGGCCAACAGGCCCAAAATTTTATAGCAGAAAAAGTCAAATCCAGTAAAAAGTCAAGTCCGGTTAAACTGACACAATCGGTTATCACAATAAGGCTAACAGCAATAAGAAAAGCACTTCACACGAAGCTAAAAACTTCCAACAAGCAGAATAATAAAGAACTAAATCCCTTAGCCACAGCCAACCAAAAGAAGCTTCTGATTGAAGACGGGGCAAACGAGATCTGGGGATTGTGCGCATGCATCATGAGATACCTATTAGCCATGAGCCAATCAGAAGTTTTCAGGCTTTCTAAGCGGCCGAGTCAGAGCCGAGGATCGGCTCCGAACCCACATGTAATAATGGAGGCGAGATAGGACTACATAACATACACTATTAGCTCACAAAAGTTACTTTTTTGGCAGAAAAACTCAGTAAAAAAGTAATTTACACTATGCCAGCCCCTTCTAAGTAAAATGAACACAATTTCTCCACATAAAAATTTCAGTTACTTTACACCACTTTTAAACTGAAAGAAAAAAAAGAGTGCTGCATTTAAAAGTATGTAACAGTGTCGAGAAAGTCCATTTAAACATAACACTCTTGGATTTAAAATAACTTTCCTGAAGAGGAAAGCAACAAAACCATCATTAATATAAAGAAAATAGAAGTTTTTTTTCCCCCAAAAGAACTTATCTTCCAGCAAAAGAAAGCAAAAGCCAACCATCGATCTTGGAAAACCTCAAGGCAGCATACTCTTTGGTAGCAGTAAACTCTTAAGAGCTTCGTGGCAAAGCTTGTCTTTTAGTCAGCTTGAGCTGCCTGACCGTTTGAGCATGCGGAAGGCGCCCTGAAACTTTGGAAGCTGACCGGCTTTTATATCCTTGGCAGGATATAACCCATATAGCTAAGGCAGCTTTGATCAATATGATGAAGATCTGAAACACTCCTGTCTCACTTCTTTGCCCAGTGCATCAACCCCTGTAAATATATACTGCTTTGACATCCAGATGCAGAATATACATGCTCAAAGCATTTACCCACTACTTATTTGTAATGTGATGACCACTTCTTTCATTCTGCAGTGTATGGCTATCAGGGCTTCACATGCATATGGCTGCTACATCCCTAAGATCAGGGTATATGCAGGAACAGGGGGTTATGTGGGGGCCTTTTATTGTGCAATTTAGGGTTAGTGTTTGTGTCAGTGCTGGGGGGCCTGGGGGCTGTAGTGAGGAGATTGGTGTGGTGTGGGGACTTATGGTGGGGAGGGTTGTACTGTGGTCTTTGTTGGGTGGTGGGGGTTTGGCCTTTTGAGTCATTGCCCATGCTTTACTACAGCATAAAAACTTGTTATTCATATCTTCACTTGGCATGCCCGTCATTTTTGCTTTTCCCATATTATGTGGCCTAGTACATAACAAATAACCTTTACAAAGCAACTGTTGAGCACCTTTGGTGATGCTGACACATTACTTGAGGCACTAGAACTGAAGTGGCAGCTTCATCTTAATGCAGACACCTGCCCAGGTTTAAATGATTTTCTTAATATTAAATGTGCATTGCACTGGCTCAGGTGACCTCTGGGTTGCCTCCTTATGCTTAGTTACTGTTTAGTGTATTTTTGCAATGCAAGAACACTAAAGGCTAACCTGTTTTATTGCTTGTTTATTGCTGTTTCACAATAGCTTATTGACTACATTTACTATTAAATTTCAACTTTTCCTTGTTTATATTGGGTGATGTATTCTACAGGATTACTAGCTGACTCTATTTATTTAGTTACACACAGTTGTTTTACTTATTCTTAACACCAACAAAGAACTAAAGTGCTCAACACTGTATCGGCTCATTTTGTTCTACCAAGGTGAAGGAAGTTTCTATTTTAATATATATATATATATATATATATATATATATATATATATATATATATATATATATATACACACACACACACACACACACAGATATATATATATATATATATATATATATATATATATATATATATATATATATATATATACACACACACACACACACACACACACACACACACACACACACACACACAATGTTTTTTTTAAATGTAATATTGTTTTCCAGAACCAGCAAAACAGCAATTCATGGAAATGTCTTTTTTTTTTTCAATATGGATCATTTACTTTGAAGTTTGGGCTTCACAACATAAACACATTTTTGTTTATTTGCAAACAGAATAAACACCAAAGCAACTGGAAAGTCTGACCTGACTCAATAACTATACAGTATGGGAAAATACGTTTTTTGATGTGTAAGGAGAAGAACCACTTTCATGCTGGCAAAAAAGTAGAAGTACATCTGGCACTTTTTTTGTTGTTTCTTTCGGCTTTTCCCGGTTAGGGGTCGCCACAGCGGAACTCCGGTCCGCTAATGATTGGTAGTTGATTTTTATGTGCCGAGTTACCAGCCCTGATGTACAGCCTTCAACGAAGGTATGCCCATTCACGCATGTCTCCACGCAGAAGACGCTCTAGCTGAGAATCGAACCGGACAGCGTCTTACTGTGAGGCGACAGCGCTACCGCAGCACCACATCTGGCACTATATAAACATATTTCTTATATTCAACTGACACAGTAACAAGGAAATGCTTTAAAATACAAGTTAAATAGGAATCTAAATTGCACGAATTTAAAACAAATAGTATTAAATTTGTTTACTGATTTCAGCACTAGAATGAACTTACATTTCCTGTTAAGGAATACTACCTAAGATTCCATCAATGTATATATCATTGTGTCATTTGTGTTTTGTCTGCACACACACACACACACACACACACACACACACACACACACACACACAAAGTGTTATACAAATTATAATTACTTTTCTTATCAAAATAGCTAAAATATTATTAAAACTTTCTGCGCATATTCAGTTTCTCTCTAACCACAGATATCATTGCTCCACAATTCAAACACTCTAATAATCCACACGCCTAAGAAACAAAACTTTTAAGTTTTATTAAAAACACAATACAGCAACAAAATATACATGCAAAAATAATGAATACATATTACACTACAACAGTAAACTAATAACACAGTCATCAAGAACTTTTCCTTAAGTACCTTGAATGTCTCCATAGTCAGTGTCTATAGATGAGTACAATGATATGTCAAAGAGAATCCAGTTTACAAATATGTGAATACAGCATCTTTTTGGAGATTCCACAAGGCTTCTGCTATGAGTGGATGAAATTCTTCCCACTGAGGATCTGAATCACTGAATTGGACCCCCCCCCCAAAATAAAAACTGAAAAAAAACACTTTTTAAGTGCTTTTTTGCAGAGGAACAAGTCCCCCATACCCTTGATTTGTGAAGCAAGTCTTCTACACATTCCAAACGTATATATAGAGTACCAACAGCACAATTTCACAAACTTAAAGAAGGAGGAGTTTCCCTCAAATAGGGCATCACTGATGGCCAAAGTCGATGACAGTGATTTTCTTTGGAGGAGCTCCAGTCCTCAATACATTGAATTTTGGGCAAATAAAGCCCGAGAATTCAAACTTCATCAATCCATAGGTTACTCCTCCACAAGGCAAGTCCTGTAATAAAATAAAATAAAACATTATTTTTTAAATGTGCCTCTCAATTTTCTAGATTTTCGCAGAATGTCCACATTTTTGCCTCATATTTTTGGTCTTTTCCTCATAAAATCTGTGATTTTCTGGTAAATCGTTGAGGACTGATGTCACTATATAATGACAGACATTTGAGTTTCAGACTTCATATCCTTCAAAAATGCTTGATAATGCAAAACATGTTATTATAGCAATTTCTAAGCCTATAAGAGCAATAATTAAAATCTGTCCCTGATTTTAGGCATTTGTCCCCCATTATTTTTGACTTAGTCCAGATCTTTTGCTCAAAGAGGTTGAGAGGTACATATTGGTATATACTGCTAGGTATTATAGCAGTACACCTCTCCACCTTTGAAATGTTTAGAACATAAATTATTCTACAGTGGACCTTAAAAGTAACAAACTTAAATATTCTATATGGTACAACATCAATGAGACAAATATAGACGCAACATGTGCATATTGGGACTCCACTACTCACCACAATCCCAAAAAGGTATAACTTGTAAAAGATAAATTACACATTTACAGATGAGAGATACAGATGGAGAAGGTTTTGCCCTCTAAATATAATATAAACAATATACTGGAAAAAAGTCAATGGACAATATCACAACAGCATCATTAGACAAATAAAGGTTTGCCAATGGGAAAATTCTTAGGTTATGCCCTCAGTTAATTCAAACACTTAAGACACAGTTCAATAAGTGTAGTCAACAGAACACTACATAAAATGAATATTTTGGAATCCACTAAAATATGACCAAAGAGGTCACAAACACTTTTCCACAATACTGAAAAATATCTTTGCAATGTTACACGACCATGGAATAGGTAGAAACACCTCTAAAAGTATACTCCTCCTACATATCTGAAATAGTGTGGTGGTGCAAAACAGTGGAAATATTGTGTGTATAATGCAAACAGAACAGTTTCTTTAAAAGTGACGTTGTGTATATAAAGGCTGTATATACAACTGCAGCTTTAAGTAATCAGATTATTTTTTGTATTAGACAGTGAGGATACACACATGGTTTGGTTAATCTAACAAATTATGTAATTAAGCAATGAATAAAGAAGAGGGCTGTAGCTCTTCCAAACTACAGAAGTTACCCTCTCAGTTCCAGGAACAATAAAGAATAATCGCGGTAGTGGTGCTGCAGTAGCGTTGTCGCCTCACAGCAAGACGTTGTCACGTTCGATTCTCAGCTAGAGCGTCTTCTGTGTGGAGGCATGAGTAAATGGGTGTGCCTTTGTTGAAGGTTGTGCATCAGGGCTGGTAACTCGGCACGTAAAAATCCACTACCAAACATTAGCAGACCGGAGTTCCGCTGTGGCGACCCCTAACCGGGATAAGCCAAAAGACACAACAACAACTGTGGATTATTCTAAGATCAGGACATCTTCCTGTGAAGAAATCCAGAGAGGAGTAACTCTACAGGAGAGCATCTATATGCTATGGACTTTGATACCTGCTTCTAAACAATGCAGGGAGAAATTATTGGATTGTTTTGGAAATAACTGTTGCCCTGTTTGCAGGAACTCTGTAACCTTTGAGAAAAAAATGTATTATTTATGTTTTTCCTTTTGCTCAGAAAATTATTTTGGTGCACTTGGTTGTTTAAAACAAGACTACACCATTATCTTTTATTTTAATGTGAAATAAAAATGGACTTTTCCAATAATTCTCAAAATTTTAGTGCATTAATATACCATGTAAATGGAAAGAGCAAGCACTTTTGGTGACCTTTTATGCCAAACGTCCTAACCTTTGCGTTTTATTGCAAAATCAAACTTTTTGAGCAAATCCATCCTACCTGAACAGAAAACATTCCTGTGCTGTTGGACAGTGTATAGCTGAATTTACTATTGAGTGGAGGGCACCATGGTCATATCTGCCTAAACTCACAGATGACTACAGCTGAACAATTCTGACAAATCACAGCTGCTGCCAATGAAGGTATGGTGTCACCTGCCAATGCTATATCCACATCAAAAACAATTCTACCATAAAAAAATGACCATGGAAGAAGACCTTGAGGAATACCTCTCAACCTCTTAGTGCAAGTAATCTGGGCAAAGCCTAAAATAATGGGGGGAAACAAAGGCCCCAAAACAGGGACAAATTTTTAAATATTGTTCATATAAACTCAGAATGTATGCATTTTCTGATGGATATAAAGTCTGAAACTCAAATGTATGTCATTATTTAGTGACTTCAATCATCTGTGATTTGACAGAAAACCACAAATGTTATAAGGAACAGACCAAAAATATGAGGATAAAATCTGAACATTCTGCAAAACTCTAGACAGTTGAGAGGTATGTATGCTTACCCGATGGTGTAACTGTTAAGCAGGTATGGGAATGGCGTCACTCGACTTAACTCTTCTCAGTTCAGCTTACGTTAAAGCCCTTAAAACCTTCATGGACATGAAAGTGACTCATTATCAGGACTGTGAAAATGCAAAGAAGGCATTATTAACTCAAGATGTTACCTCTGAGACACAAGTTCAAAAGTTTCATAGCTGGGCATTTAACAAAATGGTAAGATCTCAGTTTTGTAGCCTAAAACGTAGTCAAATTGTTTTTAGATCTAGAGACTTAACATATTAAAAATAAAATGGTAGAAATCTTAGCCACTGTTACATTTAAAAGGGCCTTGCCTGCTACTTTATGAAAAAAGAGGGCGTCTTAAAGTGATCCTAAGGAAGATGAAAATTTTGTTGTACTCCTATACAGACTGTTATGCAATGATACTACGTTTAAAACTGATCACCAAAGAGCCTGTGGCTTGCTTCTCATCTTGGGATTGGTGTTACTGTTTTGTTTCTGGTGAGACAAGAGGCAAAGAGGCATTGTATCCCAGCAGTGTAAAGCTGTGGTGAGACCAGCACTAGCAGTAGCCGGGCAGTAGCCAGTCAGGAGAATGCCCTCTTTTCATCATTCTTGAACAAGCTAATTCTTTCTTTTCAGTAAGAACTGCTTGATTAGCTGCTGTCTAACCTAACTTTAGAATATCCCTCAATACTTCATCCATAAATCATCAGGGTGTAGCTTCCCCTCAAGTCTTTGGTAGTCCTTGTATAGACACAGGCACCTTGAGCTGATATTTTTTTCCTGTAAAAGCACTCTTGGCATTTTACCAATACCTAGTTGTACACAGGGGAACTAGTTTGCAATGACAAGAACTGCCCCCAGAGTGGAAAACCAGATACCCTTGGCATTTATATTCTCACCACAACTGTGTAATCAATAAAAAAGGGTCTGTTGCCATGGATATGAACTTTCCCATTATCTCCATTACCAGCTTCATGGATATGGGCATCCTGAGGCAATGTAGAAATTGCCTCATGTTTACCGACAACCAGCTAATTCTCAAACAAACCAATAAGGTATGTGAGAAATGTAGTTACACAATGTCACTGGAGGCAAAGCTCTCACATAAAAGCACTCCTGATGTCAATCAGGCTGTCAGTAGTACACATGCTGCACCCATCACACACAATTCAAAGCAAACATATAAGCCCACCTATGTTGAGACACTTAAATGTAACCTTTCTAAACCCCAAAGACTTCCTAGAGGAAGTACACATAACAAATGCCCTCAGCAGCCCCATATGCAGTCTTTCAGAACAATATCGACCTCAACACATACAACCACATCTCATGAAGCATCTACCTCTAAGCCCATAAGGCAAGCCACCAAAAAATCCAACATTATGGTCATTGAAGACTCCACTGTAAGACACACTGATGTCCCTCTCACCAGGCTGAGTAAGGAGAAAGTCAAGGTCAGTTGCTTATCAGGACCCAGGATCCACCATATTACACACTCAGGTCATTTGACCACAAATTCCAATATGACTCAGTCATAGTCCATGTGGTGGTAAATGGCCTGAGAAATACCTCTCTAGACTATATTAAGGGAGACATCATGGAGCTCTCAGAATATGTGTAAGAGCATAGCATTGAGCAACATTTACCTTCTCCAAGGAAAATGCCACAATATGAACAGAAGATGATTAACTTTAATAATTGGTTTAGTTTCTGGCGTCATTCGAAGGGGGTGCAATATTTGTCAGTATGGAAGAATATGGTCAACAGACTACACTGCTTTTCCAGGGATGGTCTGCACCTCTCCTTTCCAGGCTTTTGAAAATTAACTAAAATATTGTCCTCTCACATAGTGCCTTTTTAGGCAATGCCAAACTGAAAGTACTTCCCAGATAGCAAATCAAAACCAAAAAAATCTAAAGGTGTTACTGCTCAAGGTTATGAATATAAACTAGAAATTGTACTCCCTTCAAGCTTTTCTCACCCTACAGAATGTTGACATGTGCATTCACTGAGACATGGTTTAAAGCCAAAGAGAGCACATTGGCATTGCAAGGCTATAATGTCTTCCACACATTGACCAGCTACTTCACAGACAGGGACTAAATGTGGAGGTGTCTCGATTTACATAAAAAATAAATATACTTCAAGGCTGATCAAACAGGAAGATGCACTTGAACTTCTCCATGTTCAAATGGTCACCTAATACTGTACAAACTGTGTCATAGTAACTACCACACATCACCTGAAGCCATAACACCTCCCACTTCCTTTTACTCCATCTCTCCCCTATCTTTCTCTGGCTAATGCTCTCACACCTATTTTACATATAGGTCTATGCTGCCCTTCACCATAGCTAACACGCTGATATAGGATTACTTTCCCACTGCTTGTTTTTCCAGGTCTTTCCCCACTCTAGTATCTATTCCTTCTTAACTCTTTGTAGTTGCCTCCTGTCACATTTTCTGTCTTACTGCATGCAATTAAGTTACCCTTTTCTAACTCAGCATATTTCTCCAAGACTCTGGACACTGAAGTGACATTATACACTTACAGATAGTCTCTGTAATCACATACTGTTGTTTCAAAGAAGGTCCAACCTGCTCTGTTTACCCTTGCTACACTCAGACTCACTCCACTCCCCTACCCTACCCCCATTCCCACCCTACTCCACTCTCCTGACCTTTATACTTATTAGGGTACACCCCTTCATCCCATCATCCTATCTCAGTACAAATTCACTCTCACTCCAACCTCAACTACATCCAAACTACTCCCCTAACTCACACAGCATATATACTGTCAAAACCTCCACCCACTGGTCCTGCACATTAGATAGCAACCACAAACAAAAAGTGGCAAGCCCTATCCATCCCTGTATACTCCACAATAACATAAGAAATGACCACTCTATCTACCACTCCTCTGTCCAATACAAAATGCTATCCCCACCCTGTACAATAGCTGCTACCCTCATTTTTATGGCACACATAACTTCCTACCATTACTTAATTAGCCACAAGTTCACAATAAAATCCCCCACTTACCCAGTCACCGCACAAGACAAACCAGCTTTACTACTAATATCTCCATCTATTTACAACCTCTCAGATTTCAACCTTGCCTCATTCAAAGTACCCCACATCAATAAAATACCTCAATTTCCACAAAATACCACAAATTCATAACAAAATACATAAAAAGCATAACTCAAATAGCATCCCAAATCATACTAGATGGTGACATCCAGCCAAATACCGGCCCTATTAATGACAGGACCACCCCCAATAACCAGCCAAATAATTTTCTTAATTTCCCCAGAAAATCCTCAGACCTCTTAATACTTAACATCAACATAAGCAGCATTATTAATAAAATATCAGAACTACATGCCACATTGACCCTATACTCCCCTGATATAGTCTTCTTAGAGAGACATGGCTAAAACCACAAATCAATAATGAATTCATTCCCCCTGGATTAAACGTTAAGCAAGATAGGATACCCAAAGGAGGTGGAGGTATTGCACTACTCTTTAAAAACAACCTAACTATTGATAGGATAGACAACCACCCAATAAAACTCAACAATGCAGAAACAATATTCACCAAACTAAAAATCAACTCCAAAAAGCCTCTAAATATAATCAATACCTACTTACCCCCCAGTAACAATATTACCTTAGTTGAATCTCTTCTAAACTGGGCATCCCAAAACATCCCCCAAGAAACTATCATAATGGGTGAATTTAACATCAACTGGCGCTCCTGTGACTCCCCCCACCCCACCAACCACATAAACCTACATGGTTTCAATCAATTAATCAAAACCCCAACCCGAATCGATAAAACATCAAAATAGGAATCCATCTCAGATTGGATACTTACTAACTGGCCAGCAGAATCTTACCTCTCTGGCCTCTTCCCAGACACCCTCAGCGATCACTTCCCCACCCTCTTACAAAGGCAACATATTAACCCAATTAAATCCTCCATCTTCAGGAAAATTCGATTCACAAAAAAATTTCAAAGCTCAAGAATTTATATGTGCACTAAATCAGTGCAACTGGAGAGCACTCTCAACTCTTCCCCCAAACAGTGCAGTAGAATACTTCAAGACTTCCATTACTGTTCTGAATCTCCTCGCCTCCACCAGGGCTGTTAGAACTAAATCTAACTATGCCCCTTGGCTCACTAACGACACCCGACATCTTCTAAAACTGAGGGACAAAGCATGCCATCAATGGCGCCAAAATAAAATACAAACTAATAGACAGACATTCCTAGAATTATGGAACAAAGCCAAAAAACAAATTAGGTTAGACAAAATAAACCACTATACTAACATCCAATCAAAGCACAAAACCCACAAAAGTTCTGGGCTGCTATCAATAAAATCATGCAACCAGGACAAAAATTACACCAGCCCCAAACATCGACAAAACCACCAATAATATAGCCACCCAATTCAACCATCACGTCACTAAATCTATTCTAGAACTCAGTAACAATAGTAATTCTACTACATATCCAGATCTGTCATTCTCATCCATTGACCAAAACTGTTTCTCATTATAACCAATCCCTACTAGCATAATATATAAATATCTGAACAAACTTAATCCCACAACCCTGGCTGCTGATAAATTACCAGCAAACTTCCTCAGCATCGCAGCCAACGCCGACTCCTATCCAGTCTCTCTGTTAACCACTCCTTATCAGAACGGCGCATCCCAACACTATGGAAAATTTCATATATAATACCACTCCATAAAGGTGGAAACTCTCTGGAGCTTTCTAACTACCGACCAATCACTATTCTATCTCCCCTGTGAAAAATCTTTGAGAGATGTATGCATTCCCGGATAATCAACTACCTCCTTACCAATAAACCACTGACTGACACTCAACATGGATTCTGTCCTCATCACAGTACCACCACAGCCCTTATTAGCTTTGGAAACACAGTTAATCAACACCATAACAATGGAAATCTTGTCTCCACTGTCTTCCTAGACCTCTCCAAGGCCTTTGATACAGTCTCTCATGACAAACTACTTACTACACTCTCTGAACTTAATCTCAGCCATGCCACACTATCCTGGCTCCAGGACTACCTATCTAACCGCCAACAGACAGTGACATGGCAAAATTCCTTATTACTCCTCCTGCCTCTAACCCTAGGTGTCCCCCAAGGATGCATCCTCGGCAACCTCCTCTTCACCATATTCACAAATAAACTTTGCAAAGCTACCATGCATGCCACTTTGGTCCAGTATGCTGATGACTTCACCCTAATATGCTCTGCTACATCTCTCCCCAAAGTCCAAAAATTAACACAGGAATCCTTTGCCACCATCAAAACCTGGCTAAATAACTCTCAACTAATACTAAACCCAAAAAAACACAGTTAATGTTATTCCATCCTACAGAAGGCATAGACCTCATTCCTCCATTAACAATATACTCAGCTAATAACACCCCAATCACACCTGTCTCACATACCAAGCTGCTAGCAATCATTGTAGATCACAACATAAAATTTGATTTGCACATCACACATACCATAAAAAAATCCATAAAAACTCGGAACCCTATATAGATCCAAAACATACCTAAACAGCAGTAGTAAGACCACAATCGCTAGAACCCACCTAATCTCCACACTTCTCTATGCCTCCCCCATACTCATCAATTTAAATTATGAATTAATAATTATGTACTAATTAAATTAAACTCCTAAAGCTTAGAGTATCCTGTCATTATAACCTTATAACACATGGAGACATCCATCCCAACCCTGGCCCACCCACACCCAATAACCTTCACTCCCCTACCACAACCCCCACAGTCAAGCTACCCCTTTCTACTCCCACTAGTTCCCTCCTAGCATTTCACCTAAATATTAGAAGTATTAACAATAATATTCCCAACCTACATGCCCTCCTAGCAACCCACTCCCCAGACATTATGTGTCTTATGGAAACCTGGCTAAAACCTAGTACTACTGACAATGAAATACTACCTCCAGGATACAATATTCACCGGTTAGACCGTGCTACAAGGAAAGGAGGTGGGATAATAGTCCTTTACAAAAATACTCTAACTGTTAATAGAGACACAATTCAACCACCCCAATTCAATAATGCAGAACTACTTATAACTAAACTACAGATTAACCAGAACAAATGCATGAACACCACCTGTGCTTACATTCCGCCAGGCAATAACTTAAATACCATAGAGGATATCCTATACTGGTTATCCACTACCTATCCTCAAGAAACCATAATTCCTAATGACTTCAATACAGACTGGCACCCCTGCTCCTCCGAACCCCCCCCCCTCACCCCTATAAACGTATCTGGGTTTAAAGAGACCATAACCTCTCACACTAGGATAAACAAAGTGACCAACAGGGAAAGTATCATAGGTTCATAGGTTCATACTAGGCTATCTGCCCTAGGATATTTATAAGCCTAGCCAGAGTGTATTTGGCTTTCGCCACCCATTTTAAATGAATTTTGCTATGCCCTTTTTCGAGGTTAGTATACTGTGCCTCTGTCTAACAGTGACACAGAAGTGATACCCGGGGTAAACCTACGATCTCCCATCCACTCATCAAGATTCCTCTTGAAGAGAGTCAATGAGGGACTCTGCCTAACCTGGACTGGGATTTTATTCCAGAGTGAAGGGAGCCTCTGGGTTATGAATCTGTCCCTCCAGCATGTCCTATTTATTTCAGTGCTGAGGTTCAAGTCTCGAGCGTAGCTCGATGGGATTTGGATTTTCTGAGGTGCAGCATGTCCATTAATTCGGGTTGGACATGGCTTTATCGTCAGACACAGATTGCCTCTGAGCAGGCGGTATGCTACTGAGTAGAGCTGGAGTTTCTTTAACCGGGCAGCATATGGCATCTGTTTGAGCCCTTTGATCCTCTTGGTGAGGTACTTTTGGGGTCTTTCCAGTTGCTGCAGGTGTCTGGTAAGGTACATCCCAAAAGGGCATTGTACTCAATTATGGGCCTGATGAGGGATGAGTAAAGAGGCACGATGACCTTCCCTGATCTAGATGTGAATCCCTTCATGATTAGGTGGGCTATATAAAATGTTTTTCTAACCACTTTGGCCACGTGGTTTTCAAATGAGAGATTGCTATCAGCTTGGGTCCCCAGGTCCCTAATTACTTCTTCCGTACTTAATGGATTACCACCTATGTGGTAATTTGTGGGCACTTTGATTTTGCCAAAGGGGATGACTATACACTTTTTGGCGTTTAACTTGAGGCCATGGCTCTGGCACCAGTTGTCTGTTTCTATGAGGCCCTTTTGTAGGATGCTTGTGTCAGCTGGAGAGTTGATTATGGCGCCTAGTTTGCAGTCATCTGCGAACTTGGTCAGCCACAGTCCTTCTGTGTTGGCCTATACCTCCGAGAAATATATACTGAACAAGAGAGGTCCCAGGACTGAGCCTTGTGGGATGCCACTTGTAACTGGTTTGGAGTCTGACATGGCTCCAGCAATTCTAACCATGTGGGTTCTGTCCTTGAGCCAGTTTGCAACCCATCTAGTGACATAGGGGTTTATATTTAAGCTGGTGAGATTATCTGTAATGCCCGAGTGGGGTATTGTATCGAAGGCTTTTGCAAGGTCCAGGTAGGCTGTGTGGACCACCTTCCCCTCGTCAATGGCCTTGGTGACTGTTTCAAAGAAATCAACCAGGTTTAAGAGGCAGGATCTGCCCTTAACAAAGCTGAACTGGGTAGGATCCAGTGTCTGTAGGTCCCCAATATCTTTATTTATGAGGTCCATGATGATCCTTTCCATAGCTTTGCAGACCAAGCTAGTCAGGCTTATGGGGCAATAGTTTCCAGGATCCGTTGAGGCACCACCTTTGTGGAGAGGGACCACTGTTGCTGTACTCCACTCTTTGGGTACATATCCTGGAGTAAGGCTGAGATTGAACAGTAGTTTTATGTTTGGGTTTAGCTCTTCTTGGAGTTCATGTAGGACACAGCCTGGGACACCGTCTGGTCCCATTGATGCTGTGTTTTTTGCTTTGGAGAGGGCGGCTCTTACCTGAGCATCTGAGATGTCAAGGGGGCAGCACTCTGCTGAGATAGAAATTTGCCCTTTTGGTGTGTGGGGGGGGGGGGAGAAGTTTGCGCTGAACCTGTCAGCTAGGATGTTGGCAATGTCTGTGGGTTCAGTGTATTTTTTGTCATTTTGGACTAATTCTGAGCATATCTGGGAATTCCCACCCAGGTTCCTAACATGACTAAAGAAAGCCTTGTGATTATCCTTAGTGTCCTGTGCAATTTTTCTCTCGAAGCTGGCCTTAGACGATTTTATGAGTGCCCGTAGTTTTTTGCTAATACTGATCAGAGATGCCTTGCCTTTTTGGGATTTTGCTCTATCATGTAGTAGCTTCTTCCTTCTATTGTATAGTTTGTTTATGTCTGGGGTCCACCAGACAAGACACCTGCCTTTGGAGGATTGGGTCTTGGTTTTATTTGGGATTGCATGATCCATGCATTCCTGAAGGTGTTCATAGAATGCGTTTATAAAGGATTCTGCAGTCTGGGCCGTATTTTCCACAGGCCCGGGGGCTTTTAAGGATTCCACCTTGGTTTTGAGGAGTGTGAAATTTGCTTTAGAGAAGTTTTTCACTGTGGTTTTCTGGGCAGGGGGTGGGGTTGGGATGTGAATATCCAGTGATCTTACCAGTGAGGGATACACTTCTGGTCTGGAGCATAGAGCCCCCATGATGGTGATGATCAGGTCCAGTATGTTTTCCCCTCTTGTGGGAGTGGTAACAAGTTGTTCCATAGCATTTGAGTTTATAAATTCTAGGAACCTTTGGGCTAGGGTGTTGGAGCTAGAGTAATGCTCCCAGTCTATGTTTGGGTAGTTGAAGTTGCCCAATATAATGGTGTTTGGAGAGACCTTCATATTTTCCAGTGTTCTCAGGAAGGCCGAGTGGGGTTCTTGGGTTTGGGAGGGTGGTCTGTAGCAGGCTATAAACTGGAAGGCAGTTTTACCCACTGTTAGTTGCATATGGATAGTCTCTGATGCTTCGTGCTGTGCCACCAACCTGGAGGTGTGGGTATCTTTGACGACTATTGATACTCCCCCTCCTTTTGTGGTTCAGTCCAAGTTTTGGGGCCGAAAAGCATGGTATGAGGTATAACCTGGTAGTGCTGGGGTGCTCTTGGGAGCCTTGAACCAGGTTTCTGTTACTGCACAGATATCGAACTTCTCCATGCTAAGGAGAGTTTCGAGTGCATGCATCTTGAGGTTTAGACTTCTGGCGTTGAGCAGCATTACTCTTAGTTTCTTATCCCTTGTGATACCTATGGAGGTTGGTTTGTCTTTTGAGCCTTGCCTAAAAAAGGCACTATGGGGGTGGCAAGAGCCTTTGCCAATATCCGAAAGCTCAGGGGTGACAGGTGCAAGCCATCCCTAGCGAAGCATCGTGGCTTGTCGAGCATGTCATCCCAGGCTGACAGGCATTGGATCCCCTTTGAATGACACCAATACTTAAGCCAACTGTTGAAATTGATCATCTTGTCTTCATATTGTGGCATCATTCTTGGTGAGGGTAAGATGCTACTCAAGGTCAGGGTCATACCTAGACTGGACCCTAGTTAATAACCAACCCCAACTGTACACAGCTGGCACTCTCCCTGATGACCTTAGCGACCATTTACTAACCTATATCATAAAACATAAGGCAGGAAACTCTCACCAGACCAAATATAAAACACTTAGAAACAGGAAAAACTTTGACACTGCTATATTCCTAAATGAACTAAAAGCAGTTGACTGGTCAAAATTAAAAAATCTAACATTAGAAGAGGCTATAGCTCACTTTAACACTAAATTCCTAAGTATTCTTGATTCCCATGCTCCAGTATGTACAATAAAATCTAGATCAAACACAGCACCATGGCTCACAAAAGATACCAAATCTAAAATCAAAACTAGAAACAGAGCCTGGGCCAGCTGGAGAACAACTAAAGCCCCACTTGACCATCTAAAATATCATCAACTCAGGAATGATACAAAAAAATCTATTTTACTAGATAAAAAAAGCTTCTACCAAGATCTCCTACAAAAACACCAAAACAACCCTCAAAAGTTCTGGGCAGGCTTAAATCAACTACTTCTTCCAGGTCATTCTACCACCTCAACCCCGGCTAACCACACCCATAGTTCCCCAGAGACCATAGCTGGCACTTATAATAACTTTTTCACAGAAACAATCCAATGCCTAGCAAATCAACCAACCCCCACAGACTTAAACCACACACCTAATCTACTCACTAATCACCCCCAATTTAGCTTCCAACCGATATCAACTAGTTTTATCAAAACACTTATAAAAAACTGAAACCTACCACCCTCGCTGCTGACTTCCTCCCTGCAGAGCACCCACAAATAGCTGCAGATGCCATTGCATATCCCATATCTATCCTTATCAACAGAACCTTATCCGAAAGCACTATCCCCTCCCACTGGAAAATATCCCATGTCATCCCACTCCATAAAGGTGGTAGTTCTACCGACATATCAAACTATAGACCCATTGCCATTCTTTCCCCACTAGCCAAAATAATGGAGAAATGTGTACACAAGCAACTAATGCAATACCTTACACAGAATAATTTACTATCCAACTCCTAGCATGGTTTCAGGCCATACCACAGCACCACCTCAGCAATCCTTTCCTTTACTAATGCCATAAACCAAAACAGGAATGACAATAGGCTATCCTCCACCCTCTTTCTTGACCTATCAAAAGTCTTTGACATGGTCAACCATGATCTCATTCTTTCTCTAAAATCTATTTCCCCTCAATAAGCACGCAATCCAGTGGTTCCAGTTCGACCTGACTGGTAGACAACAGGAGGTACTATGGCAGGGCAAACTCTCCAGCCAGCTACCTCTCACACTTGGTGTCCCTCAAGGCTTCATACTAGGCCCACTACTCTTCTCTATTTTTATCAGCAACCTTCACACTGCTATCCCTAAAGTGACCTGTATTCAATATGCAGATGATTCCACTCTGATCTGCTCAGCCACTTCCCCATCTGAACTGCAAATCCTAACCCAAAATACATTTAACACTATTGAGAACTGGCTCGCCAACCAATGCCTACTGCTGAACCCCAATAAAACTATACTTCTCTTCACCCCCACTAGTAGATTTGCCACACTTTCATTCTCTGTCACGTCTAACAATGGTACCACTATCTCCCCAGATCAACACACCAAACTTCTAAGGATTATCATAGAAAATAATCTCAAATTTGACCTACAGGTCAACAAAACCATACAGACCATCAATAAGAAACTTGGATCACTGTATAGAAACAAGACAATTTTATCCCCACTGGCTAGGACTGCAATCGCCTGGTCACACGTACTCTACTCTTTTATAAGCCTCGCCTGTACTCTCAAACCTCAAAAAATCTAAACTAGGTAAGCTGTCCCACAGCTACAACCATATTGCCAGATTCGCCACTGGCTCCACCTATAGAACCCACCACTGCCAGAACCTGAAACAACTAGAGTGGCTAGAACTGCCCAGCTTAATTCAATGCAATCAGCTCGTAATAGTGCACAAAATTCTGTACCACCCTGAGGATACCCCCTCACTTAAAAATATTATTAATCCATATAGCAACATGAGAACCCTACAGTCAGCCAACAAACTACTTTTCCAAACCCACAAAGCTAATAACTCTGCTGGTGAATCCCTGTTTGCCAACTTTGTTGGCAAAACCTGGAATTCGTTGTCAAACTATATAACCCTACAATCCGCCAAAAGTCTCTTTAAAAAAAAACTGAAACAGTATCTCAAAGTGAACTGGCTTTGCCCATGTACCAACCCTGATTAAGTTATAAACTGAAAGCATAATCTGTAAATATCATAACATGCAACTACGTCACCAAGCTCTATATCCAATCTGACGTCTCTTGCTTTTAATTGTGTATGTCCATGAGAATTGTGAGTCCCTACTAGGGAACACTACTAAACCATTGTACATAATCACTTTGTTTTATATTTTCTAATGTTATTCAACTTCTTTTGTAATCTATGCAAGTTTGTTTATTTGGAGCTTTTCTCCCTGGGCCTCCTCTGAAAATGGACATGTATCCAGTCGGACTATCCTGGGAAACAAATGTAAAATAAATAAATAAATCTGACTTAGCAAAGCTAAACAGTTGCTACACTAAAATAGCCAAGTTCGCTACAGGGTCACCCTATAGTACACATCACTGCCTAGCACTCAAGCAACTCTCATGGCTTGAATTACCAAACCTGCTCACCTTCCACCAACTGAAAATAGCTCACGAAATCCTATATAAATCTGAAAACAAAAACAATATTACAAGGCCTGCTGAACAGCTACTCCAATATATGCATACTAAGATCTTCAAACAAAGCATTAGTCGATGTAACCAAAAGCAAGAATAGCACAGGAGACTCCCTCTACGCCTGCTCTATTGCTAAAACATGAAACACCATCCCCATAGAAAGCAGGAAAACTGGAAATAAAAACAACTTCAAAAAACTCCTCCAATCCCATTTATGCAGATCATGGATCTGTAACTGTACAGGCCCTGGGTAGCTCCCCAAAACAAGTCTACAACATGCTCAACTATAGTTCACTATCTCCATCATACTATACTATAGTTTAGCTGCTGATACTGCTGAAACATATATACCTTCATCCTACTGTTTCTTAATATATACTGTATGTACTTGCTACTACAAGCAAATTGGATACATTTAATCAGTATGTAACTTAACCCTAAGCTGATGTTAAAGCTGAGCTGTACTGAGTAAACATACATCACCTACTCTCGTCAGTTCTGTACTCAAAAATAAGTCATGTACTCACCATAACTTTCCATGTTTGTTGTCCTTAATCTCACCTTCCTTCCTGCTGTTTGGGTCAGAGCCGATCCTCGGCTCCAACTCAGCCATATACTATAGCTCGAGAGCTTTTACTGGTTTGAGGCTAGCCCCTATCCCAGCATGCCTAGCGGTAGTTACCCAGATCTATCTTGTTTGCGATAACCCAGTACTACACCATTCAGTTTATATATATATATATATATATATATATATATATATATATATATATATATATATATATATATATATATATATATATATATATATATATATATATATATATATATATATATATATATATATATATATATATATATATATATATATATATATATATATATATATATATATATAAAATTACAAAAACATATACTCTATTTTACATATCAGAGGACACCTACGTACAAAGGTGTAAACCATCAGCAAGAGTAAGAAGGGGAGACTAGGACTAACCAAAAGGTATGGTAAAAAGGAAACTCAGCCAGTACAACCAATAAAAACAAGGAATTCCTCTCGATCTTCCTGGAAGGGGGAAGGAGGGTGGGAAGCAAGAAGGAAGGCGAGATCAAGGACAACAAACATGGAACGTTATGGTGAGTACATAACTTCTTTATGTTATGTTGTCCGTATCTCGCCTTTGTTCTTGCTGTTTGGGACTGCGTCCCCAGCACCTGGTTCTTGGGTGGCTCACTGGAAAAAACTCTTCAGGACTGTGGAGCCAAAGGATGCCCTGTTCCGGGAGGCCACATCTACTTTGTAATGAGTGATAAAGGTATGAGGATTAGCCCATGTAGCTGCCGCACAGATCGAATCCAAAGGCAGTCTGGCTTGAAAAGCAATAGAGGTAGCCAAGGCCCTTGTTGAGTGCCCTTTAATTTTCCCTGGAAGTTTTTGTTTACGCAAATCGTAGATATGTTTTATAGTGTCTGAAAGCCACTTAGATAAAGTCACCTTTGAGACTACACACCCTTTATTATTGTCCGCAAAGTATATGAACAATTGGTCAGATTTTCTAAAGTCCTTGGTCCTGTGTAAATAGAAACATAACTGTCTATGAATGTCCAATTGATGAAGCTTATACTCTGCCTTGTTGCCATGATTGGGGAAGAAAACAGAAAGCTCTATGGATTGATTCAAATTGTAGTCAGAACACACCTTGGGTACGAAAGAGGGGTTGCTTCTGAGAGAAACTCTATCTTTGTGGAAAATCAAGTACGGGGATGAATAGATAAGGCCTGTAATTCTGAAACCCTTCTAGCTGAGGTAATTGCAATCAAGAAAAGAGTCTTCCAAGTTAGAAATTTGACTGGACAAGAAGCAGATGGTTCAAAGGGAGGAGAATAAGAGTATTTAAAACTAAATTTAGGTCCCGGGGGGGGGAGAGGTTCTCTTATTGGAGGTCTTAAGAGGTAGCACCTCTTAAGAATGCCTTACATAGCCTATGGGACATGATATTGGAGCACATTTTTCCCATATGGAAATTAGAAATGGCAGCTAGCTGGCATGGATAGTAGCTGCAGCTACTTCTCACTCAAAAGTTTCAGCAAGAAATTCGAGAATCTTTGAAATGGGTGCAGTAAAAGGATCACCCTTATTTTTGCCTGCCCAATAAGAGAACCTCTTCCATTTACTAGCATAAAGTTTCCTTGTAGTGGGCTTATGGGAGGAAATCAAAATTTGTTGAACTGCCGGAGAAACATCGGGAAGCTTGCATAAGATCGGAAGTGGAGAAACCAAGCTGTCAGCTTGAGACTTTGACTGGAAGGATGGAGAGCCCCCGACTGATGCATCAAAAGATCTGGCACTGCATCCAGGATCCAAGGCTCCCACTGCACGTGAGGCCAAAGGAATGGGAACCATATCTGATGATGCCAGTAACAGGCAATGAGGATTAACTTGCAACCCAATGACTGTGCTCTCTCTGAAGAATCTTGGGGCTCAGGGAAAGGGTAGAAAGGCATAAAGCAGTCCCGGAGGCCAATCATGACCAAGTGCATCCCTGGGTGACTGTCCCGGTGGTGGGACTAGGGCAAAGTAGCTGCTGCACTTGTTGTTGAGGAGAGTGGCAAACAGATTGCAGCATGGCTGGCCCCATTTGTAAAAAAACAAATCCGCAACTTCCTGCTTCAAGGACCACTTGTGAGGCATCAGAATAGCCCGGCTGAGCTTGTCAGCTATCACGCTGGATTTCACCGGGATGTACATTGCAACCAGAAAGCAGTGGGAAGACATTGCCCATTGCCAAATTCGTAGAGCCTCTCAAGACAAGGGGTAAGACCTGGTTCCACCCTGTTTGTTGACGTACCATACTACCGACAAATTGTCTGTCTGAATTGCTATAGTCCCTGTAGGTAGAGAGTCCTGAAGTGCTTGCAACTCCAGAAGCACCACTCTCATCTCCAGGACATTGATGTGGAAGTGGTACTTGTGTTCCTGCCAAGTCCCTTGAATAGTCTGTCCCAGATAATGCCCCTACCCTATCTGGGGAGCATCCATGGTCACTGTGGCTACAGGTTGGCAGAGTAGAAATGGCCTGCCTATTGTTACCATAGGGGAGTGAAGCCACCACTCCAGATCCTTTTTGCAGGATTCCATGATCAGAATCTGATGCAACATGGGTAAATCCTGGAATGACCATTGTGCAAAGAGGAGCCACTGCAGAATTATCATGTGGAAGTGAGCCACAGGGACCAGAGTGATTGTCACTGCCAAAGAACCCAGGACCTTGAGGACAAATCTTGCCTGAATTCTCTTTTTTGTCAACAACATTGCAACTTGGTGATGGATCATTAATACCTTTCTTGAGGCAGCTTTGCTATCATAGCCCTTGTGTCTAAATCTGCCCCTATAAAGGTAATATACTCACAAGGCAACAAGGCAGACTTTTCGTAGTTTACGATGATCCCTAGTTGAGAACAAGAGCAAATTGTGGATTCCCTTGCCTTGATTAGCTGATGCTCGGTGGTGGCAGTAAGGAGCCAGTCATCTAGATATGGAAACACCCGGAATCCTAGATGCCTCAGGTGAGCTGTAACTACTGCCATGCATTTGATGAACATCCTGGAGGCTGTGGTGAGACCAAAGGGCAGTGCTCTGAACTGATAGTGACTGGCTCCCAGCCAGAAGCATAGATATCTCCTTGACCGTCTGTCCATTTTTATGTGGTAGTACACATCCTTTAGATTGATAGAGCACATCCAGTTGTCCTGTGTCAGAAAGGGAAGAATGGACTGCAGTGTTACCATCCAGAACTTTGTTTTCTTGACTGATTTGTTCAGCCTGCTGAGATCCAATATGGGTCTCCAGTCCCCTGTTTTCTTTGGAATTAAAAAGAACCTTGAGTAAGTTCCGGATCCAATTTGGTCTGTGGAGTTTTCCTGGATGACTCTTTTTCTTAGCAACCTTTGAACCTCTAGGTTTGCTTGATCCCGAAGATTGGGTGAAATATCTGGGATAGAGTGTTGTCTTTTTGACAGGGGAAGTTGGGAGAAGGGGATATTGTAACCGGATATTATCGATAGTACCCATGTATCTTCTGTGAATGTCTGCCAGGCTTTTGGGTACAAGGATAATCTCCCCCCGACTGTCTCCAGAGTCGAACAATCAGGCCTCCCTTCAGGAGTGCTGGAAGGGCCTATCAGAGAAGGTATCTCTGTTGCCCTGATTCTGTGGACCCTCCTGCTGCGAGACTGGCATCTTCCATTGTTATTTTCCCCTCTGCCCCTGGGGGAAAAATCTCCACTTGTGTCAGGTGACACTCCCTGGGATTTCTGGAACCACATCTTTCTGCTCTTCTGGCCCTTAGGATAAGGCCTAGATGGAGCAGAAAAATGTACTCCCACAGCAGAGAGAGTTTTGCCATCTTGTTCACACCTGGTAAGTCTCTCTTTTACCTGCGTCCCGAATAAGGATGAGTCATCAAGGGGGGTGTTGGTAAAGGAAGACCTAAAGGGCTCCACAACGTGACAAAGGTGCGTCAGGCCACCCCTGTGCCTGCCGCCCTGCTTACCCCATCGGCTGCGTAAGAAATTAGCCGCATGGAGGAGTTAACCATTGAAGTCAAGGTCGCAAGCTGAGAAAGCATCTTGTTGGAGGCTCTCGCAGCTGTAGGATCCTGTAAGGTATCTCCTAACTGTTTGAATAGATCCCTTTGAAGCCTTGTAAAGTGGGGCAAATAGTTCAGCAACATGAGTGTAAAGGTTGCTGAAGAAAACACATAACTTTCCATATCTGTCCATTGTACGAGATTCTTTATTCAGCAGATGGACAGATGAATAAGTTTCCACCAATTCCTTCTTGGTGGCTTCTGCCACCACCATAGCACCAACGGGAACACCTTTGGATAAGAAGGCTCTATCTTCAGTGGCTGTTATGAATTTATTGGGCCTCCGCCGAACTGGTTCCATTGTGTCTGGAGAGCTCCACACCTTTTGACTCACTACGTGCAATAGTGGGTCAAAAGGAGGAGCTACCCAAGAGGTGGAGGGTCGGGAAATGAATGCATCCAGGTACACTGACTCATCTTCAGATGGGGCAAGGGACTTCCAGTCACCTTTCTGTCTAAGGATTTCTAAGATGTTTGAAAAAGAGACATCTTCAGAGGGGGACAGTGGGGACTCTTCTGAGTCATACAAGTCTGTGTCTGATATCAAGGACTCAGGGGAGTCCACATGCTTTCTCTTGCAAGTCCTCTTCCAAGGGACCTCCTCTGAGGGATGCTCAGGGTAAGTTTCAGAAGAGGTGGGATTACTCAATGGGGCATCCTGGAGCATGGGTTCCCTATGCTTGGGGCAGAGCGGAGGTTCAGAGGCGGACATCAGCACTGAAGGCAAAGGAGCCAATGGAGCCGAGACTGGAGCTGTGTCAGTAGACAGCATGCTCCTCATCACTTCGAAGGCATCATGGTCCCGACCTAAAAGAGTCTCCGGCTCCAAAGAAGCCAGAGACCTCCTCTGAACCGAGGACGATGGCTCCGAGGTCAATGTAGGAGCCGAGCTGACCTGCACTGAAGCTCCGAGAGGGAGAGTAGGGTCAGACAAGGGTCCGATGCAGCTCCCCCCCTCGGAGCTGACGAGGGAGTGTCAGCTCCCGGATCCCTCGATAGAAGGGGGTATCGATGAGATCGGAGAGGTAGTTGGAACCAAAAGACTGGAGGTTACCAGAACCAATGGTTCCACCACTACAACTTCCATACACTCTGGCTCCGAGCTCAGAGGAGGAGTTGGAGGAGAAATCCAGACAGGTGTTGGTTGGGCTGTCAGCACCATTTCCATCTGGGATGGGCCCGAAAGTATTTTAGCTAATGCTGGTGTCCTAAGAAGCCTCTTCACCACTCTCTCCACATCATTATCAGAGAGGCTCCTGAATGACCGAGAGGAATGGGGTGAAGACCAGTGACTGCCTGCCACATATTGTAATAAAGGAGACTGTGGAGCAGACCACACCGGTTCCAAGGTAGGAGACTTAGATCGTTTATGAGACCTTACTGGCTCCGAGACAACAGATGTCTTGTCGGAACCGAAAGTTGGGTCTGACTTAGCTTGATACTTGTCCTTCTCTTTTGACGGTTCCTAAATCGGAGCCAAAGAGGATGAAGGCTTTGGTTTTTCCAGTGTTTTTGCTGGCTGAGTCCCCTCCATAGTAGTATCAAAGGGGCCCTTCAGTAACCCTCTTAAGATCAATTTGTTCTTTCTCTCCTGCAGGACTCGTGAACTAAATGCATGGCAAACAGAACACAAATCCTGCAGGTGAACAGGCCCTAAACAATACATGCAACTCATGTGCTGGTCCATAAGGGACATCTTTTGGCAGCATGACTGGCACTTTTTGAAACCCGAAGGTTTAGATTCCTTGGCAGTATCTTTCGACATAATGTCAAACAGAACTGTCTAAAGCTAGACAAAAAACACACTACTAACAAGATAAACAGGCAAATACAGACAAATTTTTTTTTTTAACAGACAGGAAAGAAGAGAAAGGAGGAGAGCCTCTAAATTAAATGACAAACTCCCCACCTAAGGAGAGCATCTAACTTAAATGGCAACTCCTTAAAGCTTAATAGATTTTAAGAAAAGGCAAGAAAAATGAAGAACCCTCTAATTTAAACAGGTTTAGAAGAGGGGAAAAGGCCAGAGAGAAAAAAAGTTAGTCTACAACAATAGCAGTCAATTGGACAGGATAGGAAAAAGGTAGAAATATGAAGGACAACTACTGTTTTCAAGTTAGGTAATATAAATGCAAAAATTTTACTCCAAAAATATAAAAAGAAAAAACACTTAGCCTGAGCAAGTATCCGCAATCCCGACACTGCAAGTGGCACACAAGATCTGGGTAACTACCGTTAGGCATGCCGGGATAGGGGCTAGCCTCGAGCCAGTAAAAGCTCTCGTGCTATAGTATACGGCCGAGTCAGAGCTGAGGATCGTCTCCAAACCCAAACAGCAAGAACGAAGGCGAGATATGGACAACATAACATCATGTGTTTTACTTCAATGCACAAACCATTATATTAATTGTTACCAAGTACCCATCTGTACTATCCAATAACCATACTAAATGCTCATGTACTTCATTGTATGTTTACCCAAATGCTGAAATTATTATTTTTTTCTGTAATTAAAGTACCTGTTTTTTTTATTATAACTGTTGTGATAATCTCTGTGGAGCTTTTCTCCCCGGGCCTCCACTGAAAACGGGTTCCCTGACCAGTCAGACTCTTCTGGTAAACAAATGTAAAATAAAATAAATAAATCATCATAGGCAAAATCCCATACCACTTGCTTGCAAGTTATAGGTCCCCACTTATGACCCAGAAAACCCATAACATGTATTTTAGCTGACTGTAAACACTCACCATCCAACCCAATACTAGATTTATGGGCAACTTTAATTACTCCACTGTTAACTGAGAATCCTATATGATACCAAATGTTCAGGCACAGAGATTCCTAGATTTTGAAAACACAAACTCCCTGGATTAAATTGTCAATAAGCTGACTAGGGGCACAAATGTGCTGGATCTGGTCCTCGTTAATATGAGAGAGTGCTGCACAGTCCCTAGTGTAAAGTCTTCTCTGGTAAGGTCAGACCACAAAACCGTCTTCTTTGAAATAACAGTAAAACTTGGAGTCCCAAATAACCTTAAAATGTTCAGGAACTACTCCAAGGTTAAATTCCTATTATCAACTAATAACATGGCAAAATTTCAAGCCCCCATAAACCTTGAAAACACTGCTGCTTACATGGAACTGTTCAAAGACATCCTGCACAAGCTTGTTAATAGCTGCATAGAGGCAGCTGTGTCCACCAGGAAGAAGTATAGAACTAACTCAAAAACAAGCCACCCTCATGGAATCACATCATCAATAGGTTATGTAAGTGAAAGAAGAAAATCTTGGCAAAAATTTGGAGGTGTAGCACCCAGCAGGATAAAAGCACTCATCAAACTAAACAAATAACTCAGAGGAGAAATAAAGTTTACCAAAGCCAGATTTGAAAGTCTGAGGAGGAATAGTATCAGTATTGACACTATTCAGGCTACGTTGCACAGCAAGTAGAAAAAAAGAAAAAATGGATTGATATCAATGTAAGGTGTATCTCAACAATAGTCCTTCTTTAATAAAATAACTTCACAAAGTCTTCTTGAAGGAAATGCTTTATTCACACAAGGGCAGATGAGTGTTGCATTTTAATACACGATAAGAAGTATGCCTTATATATATATATATATATATATATATATATATATATATATATATATATATATATATATATATAATGGGCGACACTGTTGGACATAAAATACAATATGAATAAAGAACCAAAAAACTAGTTATTAACATGATTGGCTCTAATTCTCTTATTGGCTTGACTTATTATTACCCTTGTTGGTACAGTATCTCAATAATTCAGCATGACAGCTGCAAGTCTCATACTGCTGTGAGACAATGATTGCCTTGAACCTGGAGGTTTCTGCGATTGGTCATAAGGTATACTGGCGAGAAATGGTGTAGAGTTTTAACCACCAATAAGCCTGAGCTGGAGGGTGTGTCCGCATTGTCCAATCAATTGATCTTCTGGGGGTCATTAGCCTATGGGAACTCCAATATTAGAGTCTATGGACATCCTGAGTGTATTCAGTATTGTATACCCAAACACATCTAAAGAAATTCCAATAAGATTCAGATAAAATAAATAAAATTTCAAGTAAAGTACATGTAAAGTTAAAAAAATAAGGAGGATCTATAATTACCTAGTGTGTGTTAGCAACGCTTTTGCTCCTACTTTATCACATCTGCCAGTAAGTCAAACAAAATTAAAGGGTTATGGAAAAGGCTCAGTGTATTGGTCAAAAATTTATTACTGTGTTGAAAAGATAAAACATACAACAAATAATATAGAAATAAAAATAAGAATTACGTAGTGGTCTTCCTTGGTCTTCCCTGGAGCAGTGCATTGAAAAAATTAATTAAACAAATGTATTAATTTAGCTATGAAGATTACTTAAGCTGTGATGTTTACAAATGTGTGGCAGTAGGGGAATAGGATCTCATTTTATTAGATTCATTTATTGTTAGGGGACTAATGGGTGGCTAAAATGGCCAGGCATAAAAAATGGTCCAAAAGTGTGTGTAGTATTGTAAAGTTATTATAGCATATTGAAAAAATTGTCTTTAGCAGTGGAACTAGTTTATTTATTTATTTTACATTTGTTTACTGGGAAAGTCTGACTGGGATAAAACACATTTTCAGTGGAGGCCCAGGGAGAAAAGCTTTACATACAGAGATTATACAAAAATTTATACAAGAAAATATACAAAACTTAAACAAGAAATTATACAAAAATGATATATATAAGACATATACAGTACACCAGAAGTTGCATTATATGCTATTATAGCTGACATTTGTATGATACAATCATCTGATATAATTCCTTATTGTAGTGTAGACATTGTAGTTTCTCAACGTAAGCTGAGGAAGGGATTGTAGGGGGGGAAATTGTATAGAAAAAGATGAGGTTCGAGATTATCTAGACTTGAAAGAGGGCATAGATTATAAATGTTAAAACTATTTCATATTGAACAATAATAAGCACTGAACTTAATAATGAAACAAGCATGATTATAAATATAAGTATAAATATATAGGCTTAAAACCGTGAGTTGTCAATGAGGCTTTTATGTTTTCCACACAGGGTACTTTACAATGGCCGAGGAGGATAATGGCCATAATCATAAATAAAAAAAATCACAAATATAAGTGCAAAAGAAAACACATAAATGGCTGGTGGGATATTTCAAGATCATTACTTATAAGTAGTTTTAACTTAGTAGCAATGATAAGTGGCCATGTAAGAAATGGGTGGGGGCAAAAGTAAAGCCAGTTTATTTAAAAGGAAGTGAAATACCATAATGTGATTGGCTAAATAGGATGTGAATGCTTCAGGTAAGTAGCCAATGGATAGTATTAAGTTAAGGGTTGTTAAGCAGAACTAACGAAAAGGGAATAAACTTGGCTTGTGTTATTTATTGGTCAAGGGATATTTTGGGGAGAAATGCATCAGTAGAATAAGTCTCAGTTGTGGACTTAACTGGCCAATGAAAGTAAGGAAAAGACAGATTTGATGAGCATTTAGCCTCCCAAGCCAAGGATAACCACAAGGCATTCTTTAGCTATGTCTACAACATCAAAGGCAATTTTGTGTAGAACTCATTGTTAATGGAGCCACCTATACTAAGTCAAAAGATATAGCAAACCTACTGGCAGACAAATTCAGCTCTAACAATACCCCCAACCTCCCTCAGGAAATACCATCAAATATAACTCCCCTACTATCACTAGGAACATGTTCTCAACACTCTCTCTCTAAGGCCAGGAACACTGCATTTATGAGCTCAGATAGTATCCCAGGATGCCTTCTAGTAGCATGAAACATGACCTATCAGACCATCGGGAATGGCTATTTAATTGTAGCTTCCAAACAGGCTTCATGCCTCATGAATGAAAAACAGCAACAGTCATCCCTCTACACAAAGGTGGGTCTTCTACAAATCCTGGAAACTACAGAGCCATAAGTCTCACTAGTCTCGTATGCAAAGCCATGGAAAGAACTATCATAGAAATGATCAATAATGACATAAGAAACCTCTAACCACTGGACCCAACCCAATTTGGTTCTGACAAGAGTAGGTCATGTCTACTCATCTTGGTGGACTTCACTGAGACGGTCACCAAAGCAGTGGATGAGGGCAAATGGTTCACACTGCCTACCTTGGCCTGACCAAGGTATTTGATACATTACTCCACTCAATGTTGATATACTTTAGTGGTTAAGTTTTGTCACCCAGTGGATAGAGAGCTGGTTCACAGACAGGACAAAGAAAGTTAGAATTGGGGAGTCCATCTCTACAAAGAGGCTAGTCACAAGTGGAGTCCATCAGGGAACAGTCTTGGTAATTACTTCTCTGATGTCAAGATGAATGTCAAGGGCCTCTAGATGACAAAATTTGCGACTGTCATAGAATCCTCCATTGACATTAATGTTTTCCAGGAAGGTCTGACACAGACAAATGACTTGTGTCAGAGACATGAACTAAAACTAAATGCCAAGAAATGCATAATAGTATCTGTCACAAAAGGAAATATTGCCAGCCCAGCTTGCTGAAATTTTGTAAATAATTATATGTCATTTGTGATTATTAATATGATTTATATAGAAAAGTAACAAAAGGAAATACTGCCAGCCTGGTTATCTGGAATTTTGTAAATAAGTATATGTCATTTGTGAATATCAACATGATTCATATGCTTGTGTTACAAATGTATTAGGACTGTATGTTGTCTGTACATCAAACTGCTGGCACAGATGTGTGTGTAAAGTACTGAGCTTAAAAGATCTATCCACAGTTTACCCTACTGAAACACAGGAGATTAACTTGCAAAACTTAAGAATAGTTGAGATTGAAGTACTTTATTGTTGGGCCATAAACAAAAGAGATGTTATCTTGCAGTTTCAGTCAACAGGAGACAGGATTGTCTATACTAGGAGACTCTCTGTGTTGCCTTGAAAGAGAGATAATTGCTAGGCTTGAGATAAAGAAGTTGTAGAAGTGTTTTATTGTTTTAGGACTTACAGGATCTGCAAACATCTGAGGAAATGCCTTTATGTATTTTTCACAGGGAGAAGTTAAATGCCGGTAGTTTCTGACAATGGGGGTTTAGCTTGGGAACTGATGTCAGGTGACAAAAATTGATGTCATCCAAGCCAACCCAGCAGTAATATTTGATGTTAAAGAACTCCCTGAAAGAGAGAGAGAGAAACTGGGCATTTTGCATTTTGTCTTTGACCTGACAAGAACATCCACTCACCACTTCTGCCTGCTTGTATTCTGTAATTAAGTTAGCTAGGGAACTGTAATTTCTCTTAGATACAGTTAGGAATATAAATATTTCCTGTGATTCTGAACTCTGAAGTTATGTGATGATTTACTGAATATTTTCTTGTTCTTTTATTGTTTATTAAAATATCATTATCACTATCATTGTGGCTGATATTTGTGAGACATATTTAAGCTCTGAGAATACTTACATATATATTTGGTGGCACTGTAGGTCACTCCTAATAGCCTTGCTCTTGGCAACTACACTTTGGATTAATAGTAACACTACACAGTTAGATTGGGCACCCTTTGCTAAGGGCCTTAAAGTAGCTGATAAGAGTTGGCTGGTGGCAGTGATACCTACCTTATAGTCTGGGTTAAAGGGGGCATAGCTAGTAAACCCATGCCAGCCATTCCCAGATGTGTGTGTGTGTGTGTGTGTGTGTGTGTGTGTGTGTGTGTGTGTGTGTGTGTGTGTGTGTGTGTGTGTGTTTATATATAAATCAAATCTCAAAGAGTGTGTGTGTCAGCTACTTGGGCAGGGACATGAATTGCTGGTTGGACAAAGAGGGTGCTGGAGGTCTTCAGCTGAGATCTCAACTCTATAGCTGTGCCAGTGGATAGTCTTACTGGGGATCTGGAGAACGAGGGAAAAAACAACCCCAGACTGACTGTGGTCTCTGTGTGCTCTTAAGGGAAATTGCACTTTACCTTGTGTGTACTTGTCATCTTCCAGTGTGTACATCCCCCACTGTTGCCAGTGGTGAGCATTGAGGCTCCTTGATTACTGGACCAGTGTTGGGGCATCACAGTATCCTTCAGGAAGTCATCCACCCTTGGTAATTATCATATTGAAAACACACCCCTAAGATTCGCCCCAGTAGTCAGGCACTTGGGGACACACATAGACAGTAATCTAGCCTTTGACCATCACGCGTCCACAGTAGTGAAGAAAACATTCTATGTTGTGCAACTTATGAAAAAAGGTATGGGATCTAGGTCCAAGGAGGTCGTTGTTCCTCTATATTCATCATTCATATGACCTATCAATGAGTACAATGCCCCCTTTTGTATGTACCTAACAAGGCACGTCCAACAACTGGAATGACCACAGAGAAGAATACAGGTTGCAAGTAACATGTCATATGCAGACTGCCTCAAAGCCATATCTCTGCATTCTGTCTCCTACAGGCTGTTGAGGGGAAATATATGCCTGGCACACAGGCATTGTCAGACCCTATCCTGATGGACCTCTTGCATATACGTAAAACAAACAGCACCAGTAGTACCTGTTACAAATACTTAAACCTTGCCTGTGATGTAAATAGGAGCTGCTAGAGAGATGGGTATATATCCCAGAGAATACTCCTTCTCTGGAACAGGCTCCTCATCCATTGAAGCAGAGTTGCTCCCTAACCCAATTCAAGTGTAACTTGGACAATTGCTTGGGGAACAGGAAATTCATCCCTGGTTTGGCATCTATGTCTCTAACGGAAACAGACAGAATGTAAATAGTTCATCTCCTAGGCCCCTGTTTGTAAATGTTTCATCTCCCAAACCCCTCTTTATCCTTATCAAGGGTACCAGGACTTGTCAGAGATTTGGGATGCATGGCTAGGCTTAAAAAGGCCCTAGTGGTCATTAGGTTAGTATGCACCTATGAACCTAGGAGCAGTCTCAACCTATGACAAAATGTGTCAGAATTTAGAAATAACCAAAACATATCAACATACTCTTGTTTTAAATGTGGGAAAAGGACAACATAGCTAGATTTTGTACTAGTGATGACAGTTTTATCTGAAAACTATAACCACTGAAAGCATGCTACTGGTAATGCTATGCCTATGGAACTGTCTGCAAAGAATAGTAGCGTCAGCCTTTTGCTATTCTGCTACAACAAAGTTAATTACTGTCTTGATGGCAGGGGGCTGCATGAACTACTAGATTCTGGCAGTATAGTTACACTTAAGGACACAGTATGCATGTGAAAATAAGACCCTTTATTGAAAGCATGTAGTTGAAGCAGTCTGCATTCTCAGAAATATAAAACAGTATCCCATTACTCAACTAGTAATATAAACTGTGTTTATGAAGATGATAGTTCATACTGTTGCTGCATTAGTTGCAAATTTAACACTTAATATGATAAAAGAGAAAGATTTTCACCCTTATAAAGATATAAGAAGGCATGCAGAAGAAGGTATTCCTCACTGTAGTGGTATGTCACTGTTAGGGGATTGCTGTACCCCAAAAAGAAAAACATAAATCTGTGAAAACAGACTATTCCTGGCATGAACAAGCAAGTGAGGGCATTCTTTGGGGGTTAGTTAGGTACTACCAAAAATCTGTACCACATTTTCTATCAATATCTTCCCCTCTGAAAATTCTACCAAAAGGAAAGTGTCCCTATATGCAGAGCCTGTACAACCTCTTCAGATTTCAGCAGCATTTTATAGTATATACTGATGTATCAGAGACAGGTCCAGCGGCAATATTATCACAGATTTATGATAGACAAGAGCATCCAATATGTTTTTCAAGTTGAAAATTGAGTACAGCACAAACCAGGTATTCCACTTCTGAAAAGGAATACCTGGCAGTCGAATGGGCATTATTGTCATTAAGTTACTACCATCTCAACCGAGGACATGCCCTACTACTGTGATTGAATAGACAGCGGATTGTAACACAAACTATGTAGGTGGATATTTTCCTTGCAGCCTTTAAGATTTTCAGTGAAACACAAACAAGGCTTGACCCACTACAATGCAGATGGCTTGTCTGGAGCTCACTTCCTATCTACTGGCCATGAAACTGAAGGCTTCAAGCTGAGAGAGGGGACACCGTAACACATTGTGGTGGTTCTGGTCAGAATGGTGGCTCAAATGACAAAAAATAATGGAAATAATATGGCTGAAGAGTGTAAACAGAATTGTTGCTTTGAAACTGATGTAAACAGTGTGTATTAAGGCTGTGCATAGAACTGATGCTTTCAGTAGTCAGATGCCCTTTTCTATTAGGCAGAGGAAATTACTGCATGGTTTAGTTGGAGATTACTGTAAGGTTTAGTTACCAGTTATGTCATTTTTACTCCTGCCGTAGGGGTAGAGGGGATTGGCTGCCTGTAAAATCAGTTATGGGTATTATGCTGCAGAAAGGTGGAAAGTACAGGTGTGTAAGTTGAACTTTCCGTGACAGCAGATGTTTGAATGATCACTGCTGCAGTAACCTTAGCTACATGGGTTATATCCTGCTAAGGATATAAATGGCCGACCAGCTTCCATAAGCTTCAGAGCACCTTCCATGTGCTTAGAACTGGATCCATTTTGCCAGTAATGCATTTTTCTAACTACTTAGTTATGGTCAGTGCTTGACTTTAGTTCATATTCCTTTATTTTAACGTTTTCCATTTATTTTGTCTGAGCCACATATGAAGTTGCATTTTATTTTACCATTGACAGGAATTGTAGATGTAGGGCAGGATTCATGAACCTCCAATCTCTGAGCTTATTCATTAAATGGCTCTATATGTCGTTTGAAGCTGCCAAACAAAGGTAAACAGCAGAGTATGCTAATGAAAGCATAATCAGCTGAATTACATGCTAATTAACCAATCCAAGATGGTGGAGTCATTCCAGAAGCTATACAGTAATCATGTAAAGATGGTGTAGCCCTTTGCCATGAGCACCAAAACCTACTGGAATACAGCCACCATCACACCAGAAAAAAAAGCAATGTTAGGGCTGCTGCTTTTTTACATTCATATGTGCAACAGGCTTAAATCTGTGCTGCTACTGCTGTTGACAGACTTCGTCTAAGGAGAAGGGTGTTCAAACTCCATTTAACATATCATGTACTACGTGATGTTGAAATAGTAGAGCGATACAGAGTTTATAGGGAAACACTACAGGAAATCTGCAACCTCTGCTGCTCCACCTTAGACCCAGGGGAAATCAAGAAGAACCGATACCAATGGAAACTAAGGTATGTGTAGCATTAAGGATATTAACTACTAATACATTCCAGAGACCCACAGTGGATATACTAGGGGTGTCACAGGCCTCAGCTTCCAGAATATTTTACCAATTTCTTAATTCTTTGCTACAATATGCAAAGAGTACATCTGTTTTCCTCACACACCAAAGAAGACAGCAACAACAACAATTCAGGAATTCTATGCTGTGGCACACTTCTGCAAAGTTTTGGGGACCACAGACTGTGCTCACATAGAAATAAAAGCCCCATTTGGTGAACAGGGAAGAACATACATCTGACTACAACAACAAGCAATATTGAACAGATTCTTCTCTCTGCAGGGTGCGTGTCATGCAGAGTATAAAATAAAAAACGTGGAAGCACCTTGGGAGCTATGAGAACAACTTTACACCACTGATATTCTTGTACTAATAGCACACTGTCCATCCTCTGCTTAAAAATCTTTCTGAAATGCTGATCAGCTACATTACACAATGAAACAACAATGCAAATAAAAACCCACAACATTGCATTTCTGCAGTTAAGCTGAGAGGAGGGGAAAATGCACTACCCCAGGATGATCATTCCTTGTTCTAGATAGCAACACAATTGCAACACAATTGCCTTGTGTTTAAGCTTTAACTTTTCCCATCAGTATAACCCAAGTCCAATGTCTCTCTTCCCTAGATACATATTCACGTAAATCACAAGACAGATGTCTTATTCGTGACCATACCTATCAATCTACCCATGTTGCATCTTAGTTCATACTTAAATCAGCTTATATGTTAATGTACACTTTTGTGCTTCATATATTTTCCCTATTTTTGATGCTGCATAACAATTATTTGCATATATGATCTTGTGTAAGTGATTTGTTATGTGTTATTATAGCAATAGCCCATTCCTGGGTGTGGGTAATGTTGGATTTACCCACGGTTGGTGTGGTTTGGTCAAGAGGCCAAACAAAGCCAACTGTGGGTAAATCCAGCATTACCCAGAAGTGGGTTATTGCTATTATACAATGACATTATTTAAGAAAAAAAATAATTACTTTTCTTAAATAATGGCATTGTATAATGCCTCCTTGCTGCCCTTCCGCAGCTGTCTGGTATTCTGCAGTAGTTCTGATGTACTACGCATGAGCATGCCTACGCAGTACATCAGAGCTGTGGGCAAAAGCAAAGGAGAAAGCAAGATCTCCGTTGCTTTTTAAAAACTGTTTTGCTATATTAAATGAGTTTAACATAGCGAGACAGCTTTAAAAAAAGCAACGGAGAATATCCATTGCTTTTTTAAAGCTGTCTCGCTATGTTAAACCCATTTAACATAGAGAGACAGTTTTGAAAAAGCAACGGAGAAAGCAAGATCTCCGTTGCTTTTTAAAAACTGTTTCACTATGTTAAATGAGTTTAACATAGCAAGACAGCTTTAAAAAAAGCAACGGAGAATATCCATTGCTTTTTTAAAGCTGTCTCGCTATGTTAAACTCGTTTAACTTAGCGAGACAGTGTGAAGCAACAGAGATCTTGCTTTCTCCGTTGCTGTAAAAAAAAGAGTTATAGTAATGGAAAAAGTCCGGGCGACCAGACCTTTTTCCATTACTATAACTCTGATTTACAACGTGCACGCTGACCAATCAGCGTGCACGTTTTTGAATATTTAATGGGGGGGGGGTCATTGTATAATTGTGTTTTTTTCTACATGTGAATTTCAAATTTTTTATTGGAGCTTTTCTCCCCAGGCCTCCACTGAAAAATGGGTCTTTGGTGAGTAAACAAATGTAAAATAAATAAATTAATGAATTAATTAATTTACTAAGTCTTCACTTTTAAATAAATATTTTTAAATATGTTATTTTGAATAGATTCCCAACATATATACTTGAAAAAAGGTAGGAAAATAAAGTTCCTTCCTGTTTTTACAGACATCAGTGACGAACTTTGTCCTAGATTTTCTTCAAAACAGCTAAAGCAGTAGGGGGAAGCAAGACAAGCAAGAGTCAATAATTTTCACACAACTGGAGCATTCTTGTGTTCTCTAGCTTGTTAGGCATTAATTGCTTCAAAAATGACATGTGAAAAGAGTGCGTTACAGAAAAACAAAGAAAACAAAATCACCAGCACTTTGACACTTATAATTAGCAAATAGCTTAGATCTGGTATTCAGTTAACCCAACAATGCACATACTAAGAAAAGTTAAACAAATAAAATAAAATTCTTAACTTATATAGTATTAAATTACCAGTTCTATTGCTTATTACTGTAATGACATTCTCTTACAGCAAGTATTTGTTTAAAATATTTAGAAATACATTTATAAGTTTAGTTAAATGAAATATATTACGTCTTTCTGTAAATATAGTTAAACAGTAAGACTATTTGTATTCCTTAGCATGAAAAATGTTTTAGCTTAAGATATAAATACATACTTACATATGTTTGAAGCTTGTACTGCCACAGTGGTGCAGCGGTTAGCGTTGTCGTTTCACAGCAAGAGGTTCTCCCATTCGATTCTCGGCTGGAGCGCCTTCTGTGTGGAGTCTGCATGTCCTCCCCGCAGTCGAGTGACGTTAAAGACATGCAGGTAGGTGCAAGCGTGAATGGGCGTGCCTTCGTTGAAGGTTGGGCATCAGGCTGGCAACTCGGCACCGTAAAATCCACTGCCGATCATGAGCGGACAGGAGTTCCGCTGTAGAGACACCTAACCAGGAAAAGCCGAAAGACTTTAAGACATAGGTTTGAAGCTTAAAGTCCAGTACAAACCTTTTACTTAAATGTTAAATATATTGCTTCAGAAAATATAAGTCCAGCAATCAGAGAATAAAAGTCACTTGCTTTTAAGCTTTTTAATTTTAGAAGTAGTTTTGCAGAAATTCAGCTCACTCTGTCTCTTGAGGAATATCCTGTTCCAATCCATTTTTTCAATATTATTAAGGATTTTATTTTTGTTAAAAAGATGGATGCCTCCTCCAGTGTGTCAAATATTTTAATTCCTTCAGAAAGAAATTATTTGATCTTTGCAGGAAACACCAAATGGCTTTAATATTGCTATTTTTAAGTTCCTTAATCAGTGGTAAAAAAAAAGACGTTCTTACCATAATATTCCATCTGTGTTGTTGATCTTCATTCATTCATGACAGATGGATGTGGGTTCCATCCTCAGAACTGAGTCAGTCATTATAACAAGCTCGTGCCAACCAAAAAACTCTCAAGCTAAGCTTACCCATAGTGCTCCTCTCTCTATCACCTCAGATAGAGTTTGCCCGTAAGAAAGGTTTTGTCTGAGCAAATTCCCTATCATGAGGCTAGGACCAAATCCAAACTTCCAGGAATCTTTTGGGGGGGGGGGGGGTTGGAGGTTGGTATGTTATGAATGAATGAAGATAAACAACACAGATGGAACATTATGATAAGAACATAACTTTTTATCTGATGTGGTTAATCTTCATTCATTCGTGACTGATGGGACAGAGTCCCTAGCTACTTTATGTCCTGGGAGGCCCTATGGAAGGATATTCCTGAGCACCATTGAGCCAAAGTATGCTCTCCCCCTGAAGACCAGGTCCAATTGGTAATGAGTGATAAAGGTATGAGGAGTAGCCCATGTTGCTGCTGCACAAATGTCATCCATGGAAGCTCTTGAATGGAAGGCAACAGATGTTGCAACTGATCTGGTTATTTGCACTTTGACCTTAGTTGGTAGAAGAACTTTGTTTTGTTGGTAGGCAAAGGAAATACAATCTCTCAGCCATTTAGCTACAGTTACTTTAGAAACAGGTTTTCCCAATTTTGGTCCTGAGAAGGATACAAATTGGTCAGATTTACATAGCAATTTAGTCCTGTCCAAGTAGAAACGTAATTGTGTATGCACATCCAGCAAGTCCAGACAATATTCTCCATTATTAGAAAAATTGGGGAAGAAGACTGGCAGGTCAATTGTTTGATTAATAGTCAAATCCAAAATAACTTTGGGTAAGAAGAAGGGATTAGTCCAGAGTGATACTCTGTCTTTATGGAAAACCATGTAAGGACGTTTTATGCACAAGGCTTGTTGTTCACATATTCACCTTGCTGAGGTAATTGCTACCAAGAAAAGAGTTTTCCAGGATACAAATTTCATATCACAAGTGGCAGCAGGCTCAAAGGGAGGATGAGTCATGGATTGTAGAACTAGTGTCAAATTTCATGGCTCGACTGGTTCTTTGAAGGGTGGTCTAATGTGTGTGACACCTTTCAAAAAGATCTTACAGAGATTGTGAGATATCAAAGACAAGTCCTGGAAGCCATTGTGGAAGTTTGAGATAGCCACCAGGTGTACTTAAATATTGGAAACTGCTGCTTCTGAATGGAGGAGATTTGATAAATAGTCCAGTACAGAACTCACTAAAGATGAGAAGGGGTCTAGTCTTTTCTCTCGAGACCAAATTATGAATCTTTTCCATTTGCTGAGATAAAGTTTCCTGGTGGATGATTTGTGGAAAGCCAGAAGAATGTTTCATACAGGGAAGGATATATTATTCTGCCTGGCAATTACTGTAAGTGGAGGAACCAAGCTGTCAGTTTGAGACTCCATATGTTTGGATGGTTCAGCCCTTGTGGGTGTGACAAAAATTCCAGAGTTGGATCTGGAATCCACGGTCAGTGGACTAGATGAAGCCAAAGGAAGGGGAACCAAATTTGTCAGGGCCAATAGGGTGCAATGAGGATTACTCTGCTTCTCAACCGAAGAGCTTTCTTTAGGAATTACAGGATCAGAGGAAGAGGAGGAAAAGCATAAATAAGTCCCATGGGCCAATCGTGTAATAGAGCATCGCTTGGGGACTCCCCCTGAGGGGGAAATTAGGGAAAAGTAACTGCTGTATTTGTGGTTTGCAGGGGACATGAAGAGATTGCAGCAAGGCTGGCCCCAGTGACTGAAGATCTTCGCCACTATGACCGTTTTGAGGGACCACTCATGAGGCAGGAGAATGCATCTGCTCAGCTTGTCTGCAATCATGATGGAATCCCTGGGAATGTGTGCTGCTATCAGAACCCAATTGGGAGATATCGCCCATTGCCAAATTCTCATGGCATCTCGACACAACAGGTAGGATTTGGTCCCCCCTTGTTTGTTGATATACCAGACTACGGACATGTTGTCCAGCTGGATAGCAATTGTCCCTGATGGGAGGATAGATTGGAATGCCTGCAATGCTAGAAGCACTGCCCTCAGTTCTAGAACATTGATATGCAGTTTGGCCTTCATAGGGGACCAAGTGCCTTGGACTTTCTTTCCCTGGAAATGCCCCCCCACCCCATCAGGGAAGCATCTGTGTTCACTATGGCCTTGGGCTGAGAGGGTGAGAAGGGATGACTCCACAGGTCTTTTTCTGGCTTCATCCACCAAATTAAGTCTTGTTTGCATCAATTTGTTATGCAGATCAGAAAGGACATAGGATGAGTTAGAGGGGACCACTGTGATGCTAGCAGCCATTGTAGGAGTCTCATGTGTAGTCTTGCTAGGGGAACTATAGTAATCAATGCTGCCATTGATCATAGTAGTTGAAGGACTGCACGAGCTGAAACCTGGTCTTGAGGGAGTATCACCCAGAGAAGAGACCTTAGTCTTTGTAGCCTATGAAGTGGAAGGGTGACTAGGCAAGACTGAGTGTCAAAAGTTGCTCCTATGAATTCCAGATTTTGAGTAGGAGTCAGTTTAAACTTTAATTAATTTATTGAGATCCCTAAGGATCTTGTTAGCTTTAGGGTGTAATGTAAGGCTATAAGAGCAGATGCTTGGTAAAGGGTGGTAAGGAGCCAATTATCTAAATACATAAACACCCGAAATCCTTTCAGTCTCACGTCAGTTGTTACCACTGCCACGCATTTAGTGAACACTCTCTGGGCTGTAGAGAGACCAAAGCACAGCGCTCGGAATTGGTAGTGATTGGCTCCCAGATGGAAGTGGAGGAATCTCCTGGAACGTTTGTCCACTTTTATGTGATAATATGCATCCTGGAGATCAAGCAAACACATCCAATCATCTCAAGCACATCCAATCATCTTTCTCCAGGAACCGAAGGATAGACTGAACTGTGACCATCCAGAATTTTGTCTGTCTGACAAACTTGTTTAGGATGCTGAGGTCCAAAATTGGCCTCCAGTCCCCTGTCTTTTTTTGGCACCAAAAAGAACCTTGAGCAAAATCTGGATTCTATCTGGTCTGGTGTGACTGTTTTGATGATTCTTTTTAGAAGCAGATTTTGTATTTCCTGAGATGCTGCATCCTGTTGACTGGGTGTGACATCGGGAATTTGCCTTTGCGGCTTTGGGAAAGAATTGAGAGGGATGTGATAACCTCTTGTAATTATCATCTGCACCACGAATCTGTTGTTATGGATTGCCAGGCAAGGTGGTGTAGAGAAAATCATCCCTTGAATGCTTCCAGAGGTAAGCAATTGGGCTGCTCTTCAGAAACGCTGATAGGGCTGTCCAGAGAAGAGTCTCTAGATCTCTGATTATGCGGACCCCCTCTGCTTCTGGATGGGCATCTTCCTGATGAGTTCCCCCCTCTGCCCTGGGGGGAAAACTCGCCACTTGTGTCATGGAAAGGACCTTGGGCTTTCCTGAACCCCATCTTTCCACTCCTCGGATTTCTAGAGTAGGATCATTGGAGAGTGGAAAAATGCATGCCGATGCAGACAGGGTCTTGCTGTCCTTTCCACACCTGGCTAATGTGTCTTTTACGTTTGGGCCAAAAAGAAAGGAAGTGTCAATGGAAATGTTAACAAATAAAGACTTAAAAGGGTCTGCAAAATCACATAGGTGCATCCAGATGTGACGTCTCATGACAACGCCTGCACCCGCTACTCTAGCCGCCCCTTCGGTAGTATGAGAAATCAACCACATGGGCAAATTAGATCTGGATTCCAGGGTGGCAAACTGTGAGGCAACTTTGTCACGTACCTCATTAGATACTGATTCTGCTAGGATTCCCTGAGAGTTCCTTGGTCAGATCTCTCTGGAGACAGGTAAAATGTGCCAAGTAATTCAAGGACTGAATGGCAAAGGTCAATGAAGCATACACCCACTTCCCTAATCTGTCCATCATCTGAGACTCCCTGTTTGGAGGATGGACAGTAGGACTCTCCTCGGCGAGTTCTTTCCTAGTGGCCGTCACCAACACCATAGTATCTACTGCTAAGCCTTTGGACCAATGGGGGTGATCCTCTGGAGGGGTGAGAATTTTGTCTGGTCTCCGGGGGATAGGCTCAATGGTGTCAGGATTCTTCCAGGCATGCTGCACGATGAGCTGAACTAAGTCATCTGCAGGAAGGGTTACCCAGGAAGTAGAGGGTCAAGCACGAAAAGCCTGCAAGAATACAGACTCCTCAGAGGTAGGGTTGGAGGACATCCAGTCTCCCCACTGCTTTAAGATTTCTAGTACATCCCCAAAGGAGACATCCTCAGGGGGTGACCATGGGGACTCTTCCCCCTCATTGTAGTCTGCATCTTCGGTAAAGGATTCTTCAGGGGATTCCACATGCTTCCTCTTGCATGATCTCTTATGGGGTGCTTCCTCAGCGGGGACATGTGAAGAGGACTCTGAAGAGGGGGTGCCATGCGGTATGGTATCTTGAAATTCCCATGCTTGATGTCCCAGAGTAGTGGACTGTGTCAGCTGCGGTTTAGAGGACATTATATATGGTATTCCAGAGCCAAAGGAACCAGCTGTAAGCCTGCTGAGGCAAGTAACCTCTCCATTACCTGGAAAGCAGGCCTGCCTGAAGAGGGATGGGAGCCCATTACAGAGAACGACAACCTCAAGATTGGGGTCACACCCTGCTCCGACGAACCCTCCCCCAGGGAAGGAGCCATGAGAGGACTTGGTGCCATCAAATCAACTGGAACCGTATTAGATGGCACCATAGAAAAAATAGGCGCAGTACTAGGGATCACGGTGCCAACAGACCAGTCAAGATCCCAAGGATGGGTCAGCTCTGATTGAGTTGAGGACCATATGGTAGGCTCCGGAGCCATGGTACGGTATACCAATGGAACCGAAGAGATGGAACTGGAATAGGCGTTGGCATTGAGGGCTCCAATACATGCAAAGAGGTTGAAGGAGGAATATATGTCAGAGTCTATGGAGAAAATTCTTCAGCTCCAGGTGGGAGGGAGTATTTAGAAGGAGTTGGAATTCCTCTGGCCACCAGGAACTGATCCATGAGTCTCACTATGTTGAGTTTTAAAAGGCTCCTGGAGGAGTGGGTTGACATCCCAGATGGAGAATCAGGGTGTTCAAGAAATGGACTCGACTGTTGTCTGAAAATGGGATCTACTGACTGGGAATATCGGGTCGCAGGAAAAATTTCACCCTTCAGCACCATGGTCAATGGACCAGTAGGTTGCACAGGAGGGGTTAGTGACCTGAACTGGGGAGACTATTTTTGGTGCTGAGAGGGGCATTAGTACCATGGCAGTGGTTGGTACCATAGGTGTTGAAGTCTTTGTTGGTTCCATAATAGAGGATGGCACCATAGAAGTAGTTTGAGGCTCCAGTGCTGAGATTGTAGAAGTCAATTTTGGATGTTTTGCTTTTGGTTCCATGGGGGACTTAACAGATTTAGGCTCACTGGTATGAGGAGAGGAAGATACAAACTGACTCCTCTTCTTATGTTCCATTTTATGAGGGGTTGAGCCCTCCCACCTCAGATAAAGCCACTGAGAAAGGCATTTTCAAAAGACCTTTCTGTATCAATTTATTCTTTCTCTCAGTCAAAGTGCGGGCACTAATGCCCTTACATAGGTCATATGGGGGTTGAACTTACAAGTGCGGTACCACGAGACAATAAACACAGGACAAATTTCAGTTGGAATTCAGCATTTTCCTGCCACACTTATCACATTGTTTAAAGCCCGTTGTCCCCTACTTATCAGCCATTGTCACAACGATCAACAATTCAAGTAGCAAATCACAACAGTGATGAGGGAAAGGCCCTGTCAGAACAACAGTAGATGAAGTAGAGGCACACCCACCCACACAGTCAAGAAAAGGAAAGACTGATTTTTTTTTGGCTACCAACAATGGTAATAAAGAATATCCAACAGGTAAAGGGAAGGAAAAAGACAGAGGCCTGCACCACCAATCGTACAAATAAATATCAAAATTTTGGTAAGGAAGCAGGAAAGAATCAATCAAACAGTTAGAAAGGGTAAGCAAACTATCAACAACTACTATTAAAGGGGAAAAATGTCGAAGGTAGAGAAAAATTATTAAAGTTGAAATATAAAATTTAAACCACTTAGCTGGAGAGCTGGCCTGACGTGTCTTGATACTCTACATGGCAAACAAGATCTGAGGTGATAGACAGAGGGGCACTATGGGTAAGCTTAGCTCAAGAGTTTTTTGGCTGGCATGAGCTTGTTATAACGGCCGACTCGTTTCCGAGAACGGAACTGATACCCATCAGTCATGAATGAAGATTAACAACATCAGATGCAGGATTTTCTTTTGCTCACTATTTTACTGGAATAATCATCATCAAATATGACTATATGTTCACCTGTTTTAATAGATGGGCTGGACTGTGCTTTTTTTAATATTTGATCTTTTTCTAAGCTGGACATAAAGTTAAGTATAATTGAATGTGGTAATGATGCTTCCTTCTTCAAAGGTGTTCTCAGGGATCTATGTGCCTTTTCAATTCCAAAAGATAAAGTTTCAGATCAATTTAATGTTTTATGTAGCCAAGTTGTTAAGAAGTTTATTATATTGTCTGCCTCATACTTTTCAGGTATACCATGCATTCTAATGTTATTTTGTCCAAGTCTATTTTCTAAATCATCAACTTTATCCATGACCTTCAGTCATTCTCCCTTCATGATCATTTAAAACTTCTTCTGTAGTGCTGATTTGTGCACTCTGTTGTTTTATAAGAATTTTTAAATGTTCTATCTTCTTTCTGGACTCTTCTTTAAAAGATTTATATTTCTTGAACATATGAAGAGGTTGTAATACACACAGATCTAGGAAACTTCATAATCCTGCAATTTAATTATTATTCCCTGATATTTGTTATTACTGACAATGTTTGTTAATTCTGTTTCACATTTGTGTGCATTTTGGCAAAGCACACTTTCTGACTGGCACAGTTTTGTAGCAGTGAACAACAGCCCACTGCCAAGGTACAAACTGAGAAATATCATTTGGCATGCCATCAGTAATGCATTTTAGAATGGCAGAGGTGAGCTTTGCTGCAGTACTCTGAACAGCAGTAAAAGAAATCCCACACTTTACCTATCAGTGTAATACAAGGTGTAAATCGCATGAGTTTAAACAAACAGGAAAGAGGAAGCAGGCTTTGAAACCAGCTTGAGGCCACATGTTGTTTGTAATGTTTGGTATATATTTTTTGCCTGTGTAATTTTTGCATTGCTCTGCAGAGCACAAACAGGGCTCACGGGTAAAGAAAAAGAATGAACAGTTTAATTTCTGTAATCTCCAATAGTGCAGTTCTGTGGCACAAGCTGTAAAAGCAGTGACTTTTGACCCTTAACAAAGTTGCTGTGGGTTACAAATCCATACTGTGTAAAGGGAATGCAGAAATTATCCCCAATATTTATGACTTACTTTCATCAGAAGTTTATGTGTTGTTTTTTTTTTTTTTGTTTCTTGTCTTCTGCACTTGCTTGCTGCTGCTTGGTGAGCAATCAAGCTTACCTACTTAAGGAAAAAAGTGAAAATGCTCTTTGGTCAGCCTTCTGTAGCACAAACCGGCTTAGTGGAGATGCATGGATGTCAGCACTCTGGACAGTACTGAGTGGGGAACATCCATGTATTACAAAACTGTCTGTTGCACAATGTGTAAGTGCACTGACTTTAGCGAGAGAATACAGGTGATCCAAGGTTCAAACCTAGATTACACTTATTCTTACAATGGGTGTCAGTTTGGATTTTCTACCAACACTTTGATTAGGAAGGGAACACTGCATACAAATGGTTATCATAATCAGGAAGATTGCAACAAATGTCTGAATACTTTGATAAATAAGTTTTTCTAAGAAGCATATCTCATTATTGATTTACTTATGAAACACACTTGAATGTGTGTGTAATTAATTAAGCAGAATGATTATGGTAATTAATTAAAATGCACTTGCATTTCTATAATGGGCAGACTAGTTAAGTTAAAATCATCTTCACTCCTCACATAGCCCGACAATGTGTTTAGGATATTATGTATTGTGAAGTATGTATGCATCATACCCCCACCTGTATTATTCAGCTCATGGAAGTCTATTGATTCTAATATACATTTACAAACAGTAATACTGCCTCTTTCATGGGAATGTATTTTACAGGACTTTTTAAAGTCACACACATACAGGCCTGTCTGTAGTATATCTCCATTCAAATTCTATGCAGTTTATCTGTAATGAACATGGTTAAAAAGGGGTTCTCCTGTAGCACTGACAAATATTAAATGCTTGAAATGTATGAATTATTTTTTCCTTAGGTTTGATTCCCACATTGGTCAACTTTTTACAGTGTACAACTCCAGAAAGTTATGTGCCAAGTCATTGTATTTCACCTCCAAAACCCCCAAGGACAACAAGCTAAGCCATTAAGTATGTCAGTTCTGACCATCTGAAAAAGTGTGAAAAGGCTGAGCATCAGACACGGCAAATCTCACTGCCATGTTTTACACCTTCATTGTTGTTTGATATAATACTGTCCCTTTTGTTTACTAATACCACTTTCTTTGCTTTCCATCACCCAAATACAACTGGCAAGGTTCTGCATGTTTTCACACTAGCTGTTAAATGCCAGATTGGAATTTGGCACCAATTCAGGCATAGAGTTGATGCTTGATTTCCGCAGTCATTGCTGGTGAGGGAAATGATGGTGCTGAATTTACAACACAGAGTTGGAGTGTTGAGGAGTCCAGGATTTTTGCTGCACTCCTTGTGAAGGGCTACAGCTGTAGGCTGCTGCAGAGGGACTATACTGGATCTTGGTATAAGACTGAGGCTTGGAATAGATTAGCCAAAGCTGTCTCCAGTAAAGCTGGCATCCTATGCACCAGAGAGAACTGTCGTCACCACTACAGTGACTTGAAACTGTGCAAGAAGGACCTCCTTAGCCAATGAGAGGATGAGATCAGAACTGCTGACATCCTTCAGTTGTGTAAGTATATTGCTCTATCAGCAATAAATGATATAGAATGCAGGACACAACCAAGACTATTAGTCATTATGCTTTCATGACAATCCTTCTCTATTGTACAGGTGTTGAACACACTGCAGCAAATAGGGAGGTGCACCAAGATAGCTTAACTCACCTCGGAGAGGCACTGGGTATGTATGCATCAGGTCTTACTGTAAGCCTAATAACTATTGTAATTATATGCAATATGGCAAAACTGAAACAAATAGTTGTATTTATGATATCAGCACTGCAACTGATGAATGGTACAACACAGTAAGACCTTCTCATCATACCTGGATGTGGCAAAGGTGTATAGACTGGATAATTATAAATGTATTTTTTCTGAAATTATATAGTCATATCACATGCCATGGATCTAATCCTCTATCTTTTTTTCTCGCCCCACCCCTTCTCTCTCAGTTTTTTTATCTTTTGGGGGATATTTTATATGGCTTAATAATGTTCTGTTGTCATACATTTCTGCTTAGAAAAACTGACATGCATCACAGAGAGGTCGACAGACGACTGCAGATCAGCCCTCCATCCCTCCACAGGTTGCAGCAATGACACCCAGCACTTCAGAGTCCCAAGCTGTCCGCACTGCCTCCAGAACCCTTCCCCTAACTGCTCCATCTGCATCAGGTAGCTCTGCCCCAGCAGCTGGTGCACTGGTACTCTCCAAGAGTAGTATTAGTGGAGGTGGTGATTTTATACAAGAGCTGACAGGGCTGGTGAAGGGTATAATGAAAAGGGGCCTCTGTGTCCTAATCAGTCATGTAGAAAAAGTGCTTTGTAACATTGCTGAGACAATGCCCACATCGAGTGCTGACAAAGGAAATTGAGACAGGTGACAGTGCTAACAGTTCTGAGGGTGAGGACTAGATTTTCACTGCTCTCAGGCTTGATGTGAGTGTGCCTCAGATGTCCCCTACCTATCTCCAATCATGGTGTGCTCCAACCTTTTGTGTCTATCACCATCCCTGTCGGTTTTGTTTTTCCTATATGTCTGTGCCTGCTTCATCAGCTAATCTACCTATCTGACCCTCCATTCCTAAGCCCCTTCCCTAACATTCCTCTCTCTTTGAACGTAAAAAAAAAAAAAAAAGTAAAAAATGGGCAACCGCCCCACAAAATAAATACCTACACATAGCTGTCCACGTCACCTATGTGTCTTCTTGAGCACAGCTGGCTCTGCAATATTATTCTGTTGTTGTCATCCACCCTTGGTGTGGTGACAGTCCAAATTCAGCAAATTCTGTCTACATTTCTACGTTTATGTTGTGAAGGAAAGGATAGCTATGGTTCTCTGCCCCTACCTTCCTGCAAATTCCTCTAGTCTTTCTACTGTCCTCCCCTCTGCTTGCCTCCCCATTTCATCACTTTCATGTCAACCCCTTTTTCACACATTTAATCAGGTCAAAAATGGAATCACATGCAACACACATGGCCAGGAACAGCCCGTAAGAGAGCCTTCACTGTTTTTCCCCTCAGAATTTGCCCAGATGTTGGCATCACACACCAATGCCAAGTGATGGTGAATGTCTGTTCATGTTCTATGGCAAAGCCTGGTCAGTTGTTGCCATCACCCACAGTAGTTCAGTTATCCTTGTATAAAGGTGCTTAAATCTGCTGCATGATGGAAATACGGAGTAAAGGTAGAGTGAAGGAAATAATTGGCATTATTTACTCTAACAGTTCTTTGACTATTGGATGTAGCCAAGTGCAACTTCCTCTGTGGAATGTTGACATAAATCAGTTGTCTGAAGATTCATTTCTCACCATTGCATCACATTATTTCTTACTGAGATGCTGCACTTCTATATGTTTCATGACACATATCTTAAATTTTATCTCGTTAAGAACTTTAACAGATTTTGAAAAATGTTGCAAAAAGCCTTTGCAAACACATCCATGACCATAAAGAAGATTTAGTAAACCACCCTTATTCTACTCATGTCTCCAGCAGGTTTTGCTTCAATTACAACTTCTTGATCCCTAGACCATTCAGTTAATGATACAGAGCATGACAGAGGAATAGTGAGGACATACCATAAAGATGTGCATTAATGAGCCATAACACCACTCTTTCGTATGTGTCTGTCCATCTGTCTGTAGTTCACCCTTTCTCCCTCTCCACATTGTCATTATGCTTATGGATGTAAATGTCACGTTATGGCATTTTCATACTGGCATTACTGTGCTGAAGAATAATACCTACATCTTCCATTGAATAGGTTATTACTGTTCCTTCAAAGGTGTGATTTTAACATGTGTGAAGTAAAATTTCCTTTGTGGTGTGGTGGGATAATAATCAAATCTGTTAACTTACTTTTTCATCTTGACAATGGTTTGAATCCAGCATTAAGCAAAACTCTTACTGCCTGTTTTTATAACTGTCTTTGCTGCAAATCTGCTGCCTGTGTATCTGTGTAACTCCCTTCTGTTTTATCAGTTGTAGTCCTCAGTATTTGTGCAAGGTGTATCAACGAGTGTAGTATGTGATGCCAAATGGCATTTTAAGTGTTATTGCAAAATGTGGTGAGTTTTTGCCTTACATCGGATTGTACACCCAACTAACTTCTGATTTCCCTTGAAGCATGTCTCGTATGTAGTAGGTATAAAAGATTATTTCAGTAGGTATTACTACACAATTTGGCCAAGCAACATATTCATGATACTCATTCCTATGTATTCTTAAAGTCAGTATCAAAATTAATTAAGATAATCACATTTTGACACCCTTTGTAAAATATTCTGCATATTGGACTCAACCCCTGCTGCGACTCTGCTTTTTCATTTAGCTCACTGAGTTTACACCTTGTACCATAGAGAAAGTTATGATGAGAAATAGATTTTCTCCACTAGAGTGCTGACAGCACTACATCACCATTAAGTCTGTTTGTGTTATAGAAGGCTAACCCAATTAAAGTATTTACTTCCTCCCAATGTTTGCTCTCCTCCAATCATTGTGTAAATGGAGAAGGCAAGCACAACACTTAAGTGTTCTAAATGTAATCAGAATCACATTTCCTCTCTGGTCCTTATTTGTGCAAAGGTTGGCAAGGAGCAACACTGAACACTGCTAATTCACAGTCCGACTTCAACACATCAAAATATAATCACACATACGCTAACACTTTGCCAGCATTCATGCAAATATATTTATCAGCATTGTGCTTCAGGACTAGATTTTAACAAAAATAAGTATTATCACTTTATTACAAGGAAATTGCTTAATGTACTCATGCAAGTCACAGTAAACTGTGGGGTTAACTAACCATTTCATTCTGGAAAGTTAGGTCTACATCACAGCCCTCATGCAAATGATATACAACCACGTACAGCCTTAGCACACAAACATCATCATTATTTATCCCTCCTGCATTGGGACATTAAGTGTTGCTTGGTATTGACAGCTCACATTGCCCATGCATGAGCACATAACATTGCTAGTATCAGTACCATTCATTAAGGTTTACAAACCATCATCATAACCTGATGATCCATGACTGCTTCATTGTCCATCCTGTGTTTCACAAGTGTGTATGTCTCATGTACACAACACAGGTACATGTCAGTCTCAATTCTGCAATATACACTAATGACAGCATAGCTAACCTATGTCAGCAGTATGTACTTATTACTGATCTTAAAATGGCACTTACTCCTTCATATCAACAAATATGGATTTGCACAAAACTTTCAACATTACAATATCTTCTCTGACAAAGAATGAGAAGCTACACTTATTATTTATACTACACTGTCATACTGTATAAGCCAGACTTCTGCAGTGGTGCTTGCATTAACTACTGTGTCCTCTAGACTCTGTAACTAGATAGGTAGTGGGTTATAATCTCACAGCAGTCAATGTATGTGTGCTTGTGTGTGTACAGAGTTGTGTAAATATGACCTTAACTACAGCTGGCCTGAAGAAAATAGTAGCCTGGAGTAAATTTTACACTGTAGGATGAATCGACATCACTGAAAGACCCTTCTTCCAACATCGTCTTCTCTGCAACGCAGTGCTGATGTCATCCTCTATAAAGTGCACTCTCACACTATAAAAGTCAGACTTCTGTGGTGGTGCTTGCATTAAGTACTGCATCCTCTAGATTGTATAACTAGATAGCTAGGGGGGTTTAATCTCACAACAGTCAACTTGTGTGTGTTTGTGTGTATGGAGTTGTGTAAATATCATCTTAACTACTTCTGGTCAGAGTAAAATAGTAGCCTAGAGTACATTTTACACTGCATGGTGAGTCCACATCATTGTCAGACCCTTCTCCTAGCAGCACCTTCTCTGCAACACAATGCTGATATCATTTTATATAAAGTGAACTCCCACTCTATATATAGATATGGGGTTCTAATCTCATGGCAGTCAACTTGTGTGTGTGTGTGTGTGATGGTGGGTCTGTAGCATCACTGGAAGACTAATTCAACAGCTGTGCTCACTTAACTCCCACTTGTGAGAAACATTTACATGGTCAGATCAATCCTGCATCACATTATCACTCTGTTCACAGATGCATACTGTCTGCAACATACTGATGATGTCATTTAATAGGTAGGGAGTTTGAATACAGTAGGGAGACTCTCCTGACTGTGTGTGTGTGTGTGTGTGTGTGTGTGTGTGTGTGTGTGTGTGTGTGTGTGTGTGTGTGTGTGTGTGTGTGTGAATGTATATAGTTGCATGAGTGTGCTAACACCTCTTAGTATTGACAACATTTAGAATTCCACATAGCTGTAAAAATCATTTTTGCACAAACATCTCCTTTGCACGACACAGCTGTTTGTGTGTATATACTGTTTCCTGTTTCAATAGTTTATTCCGCATGTCCTTTGGAAAGGCTGTATTGAAGACTGATGCTGCCATTTGTATAGATTGTCATTCCATAGCACATCTCCTCAGGACTGAGGACATGAGATGATTTAATGTATGTTGTTGTCTAAGTAAGGCATGTGTTATAATACATGATTATATCTACATTGTACATAATTGTTCTTTTACCATCACAGTGATAACAGCAGGGGGGTTTGGGTCTATATCACATAATCGAAGTCTTGTAACTTCGAACACCTAATGTTCGAACCATTATGTTCAAAGTTACAAAATTTCGACTATGGATTAAAAAAAATGGAAAACAAAATAAACTGTTTTAAGCAGGTGGGCAAGCCCCCCTGCACCCACCACATGGGGGGGCTGTGCCCGCCACACCCCCCGCTACTTAAATACACCAACTCCAAGATCGCAACCCATTGAACAAAATGGAAACCTCTGCTTAGAGAGATTTCCGTTGGAATGCTTGAACTTTTACAAATTCAAACTTATGGTCTCAACCATATGAGGTTCAAACTTGGAAAAGTTTGACTATGTGATAGGAACCCTGGGGCTACATGTGTGTTTGGGTATACCTAGCACCAGGCAATGTTGTCTGACATATAGCAAGATTCTTCCTTTGAAATTACAGGCACACGTATTCCTTGATTCACACACATGATGTAATGCTTTCACATAACCATACATATGACAAGTGGTAATGTACTTATACCATGGCACATTCATTGCTCCCACTATGTGTTCATTTTCTCAATGCTCAAGCAAGTGTTCCAAACCAGTATTGAGTGACTATAAGCATTTGTGTCCTTAACTTTTCTGCAGGAAATACATCTCCCCAATTATACCTTGTATGTATATTGAGGCAGAGGCCTCCTTCATCCATTTTAGCAGATATAAATTATATGCAAATAAAGTACAACTGATTGAATGATTTCACTTAGGTGGAGTTCAACAGATGTGATAACAGTTCCATTGTGGTGAATGTGATTAATAGCTATATTGTTATTTGGAGGAGTTGTACAGCTTGATGTTTGATTCCAGCATGGGGATTCATTTTGTGTGAACATACTGACATCACACAACCATTACATCACATCCCTTGATATGTTGCATGAACACATGTGAACATAGCTTTGGATTTCATGGTAGTAGACATTTGTTCTGCCAGTGCCATGGTGAGAATGCTACTTTGGCATATGCATTAAGTACTGGTGTACACAAGTGTGCTCCAAATCCTGGAGGGTATTTGTACATACATGCAGACAAACCTTCCTTTTTTCCATGGAACATTGATGCAGCACTGATCACAGTTGTGTGCACATTCATACCTTTCAACTGTATAGATTTTCGCAGAATGTCCAGATTTTTGCCTCATATTTTGGGTCTGTTTTTCATAAAATTATGGTTTTCTGCAAATTATTGGTAAATCATTAAAGGTTGAAGTTAGAAAATAATGACAGACATTTGAGTTTCAGATTTCATATCCTTCATAAAATTCTTGCTAATGCAAAACATCTTACTCTATCAACTTTCTAAGTTTGTAAGAGCAATATTTAAAAAATTTCTCTATTTTTAAGCTTTTATCCCACTTTTATTCATGGCTTTGTCCAGATTTCTTGCTCTGGAAGGTTGAGAGGTATGCCACATGAGCATACCCATTTAATTGACATCAGTCTGACATGCTGATATGGCATTCATTATCAGGGATCCTTTCTTAATTCACAAATTAATTTAATTTGTTTGTGTCAATATCTATTGCTACCTCCTGTGGCAGATGTGGGAATACATTGCATCACTGTGTGGAGTTTGCATCTGTTCTTATATGTCTGTTCAATAACTGCATGAGGCAGGAGTGCCTTACACAAGGTTATTATGCATGTCACACTGTACTCCCACATTTGTAACTCTATACACACACCTACATATAGGATACATAAGCATTAGAATATTAAAGTGCATAATTCCCTTCAAGGGTGATCCTCCTCATAAATGTGTTAGGCCTATTTCTGTCGCATACACAGTTAATACATGGGTCAGTGTTAACAATGATGGCTTGAGTCTTGCAAAAGGAGACTGTGGCTTCTGAGCCATTCCTATTTTCCAACATGTTATATTGATGAAATGCATGTTATGCAAATATCCCTTATGGGTGTTACTATATCTGCAAACTGCCATCGCAACTCAGCATGTTAATGACATTCATATGTCATGTAATCCCCTCTGTTACAATGTTAATTTGTGTAACTGTAACATCCTGTAACATCATGTCTTTTTTTGTTTACCTGTATTGTTCAGGAAGTGTGACCACCATTAATTATTATGTCATATGTACTGAAAATGTTATTACAAAATAATGTTTGTGGCATAAGCATCTTCACATCAGTTATCATACTAGAATTTAAACATTTACCCTCCTCTCTTACATATTTCTGTATACATCTCTTAGATTTCTGTGCACATTGTCCTCGGTACACTTTTCCTGTCTGGTAAACCATGTATTGTAGTTGTCCTTGCAGTTTCCACTCCTCTCTTACTTATTTCTGTATTCATATGTTTGATTTCGGTGCACAGTACACTCAGTGCACCTTCCCTGCCTGGTATGGCTTGCATCATTTGCCCTGTGTAGCTCTTTGTGCTGTGTTCACAAGCACACAACAGGTTTGTCCATAGCCAAGTTTTTTTTTTGTTTACTGTATGTGCTTTTGCTGCTTAACATGTTTTCCTAGCCGCCAACACTGTTGCTGGCCACAAATGCTTGCTTGTATTCGTGTGAGCATGATAAGCGGCATGCGTACGTGATTAGTGCTGCTACTAATCATACTAACACTTAAACATCGTGCAGGCTTCACACAAAGCCTACATGTTTGTTCATGTATCCCACAAGTAATCTAAATTTCTTTTAATTATTTATTCAATACTTTTTTCTAAATGTAGTTTTGAGTTTTGGGGCTTATTTCAGGTGGGCTGGGATGTTTTTGTGTAAGTACATTAGTGTTTTGTGATACTAGTTCATGAGTTTTGAATTCGTTTTTACCAAGTAACGGAAAATCCTAAAACTCTAAATCATGTGCACAAGCAAGTTGCACCAGGAGTGATTTCCTTATGGAAACAAAAAAGCAAACATGAATCAGGGCATCCCAAATCATAGAGCAGAAAGTGACAGGTTATAACTTGTCTAATTAAGACAAGTGTAAGGAAGGTTACACACACACACACACACACACACACACACACACACACACACACACACACACATACACTGGATATAAAAAGTGTATACACCCCTGTTAAAATGCCAGGTTTTTGTGATATAAAAAATGAGACCACAAAGAATCATTTCAAAACTTTTCCCACCTTTAATGTGACCTATAAACTGTGTACTATTCAACTGAAAAACAAACAAATCTGTTAGGAGAAAAAATATAAAAAATAAAAAATGTACAATAAGCTGGTTGCATAAGTGTGCACACCCTTAAACTAATACTTTGTTGAAGCAACCTTTTGATTTAATTGCAACATTCAGTCTTCTTGGGTAGGAGTCTATCTGTATGGTGCATCCTGACTTGGCAATATTTGCCCACTCTTCCTTGCAAAAGCGCTCCAAATCTGTCAGATTTTGAGGCATCTCTTATGCACAGCCCTCTTCAAGTCACTCCACAGATTTTCTACTGGATTTAGGTCTGGGCTCTGGCTGGGTCATTCCAAAACTTTAATTTTCTTCTGATGAAGCCATTCTTTTTTTGATTTGGATGTATGCTTGGGGTCATTGTGTTGGAAGGTGAATTTCCTCTTCATCATTAGCTTTTTAGCAGACACCTGAAGGTTTATGGCCAAAGGTGACTGGTATTTGGAACTGTTCATAATTCCCTCCACCTTGACTAAATCCCCAGTTCCATCTGAAGAAAAGCAACCCCAAAACATGATACTGCTATTACCATGCTTCACCATGGGGATGGTGTTCTTTTGGTGATGCAAAGTGTTGTTTTTGCTCCAAACGTACCTTTTGGAATTGTGGCCAGAAAGTTCAACCTTGATCTCATCAGACCATAACACATTTTCCCCACATGGTTTTGGGCGACGATGTATTGTTTTGCAAATTTTAGCCGGGCCTGGATGTTTTTCTGTGTAAGAAAAGGCTTCCGTGTTACAACCCTAACTCCATGGTCCAGACATATGGAGAATAGGGGAGATCGCTGTCACATGTAGTACACAACCAATACTTGCCAGAAATTCCTGCAGCTCCTTCAGTGTTGCTGTAGGTCTCTTGGCAGCCTCCCTGACTAGTTTTTGTCTTGTCTTTTCATCAATTTTGGAGGGGCATCCAGTTCTTTGCAATGACACTGATGTCCCATATTTTCTCCACTTTTTGATGACTGTCTTCACTGTGTTCCATAGTATATCCAATGTTGTGGAAATTATTTTGTACCCTTCTCCTGACTGATACGTTTCCACAATGAGATCCCTCTGATGCTTTGTAAGCTCTCTGCGAACCATGGCTTTTGCTGTAGCAATCAACTGAGTAAATGTCAAAAAAATCCTACTGGGATTGCTGAACTTTATTTGGGGTTAATCAGAGTCTCTTTAATTGATGGCAGGTGTGTACCCAAGAAGACTGACTGCTGTAATTAAATCAAAAGGTGCTTCAACAAAGTATTAGTCTAAGAGTGTGCATACTTATCCAACCAGCTTATTGTACGTTTTTTTATATTTTATATTTTTCCGCTAACAGATTTGTTTTTCAATTGAATCTTACAGGTTATAGGTCATATTAAAGGTGGGAAAAGTTTTGAAATGATTTATTGTGGTTTCATTTTTTATATCACCAAAACCTGGCATTTTAACAGGGGTGTGTACACTTTTTATATCCTCTCTCTCTCTATATATATATACATATATATATATATATATATATACATATATATATATATATATATATATATATATATATATATATATATGTATGTATGTATATATATATATATATATATAGAGAGAGAGAGAGAGAGGATATAAAACATATATATATATATATATATATATATATATATATATATATATATATATATATATATATATGAACCAGATAAACCAGACTGAACCATTCTGGGACCTTTGCCACTCAATAATCATAAGAAAACAAAGGAATTTACAACAGGCACAGAAAAACTGAAATAATTTACTTACAAGCCCTTTTGCCTTTATTAAAATCACCCAGCATTCTTCATATGCAGTTACTATGCATGTAGTCCAGGAGATCACTGAGGAACCTATTTCCCAATTGCCCCAAGCACTGTGGGTTGTAGTCAAATGGAGGTTAATGGAATCAAACTACAGAAGATTGTTAACAGATCATAGCTTTACTTCTCACTACCGCCAGCCAGACAGAGAGACAGATAAAATCATAAAACACAAGATGAAAACACTTAAAAGTAAAAAATGTAGTTTTATCATGTCTGCTGCACACTTTGCTTTGCTTGATATAAAAATAAAGTATAAATAAAAAGTAAATAAATGAAGTGTGCAAGTAAAAATATGTACAACACTGGCAGGAAAAGCTATTGTTCTGCTTGCAGCTGCTTTTCATAGACCTGGCTTGTTACAATGCTGTGACCTCACATTTTGTTCTACTGTTTCACCCTGACTAAATGATATAGTATATACCCAATGTTTTCTGCCTTGCAGTAATCCAAAGATTACACCTTGTGACTAGTAACAATAATAATTTGGTTGGTATACTGAATGCCTGGTATTCAGTACTGAGTATTGTGCTCAGTGAGAAGGTATGCAATTTGACAAATAGAAAGTAAACAAGAAAAAAAAAAGAATTAAGAAAAATAGCTTGTTGGGGAAAAATGAAAAGCAAGCATGACTCAGTGTTTTATGTTATCAGGATGACTTCAAAGTTCAGTACATCGTTCCAAGAGGGAGGTACCATAACATGAAGCTAGAGTCATTTCAGAGCTAAAAGAGGAATTTATTAAGTCACATTTGATTAAACTTCTGAATGAACAGTAACAAACACAGATGTTTACTAGATTTTTAATTAAAGAGATACATAATAAAGCAACTCTTCAAGCAAATACAGTCCAATAATATTTTTTAGAACGTGAGATGCTTCTGAGTTGGGATTTAAAAATCATGCCAGTTGTGGAGAGTAAAAAAATGTTCTACACTTCATAGCTGTAGAGATCTGTTTGCTTGTATGCCTCCAGATTTTTAAGTTAGCTAGTTTATTACAACTAGTATGATTTTATATTGTATTGTGGAGTATGTTTCCAGTACAGAAGCGCCACTCAGATTTTTTTTGGCTCAAAATAATCCAAGTTGTTCAGTAATGTTGTAAAGGAAAGTTGGCATGGCTCCAAGGGGAATAAAACCTGGAAGCAACAGTGCATACCACTTCACAGATGTGTTGACAGTGTTTTCTTTCAATAATTTGAATAAATATATCAGCTGAGCCAACATATATTTGAAGAAATAGTAGCTAAAGAACTAAATAAATTAATTCTTCTCCTACCTTTAGGTTTTGATTAGGGGTGGTCTTGTGACATGTGTTCTCAGGTGCAGAATGAATCAAACCCATCTGATGAAGAATGATGTTGTTTAGCCCATTCACACATACTAATGTTAATTCTACATAGGCCAGCCCAGCTACTAGCTTTGTTCAACTTTAGTTTGGAGGTTTTAGTCTTATATGATGGATTCGACTACTTTAGAAATTACTTACTAAAATCAGTGGCTGGAATATTTCCATTCAGATGTGCCCTTACTCCTATCTAAAGTATTTGGTAATACTAAATACAGAATGACATTGCTAATGTAAGAGAACAGAGACCAGAGAAGCTCCAAAGAAGAAAATTAAGAGTTCTGGGTAGTACTTTGCAAGCCCTGGGTGAGCTGACTCACAGGATGGAAAAAAGTGCTGGTGATGCTTTGTTAACAACTGACAGATGCACAGAGTATCTCCTTAAAAGCTGTGCTGAAGAACAGTAACAGAGCTCAGTGATGGTGGTTTCTTCAAAGTACAAAGCTGCATTTAGTCTGGAACCAGGCAGCTATATGCCTGCTACTTTAATTTCCATGCCAAGGAAAGTTGGTACAGATTAGTAAAAATTCAGAAGACAATTTTTTTCTTTCATTGGCATGTTCCCACTTGACTATGAGATGCCCAGCTGTACCATTTTTTCTTAGTGTCACCAGTACTAACTCATGGTGCTGGGACCACACCCATGGTGGATTGTACAGAGGAAGAAGAGCAGGGCAGCATGAAGCAGAGTAAGGTTTCCTGTTCAGAAACATCACTGGAAACACAAACATGCATTCTTATCTTACATTGAAAATTAACCAGTGTGCCCAAAACACTGAAATGACCCTATAGCTACGTTTATTGAACTGTAAACCGTCTAGGTTATTAGCAACATCGTTTTCACAAGCATTAGATGTGAAGAGCAAAACAATAAAGAGTAAACAGCTACATCCAGGGTTGCCAGACGTCCCTATTTGGGTGGGACTGTCCCGAGATCAGCAGCCTGATCCCAAGTCCCGCCCTGCCGGTTTAAATCCCGGCCAGCCTCCGCTTTGTTTGTTTTTTTTTTTATTTTTTTGATTGGCCCGTATACCTGGCATACAGGCCAATCAAAAATCGCTAAACACGGAACTTCTTCTGTTCCGCATTAAACAGAAGTAGCTCCGTGTTTAGTGATTTTTGACTGGCCCGTATGCCGGTATACAGGCTAATCAAACATCGCTAAACATGGAGCTACTTCTGTTGAATGCGGAACTGCACCGTGTTTAGTGCAGATCTACTGTTCTTTAATGTGAAACTCTGTTCCGCATTAAAGAGCTTTTTTTTTTTTTTTTTTGTCGTCCCTACCTGGCTGATATGAAATTTGGCAACCCTGGCTACATCACAGGCCTGAAAAAATCAGTATCACCCTACACACACATATGCACACACACACACACACACACACACACACACACACACACACACACACACACACACACACACACACACACACACATACACACACATACCTAGATTAAGTCCATTATGCTGATTTCTCCACCTGTAGAACTTCTTCTATATTAGACAATACTAACTGATAAATAAATAAGCCAAAAAGAACCATAAAAGTATTTCACAGGCCTGATTCCTTTCTATAATAACCTCCTTGGATTTATATCTGCTTGCCATGGTTGTTTCTTATAGAGGCATCTATCTTGTTCCACAATCAGAGTACCTCCTGCATGAGCCCTCTCCCAGGGATAAAAGTCCCTGCATATTTTGGGACAATTTTTATTGCAGGTGTCAACCTATGGTAGTGTTATAGTGAAGTGAATATGCTCTTATTTTAAAGATTTACCAGGGGGCTTCCATTTAGAAGCTAGGTGTAGTCTGTTCACTGCTGCAGCCTGTAATAACCAGGGTTTCATTTACTGGGGTAACATGCTAATTAATAGATGGTCTAAAGTGAACCAGGCATTTAGGTAATCTGGGATGTTTACTCCCACTATAAAAGATCACAGTACAGAGCTCTTAGCCTAAATCCCCTGCACTCTTGAACAGCCTCAGAATGTATACTTTGCTTCAGCTGTTGACTTCTCACAACCTTCATATCTTGCTGAATCCATTAACTCCAGCCTTATATTATCAGCTGCAGTCCAGTAAATGAGATTTCATGAGTTATGGTACAGCTCTCAGAATACTGAGTGTATCTATAAAGAATTCTGTCTAGATCTGACCTTTCCCTGACAAAACACATGAAATTAGTGATACTATCCAGAGTGGCAACAATGTATTTTTGTGTCTTGGCAGTATACGAGGATAAAGCATTAAACAATCTTGGGTGTTTTAGTTCCACCTGCATTCACTGCCACTTGCCATCAGAGAAAAATGAATCAGCTCAGTTACCCCAATTAGCTTCAAATGAATGACTACATCTCTGTGTTTGCAGAATCTCCCAGAAATCAGCCCTCTCCAGCTTGTAGTGTGACCAACAGAAGAATGAGGCCATTATAATATGCCCATCTATCTCTTGACCTGAGTCATTTAATAAGTGGATGCCATTGTCCACCCAACTCTACCACCTCACCGATTATTTCCCTATAAGTAAGTGCAGGTGATTCCACAAAGAAATCTCTGTACCCAAAGGTGAAGACCGAGTTAAGGCTTTCCTCAGCGCCTGTAAGCCATTAGGTGAGCAGGCAAGTGCGTAATGGCTACAAATGGCCTTTGGGAAGACAGATCAATACCAGTTTATCAACAGAAGAGAGAGAGATTGTTGTTTCATAGCTTGTGGAGATTAGAGCATTGGTCTAATAGACCAGGCCTCATGAGTACAAATCTCATCAAGGTCCCAGAACTCTGATGCACATAGCTATCATGGCTGTTGGAAAAGACAAGAGAGAGAAACTTGGTTTGAAGAGATGTAGTTCCATAGTTAGAGAGACTGGCAATATGTCTACTTAGTACCCCATTGAAAATCTGAGCTTGCAATGACTTCAGCTAGGACTTTGCAGTGACCCCTGACATTTTCAAGGACCAAAATGGTTGCAGCAAGAAGTTCCTTACTCAAATCAGAGACTTTCTTGTGGTGGCAGTAACAACCCAGTCATCCAGGTAGGAGAACACTTTGGTTCCTGTCAGCTACATACATCTGTTGAACACCCTGGAACCTGTGGTGAGACTGAGGAGCATGCTGGAGTGAAGCTGCAGTCAATGCAGACATACTAAGAAATTCCACCAACTCATGCAGTTGCATCTTAGTGATCAGCTCTGAGAATCCCTGCACTGGTGGCAGAATGGACAATGTCTGAGCCAAAGAGGTCAAAATTGACTCAATCTGACCAAATCTCACTGCTCACAACTGAAGTCACCAGGGACAGCTTCAGTCCTGAGGACTTGAAAGCTAAGGATGTCAACACCATGTATGGTACAGATGGTATCGGTGTTGAAATTGGCACTGACTCACTTGTGTTAACAGCTTGTGCCCTAGTGTGCTCTGGAACTAAATAACAGAGGTCACAGGTTCAGAACAAATGATCATACCAAAGAAGAGGTTAAGACTGTTGTCATAGCAGAAGTCTGGAGTGGATTCATTGGATCCAAAGCACTCAGTGCAGAAACCAGATCCAACGAAGTAACAACTAAAGAAAAAAAAGAAGAAACAAGACCTTCTCTTGCTGCCGTGGAAACAGAGGAAGAAAGAGGATGGTTATCTTGGTTTCTACATTGACAAGTGCGCTTATCATCTTATCTTAGTCAAAATTCAAAACACTGGGCCCTCATTAATTTGGCTTTGTCAAAGAAAGGTCCTGCCTCTTTAACCTCATTAATTTATTTGAAAAGGTAAGTGAAGCAGTGGATAGCAGTTATGTAGAACATATAGCATATCTAGACCTGGCCAAGGCCTTTTACACTATTCCCAATACAGATATTACTGATAGACATATAAATCTGAACATAAGTCCTTATGTTGTGGAGAGGATAGCCAACTGGTTGTCTGAAAGTACTTATGTGCTTAGAGTCGCAAGTTCCACTTCTGTAAGCAAAAACAATAACCAGTGGTATACCACAGAGCTCACTGTTTGGCCCTGTCCATTTTGGCATCTCTTTCTCACGCCTTCAGGCCAATACTCTTCGCCTATGGTCATCTAAGTTTGTAGATAAAAAGAAGTTATGTTCTTACCATAACGTTCCATGTGAGTTTTTCATCTCGCCTTTGTTCTTACACGTGGGTATAGAGCCGATCCATCGGTTCCGAGTCGGCCGCTTTCCAAGCTCAAGATCTTTCAGTAGCTTGAGGCACAGTACCTATCCCATGATGCTCTATGGCTAACCCTCAGATCTAGTTTGCTGAATCCAGCAACAAAGGAACAGCCTAACATACCCTAAATGTCAATATGTGTATATATAAAAACATATATATATATACAGTTAACCACGGGAAGAAAGTCTGGTAGAAGTAAAGGACAGTAGACAAACCAAACCAGACCTCCAGTCGTAACTGGTCTTCAAGAACCCGGAGGGGGATGGAAGGTGGGAAATGTAAGAACAAAGGTGAGATGAACAACTAACATGGAACGTTATGGTAAGAACATAACTTCTTTATGTGAAGTTGTTCAATCTCGCCATTTGTTCTTACATCGCAGAAGGCCCCAAGCACCCAAACCCTGGGTGGCTCACGGGAGTACATTCCTGAGAACAGTGGAACCAAAGGAAGCTCTGTCCCTGGAGGACCTGTCCACTTTGTAATGAGTGATAAACGTATGTGGTTTTGACCAAGTGGCGGCTGCACAAATGGTGTCCAAAGAAAACGAGCTGTGTGAGCTACAGATGTGGATACCGCCCTAGTGGAATGAGCTTTCACCTTGTATTCTAAGGTCTGATTAGTTGAAGAGTATACAGACTTTATGCAATCAGATAACCATTTAGACAAGGTAACTTTAGACACAGATAGCCCTTTTTTGTTATCAGCGTAAGAGACAAAAAGCTGTTCAGATTTTCTAAAATCCTTTGTTCTGTCCAAGTAAAATCTTAACTGTCTGTGGACATCAAGTTTATGGAGCATATACTCCATTTTATTAGAATGATGTCTGAAAAAAGTGGGCAACTCAATAGACTGATTCAGATTGGTCTTGGAGCAGACCTTTGAAAGAAAAATGGGATTTGTCCTGAGAGACACTATCAGGAAAAATTACCAAGTAAGGGGGCCTAATAGAGCTTGAAGTTCAGAAACGAGCTGAAGTAACAGCCACCAAAAATAATGTTTTCCAAGATATGAACTTCAAGGGGCAAGAGGATGCAGGCTCAAAAGGGGGAAGCATCAGCTGAGATAATATTAAATTTAGGTTCCATGGTGCAACTGGTTGTCTGATGGGTGGCCTTAGGTGATGAGTCCCTTTCAAAAAGGCTTTACATAATCTGTGTGACATAAGATTAGATCCTTCAATCCCCAAGTGAAAATTAGATATGGTGGCCAATTGAACTCTAACAGTGGCAGCTGCAGCACCTTCCTGAAAAATCGTTGCGAGAAATTCCAGAACCATATCAAGAGGGGCAACATAGGGATCAATTTTGCGTTGAGAGGCCCAGTAAACAAAACATTTCCATTTACTACTGTACAGTTTCCTAGTGGAGAATTTATGAGAGGAAACCAGAATATGTTGAGCTTCGGAAGACAGATTATATGACCTGGCTAGGTTGGGAAGTGGAGCAGCCAAGCTGTCAGTTTGAGGGACTGAAGAGAGGGGTGAAGAACTTCTGACAAATGCGTCAGAAGGTCTGGCACTGGGTCCAGAAACCAAGGTTCTTCCAGTTGGTATTGATGAAGAAAGGGGAACCATATCTGCCGAGGCCAAAAAGGGGGTATCAGAATAACTGTCCTTCCCGAGCCCTTTGCTTTCAGCAAGGATCTGGGAATCAGTGGGGTTGGCGGAAAGGCATAAAGGAGACCCAAGGGCCAATCATGCACAAGTGAATCCCTGGGACTGTCCCCCTGTGGAGGGCTCAGGGCAAAGTAGCTTCTGCATTTGGCATTCATCGGAGATGCAAAAAGGTCGCAGCAAGGCTGGCCCCATCTGCAGAATATCATTTCCGCCACATTTTGTTTGAGGGACCACTCGTGAGGTAACAAAATCACTCTGCTCAATTGGTCCGCTATCACGTTAGATTTCTCCAGGATGTGTGTTGCTAATAGAAAGCGCCTGGTGGACACAGCCCACTTCCAAATCCTCCAAGCTTCTCAGCATAAGGGGTAAGATTTGGTTCCCCCCTGTTTGTTGATGTACCAGACCACTGACATGTCTGCCTGAATCGCAATCGTCGCCTGAGGTAGAGAGTCGAGAAAGTGCTGCAATGCTAAAAGCACTGCTCTCAACTTCAGGATGTTGATGTGCAAATGACATTCCATCTCTGACCAGGTGCCTTGGGCAGTCTTTCCCTGAAAAAGCCCCCCCACCCTATCAGGGAAGCGTCCGTGGTCACCGTGGCTACTGCAGGGGGTAATATAAACGGTCAACCTACTGTCACCTGGTGGCTGTTCAACCACCAGAGAAGGTCTCTCTTGCAAGCATCTGTCAATAGAATCTTGAATGGCATCGGGAGCTGTTGGTAGGACCACTGGGTGAAAAGTAACCATTGGAGTACCTGCATGTGCATCCAGCCCAGAGGTACTGCTATGACGGAAGCTGCCATTGTGCCTAAGAGTTTTAACAGCTGAGAGGCAGGTACTTTCTTTTCTTCTAAGAAGCATGACACCTGATTTCTTAGAGAGGTGTCTCTTTCTAGAGGTAATTTGACCAGGGCAGTGGTGGTGTCTGGGTCTGCTCCGATAAATGGGATATGCTGCGATGGTAATAATGCAGATTTTTCAAAATCTATGGTTATTCCTAACCGAGAACAGAGATTGATCATATGATCCCTGGACTGAATGAGTTGATGCCTGGTGGTAGCAGATAGGAGCCAGTCATCTAGATACGGAAACACCTGGAAAACTAGATGCCTCACGTGAGCCATAACTACTGCCATACATTTGGTGAACACTCTGGGGGCTGTAGTGAGACCAAAGGGCAGAGCTCGAAATTGGTAATGACTGGCCCCCAGCCGGAAACGCTGGTGATCTCTGGATGGTCTGGCCATTTTGATGTGGTAGTACGCATCCTTGAAATCTAAAGAGCACATCCAATTGCCCATTCCCAGGAATGGGAGTATCGACTGAAGCGTGACCATCCGGAACTTCTCCTTCTTTACGAATGTATTGAGTTTGCTGAGGTCTAAAATGGGCCTCCAGTCCCCTGTTTTCTTTGGAACTAAAAAGAATCTGGAGTAAGTTCTGGATCCTATCTCATCCGCCGGGACTGGCTGGATGACTCTTTTTTTCTAGCAGGTTTTGGATTTCTGTGACTGCTTGATTCCTCAGATTGGGTGGAACATCTTGGATTCTTTTTGTGGGTAATGGGGTTCTACAAAGGGAATGAGGTAACCTCTGGTAACTATGTTTTGTACCCAAGAATCTGATGTAATTCCTAGCCAGGCATCTGGGTACAAAGCCAAGCAACCCCCAACTGCCTCCAGAGTAGGACAGTTGGGCCTCCTCTCAGGAGCGCTGATAGGGCTTGCCAAGGAAACTGCTCCCTGTCACCCTGGTTCTGCGGACTCCCTCTGCCACCAAAGCGGCGTCTTCCATTATTGCCCCCTCCTCTGCCCCTGAAGGGGGGTTTACTATGTGTGTTCTGGAAAGCTCCTTGGGACTTCCGGAACCACATTTTTCCACCTCTTTGCCCTTTGGGGTATGGTCTAGTAGGGGTGGAAAAATGGACTCCTATGGCAAATAGAGTCTTTCCTTCCTGCTCACACCTAGTGAGGGTCTTCTTGACTTTCGGCCCAAACAATGAAGAGCCATCAAACGGGGTATTAATAAAGGAAGACTTGAAGGCTTCCGCAAAGGAGCACAAGCGCATCCAGGACTGTCTCCACAGGGCAATCGCTGAACCTGCTGCTCGACGCAATCCCTCGGCTGCATAAGCCGCATGGATGAGTTGATGATGGAATTAAGGGTAGAAAGCTGAGCTGCAACCTTTTCTGAAATAGTCTCATCTGTGTTACCCTTTAGAGTATCTCCGAGTTCTTGAAGGAGATCTTGTTGAAGGCGAGTAAAATGGGTCAAGTAGTTAAGCCATCTCATGGCAAATGTCGCAGAACTAAAAATGCATTTCCCCTATCTGTTCATCATCCTGGAATCCTTATTAGGAGGATGGACAGTAGAAGAATTCTCTGACATCTCTTTCTTGGTGGCCGCCGCCACCACCATGGCATCAACAGGGACTCCTTTGGTGAGGAACGATTTCTCTTGAGGGGCAGTAATGAGTTTATTGGGCCTCCAGGGACTGGTTCCATGGTATCAGGGGACTCCCACTCCCTTCGAGCGAACAGATCCATTAGTTCGTCGAAGGGCAGAGTAACCCAGGAGGTGTAGGGCTGAGACCCAAAGGCCTTCAGGAGCACCGACTCATCCTCAGTAGGGCGAATGGACTGCCAGTCGCCCCTCTGCTTAAGTATTTCTAAGATGTCCACAAAGGAGACATCCTCAAAGGGGGACCAAGGGGACCCTTCCAATTCCTCTAAGTCGGTGTCTGATGTCAAGGATTCCTAAGAGGAATCCAAATGCCTCCTCTTGCAGAGTCTCTTTCTGGGAACTTCATCAGTGGGGGCAGCTGGTGAAGTTTCAGAAGAGCAGGGTTCACCCAAAGGGGATACCTGAGGCTCTCGGTCTCATCGCTTAGTAGGTGCTTTAGACAAAGAGGCAGAACTCGGCATCTTCAGGGAGGAAGAAGAGAGTCCTGTAGTGTGGGTCTGAACAGACAACACCCTCCTCATGGCATCAAAGGCCCCGGAGTCTCGGCCCAAGGAGGCCACCGGTTCAGAGAAGATGGAGGCCTCGCAGGTGCCGAGGCTGAGGGCTCCAAACCCGAGGACGGAGCTGAGCTCACCTGCGCCGAAGCCCCGAGGGGAAGTGTCAGAACTGAAGTGTCAGTTCAACCCCCCCCCCCCGGAACCGATGAGAGAGTGTCAGATCCGAGACTCTTTGGACGGCACCGAAGATGTCAGGGTGGGTGGAATCGAAGTCACTGGAACAGGACTCGGCTCCACAGGTTCCACAACCATCAGATCTTCCGAGTAGTCACAGGCAATGGGGTGGGAACAGGGCTTGAACCGAGTTGGGATGAAGCCGAGAGCAGTTTAGCCAATGCTGGGATCTCCAAGAGCCTCTGCACCACACAGTCCACATCAATATCTGACATCCTTGAAGAGCGGGTCGAAGGGGCCGAAGAAGCTACAGACCTAAGTATTGGAGATTTTAAAGTCTCCGATACCGGCTCCAAAACCAAAGGTTGGCTCCAAATCATCAGTTCGGCACACGGTTCCGAAGACCTAGGAACTGGTGACCGCACCTTAACAGAGGTGCTCAGAGCCGAAGGCTTAGGCTCCAAGAACACCCGAGACAACTTCAACCCTTTCGAAGACTTGGAGGTCTGGTCGGACTTGTCCAAAGCTTCCTGAAACTCAGGTGTTAAGAGACCTTGATCAATCAGTTTCCTACATCTCTCTAACAAAACTCTGCCACTAAAGATGGAACAATCCGACTGCAAATGAAGAGGTCCCAAACAATAAACACAAGAAATGTGGTTATCTGTGACTGACATTTTTTGGCCACAGTCACATCTTTTAAATCCAGACTTTTGCTTTTGGTCAGCCATCATGTCCAAGAGAAAGCACAATTATCAGATCCCTGATAATATAAAGTACAACAGTACAATCCAATAATAATCTAATAACAATCTTGCCAAAAAGTGGGATAGGGGAGAAAAGATAGATCCCTGTACAACTATAGCAAAGGATGTAACCAACTGAAGAGAGGGCAAGGCCCAAGAGCAACTCGTTCCAATAAAACACACTAAACAGGGACAAAGCTGTAAAAAAGTATAACAAGGGAATACTGGTAGAAAAACAGATAGATATATATAAAAAGTAAACTTACCTGTAGAAAATACTTCTTAATGAACCTTCACTGGCCCGAGCACACTGAAGACTTGCGATCTGTTGCAGCTTCAAACTAGATCTGAGAGTTAGTCAGAGAGCATTATGGGATAGGTACTGTGCCTCGAGCTACTGAAAGATCGATTGGCTCCGTACCCACGTGTAAGAACAAACGTCGAGATTGAACAACTTCACATCTGTAGATTGGGTGTTGTTTGATCCTACTCTGACTTGCAAAGTTGCAATTACTCCAGCATGAGTTAGAGCACATCAACAATTAGTGCAAGGAATGGCCTCAAATTAAATGTAAAGACGGTAGCATAGTTTATTTGGGAAAAAAACATTTTCACATACCATATACACATCCCTCCAATCAGATACTTTCATAAAGGATCTAGGCACTCTTGCTGATAATTCCTTATTGTGTGTCCATCGTGCCTCAATGATAGTTTGGAAATCCTTCTATCTGTTTCATCCAGTTTCCAAAGGCATATCCACTAGGTGCAGAGAAGTCTTAATTACCATTTACTCATATCTCATTAGACCTATTGATTACAATACACCTTTTGTCATGTATTTGTCTAAACATCACTCAACTTGACAGATGTCAGAAATTTATGACTAAAAAGATATATGGTCTCAAAAATCTAGTTATCAGGACAGGCTGGTAGTCCTCTCTTTACTCAGTCTCATATAGACCCCTCCAGGGAGATCTGTACCTAGTCTTTTAAGTAATGAAAACTCCAACTCTCTCTGATCTCCTATTATTTCACAAAACAAGTGGTACCCCAAACACCCAGATAAAGTATTTAAACTTATCTGCAGATAACTAAGCCACACTGGCATGATAGATTCATGTCCCGATGCTAGGACACACTCATTGCAAGCATTCCTAACCCTGGAAAATGCTGACACCTGTGCAGTCACAGAAACCTGGTTCAAAGCTGCGGAGAGCACCCCAGCCTTACCTGGTTACTCTTCCTATCATACATTCTGACCCCAAACTGTGGTCAGTAAAGCCAAAGGAGGTGGAGTTTCAATATACATTAAAGACATACACACCTCCAGGCTAGTCAAACAGTATGACACACAGGAGACACTCCAGGTGCAGTTAACCACAGACAAGACCCCTATTCAAATCATAGCTAGCTACTGGCCCCCAAATCTGACTCAAGATGCCCAATCCGCCTATTTGCACCTGTTCGAATCTATTAAGATTCAACCCTTTACCTTGATCCTGGGTGATTTTAACTTCCCAAACATAGACTGGAAGAATTACACATGCCAGAACACAAATGCCTAGGGATTCCTTGATTTTGTCAATGCAAATGCCTTGGAACAGCTAGTCGATACCCCCACAAGGGGTGATAATATCTTGGACTTGGTATTAACCAACATGAGTAACTACTGCAGCATCCCTATAGTATCATCCTCCCTGGTAAGAATGGACCACAAAGCGGTCACCTTCAAAGTCACCATTTCCCCCAACCCTCCTCTAGCTAGTATCAGACATAAACACTTCTCCAAAGCTGATTACAGCCTCCTGAGGGATGGTATAAATATCTTCACAGCCCCCTCCCCATCTGTAGGAACTGGCACCAATATCCAAAACTACACCAAAACACTGTACAAGCATTTATATAGATGCATGGAATCAGGAATACCGAAAGGACTAAATCATCCTCCACAAGGAAGAGTAAACCTGTCTGATGGACATCTGCAATAAATAAACTCTATAACAAAAGGAAAAAAACTGCTGTCCAAGACCAAGAAGGAGCGCGTGCCCAATTGGAAGCAATGTCTCCTTAGCCTGAACAAGCAAATAAGAGCAGTAGTGAAATCCTCCAAAGCAAACTTCAAGTCCAAACTGGCCACATCTACCAGAGACAATCATAAGGCCTTCTTCACATATGTCCGCAACCTCAAAGGAAGCACCCAGATCTGTTCAAAACTGGTGGTCAAGGACACCACACATACAAATGCTGTAGATATAGCAAACTTGCTGGCTGACAGATTCAGAGAAACCTTTACCCCTCTGCCCCCCCATCAGTAAATCAGGACATCCCCAGTACCTGCCCCTTCCCCTTATATCTAGAGAACAGGTCATCACTGCTGTCTCAAAGGCAAAAGATCATCCTCCATGGGACCTGATAACATCCCAGGCTGCATCCTACGTGAACTCAGTCAGGAACTTGAGTACTGGCTTTGTCCCAGATGAGTAGAGGACAGCCACTGTCATCCCTTTACACAAAGGTGGAGCGTCCACCAATCCGTGAAATTATAGACTCATCATCCTAACTAGCCTGGGTTCGGACTTGGGGCCTCTGTTATTTGGGATATACTTTTCTGAGGTGCAGGCCAAAACCAGTGGGCTATGGCTGACCAAGTTTGCAGATGACTGCAAGCTGGGTGCTGTCATCAATTCCCCTAGTGATGTGGACATCCTCCAAGAGGGACTCACACAGACAAATGACTGGTGCCAGAAACATGGCCTCAAGCTGAATACCAAAAAATGCATCATCATCCCCTATGGGGAGAGTGACGTCCCCACAAATTATCACATTAATAACAATGTCCTAAGCACTCAATCAGTCGTGAGGGATTTGGGTACCCAGGTTGATAGCAACCTGACTTTTGACCACCATGTTGCTTCTGTTGTACGGAAAGCCTTCTACATGGCCCACCTCATAAGTAAGAGTATCTCATCCAGGGACAAGGAGATCATAACATCCCTGTATTCTTCCCTTATAAGGTCCATTATTGAGTACAACACCCATTTTGGCATGTACCTCGCAAAGCACATACAGCAACTGGAGAGATCACAGAGGTTCCCCACCAGGAGAATCCAGGGCCTCAATCATCTACCATACACAAATAGGCCAAAAGCCCTATCCCTCTACTCAATTTGACTCCTCAGAGGTGACCTCTGTCTGGCATACAAGGCATTTACGGACCCTACCTTGATGGGACTGCTGTATATCTGCAAGTCAAGCTCCACTCGAGTAACCTGCACATGGCCGAAACCTGGTCTGTGATATCAACAAGACTTGTTGGTGGGACAGATTTGTGTCCCAGAGACTCCCCCATCTGTGGAATAGACTCCCTCTCTACATCAGGCAGAGTACCTCTTTACCACTTTTTAAGCACAGCCTGGATAACTGGATGGGAAACAGAAAATATACCCCTGGGATTCCACCCATGTCCCTGCTGGATAGGGGCATCGGGTGCTGATTTGTCTAAACATGGGCTAAACTCCTGGCTAGTCTTATAAGGAACTCAAGGCCAATAGCCTAGTAACCTCCTATGATCCTATGGTAAGAAGAGACTTATTTCTCCTGTAACATTCTGGTGCAAAATGCTCACACATATCACTAGAAGCATCTAAGTGTTCTCATCCCAGACACACTATGCATAAGGAGTGGGTGCCCTGAGGGGGAGTCTTGTGTCTATGTTTAGAACATTTTCAGAAGTCTCAGACATTGTACATATCCAAGCTAGCTGCAGCACAAATGCCAGCAAGAAAGTCCCTGAGTAATGCTCTGCACAAGCACACATCACAAAGCACTAGCAACAACTATCCAATACCAGTCAGTTGCACAAGTCAAAAAATTAAGAATAAGTTCATTACCAATACAATGAAAAGCCCCTAACAAGACTATGACCTAAATGAGAGCTTCAAGGAAGACACCTCCAATGTACCTATATCAGATACCAAATAAGCAAGTCTGAACTAGCGGGCTAAGCAAATAGAAAAATGTGATCTGATTTCTTGGAAAAATTAGAGAAAAGGCATACCACAAAAAAAAAAAAAAAAAAAAAAGAAAGAAAAAAGAAAAAACTCAAACACTTGAATAAGCAAGCCAGGAAGCACTTCTTGATGCTATTGCTTACACAGGAAATAAAGTTTAAAGAGAGATGTGGAGGTGTGATGCATCACAAGGATAACGGGAGGAGTTTCAAGTCTGGGAGAGTCGCAGAAGTGCTAAGCAACTACTGCCTGAAGCTACCAGTCCTGCTGTTAAACCGAACACAATGGATCATGTAAGATCTAAAGTTAGCTATTGTAACAGCCTTGATAACACTTCTTAACATAAACTATGTGAGAAACAAAAACTGTTTACTGTACATGAATACTCAGTCCCTACTTACAAACTTAAACTACTGTATTTATGAAAAAAGGGAACATATTTGTGTGTGGCAGAAGTAACGATCTACCAGAATTGTTGACAATAATAGCTTCTTGCTCTGGTAGGAAAATAAGTGAAGCGTCTAAAAGAGGATTGCTGCTTATAACTCAAAAAGATCACTTCTTTTAATTTAAGACTTGCATATATTATAAATTTGCATTGTGAACAGTCCACAGTCACGGTCTATATACCAGCATGTTAACTAACTTCAGACAAAATTAACCTAGGCACTACAGCTCAGAGATAGTAACGTCTGCCATAACTATGCCTTATGATTGGCAGTCACTGACAACCAAAGACGTGAAGGGTGTTACCTAGGTGATCCATGTACTGGTAATACTTGCATTTAACATGAAGAGATCTCACACTTCAGAAGCTAGGCTCATCATGAAGGGTATTACCTAGGTGATCCACATATTGGTAATACTTGCATTTAACATGAAGAGGTCTCACACTTTAGAAGCTAGGCTCATCATGCTGAGGGTATTACCTAGGTGATCCACGTACTGGTAACACTTGCATTTAACATGAAGAGATCTCACACTTAAGCTAGGCTCATCATGAAGGATATTACCTAGGTGATCCACGTACTGGTAATACTTGCATTTAACATGAACAGGTCTCACACTTCAGAAGCTAGGCTCATCATGCTGAGGGTATTACCTAGGTGATCCAGTACTGGTAATACTCGCATTTAACATAAAGAGATCTCACACTTCAGAGGCTAGGCTCATCATCCTGAGGGTTTTCCTCTGCAACTGATGTTTAGGTGCTGAGTCCTTGTGTTGTCTCTTTTTCCTTTGCACCATGAAGATGAACTACTGGGGAATCACAGATTTCCAAGTTAGGATGGTATTCAAATGGGATTGTGATCCCCCATGTCTTTCCCACAGGCATGTTACTGATATTCATAGAAAGGTCCTTGGCAAGGTCTTCTGTTACATCCATCAAAACTTTGTGCTGATTTATTTTTAAGACTATGAGCAGCTATCTAGAGATCTCCTTCCTTAGAAGATGAGGGGAGAACCCTAACTCCTTCCTCCTTCATCTTCCCTGGGAGATAAGTGGTATCTCCCTGTCCTCTTCTTTCTTGAAATTCTTCTTGTTAGGGTTACCTGACTGACTTCAGTGGCTGCATGTTAGATATTTTGGTAGATTACCCAAGTCTAGTAACAAACTTTGATCTGGCTTCATCTGCAAGCTAGGAAGCACTTGTAAGGAAGAAGCATGAACAGATACACGGGACCCCACAAAATAATAGATTTAAATTAAACATATATCAGGAGTCATGAAACGGTGTGTTCTGTTTTGTCATTTAATTTGTAGTGCAGTTGCATATCTGAATGATACCTAATTACTATTAAAGCAGATTTTTATAAAGTCATCAAATGCCTTCTTGTATGGTTGAATAAATTAAGTCTTGAAACTATGCATTAGTTCCTAGTAGATGAAATGGTCTTCCTTTCTGTTGCTGCTTGTAAAAGTGTGATGTGGCTTCCCTCCTAGGATTGGGGGAGGCTTCAGGTAATACTGAGACTTCTCAATCAACATACATTCATATTAGTAGGATTAGGGTCCCAGGGATGATTTTCATTCAAGACTGCAATTAAGACATATCCATCCATTTCTAATTGTATCCAGTAATGACAGGCTGTTCCTTCACCTCTGTCTGTCTTCTGGATCCTCTGCTTTTGTAGGAAAGGTTGAACATATACTGCTGCAAGCACAACATGGCCTGAATGCCTTGGATTTGGCTGTTGTGCAGTCCTATAGTAGATTCCAACAAAGTTGTTTTTCCTGCTCCATTTCTGTCATCAAATCAAATTATTATTTACTGTCATGGCTTTGATTTCAGCTGTGTTTATTAGGAGTTTTGATAACAGTGTTGTCAAGGTATTCATTTCATCACTGTCAGAGTGTCTTGGCTATGAGAATCCTCACTACATGCTTCAGGCAATGTGGGTGTCTTCATCAAGACTTTTGAACAGAAATGCCTATGGCACACAGAGGACAGCAAAGCTCATTCCATGTACAACAGCAGGTTTTCTTCTACCAAATCGTATACACATTTATACAATAACGGTTCAATACTATTCAAAAATGAGCATGCTGACTGGGCAGCCCAACCAGTGTGCCTGTTGTAAATCAAGCATATACCACTACAAAAAAAGTCTAGCTGCTGAATACTATTGAGCAGCTAGAGTTTTCTATTAGCATATGCCAAGGAATACACCAAAATATGGGAAAAATCAGGTATGTTCTGCAAAACTAAACAGAGACTAATATAATTTTCCTCATATTTTTGTATTGTCCCTGTACGTGTCTATTTTTAACAGTTAAAAAACAAACAGCAACAGAGATTCTCTTTTCTCCATCACTTCTCATGCACTGATTCACTGTGCTTGGGAAAGTAAGTACCATACGCTTGCGCTGTACATCAGTTTAGCGAAGACAAAGTAGAAAAAGACTGAGTGCCCTTGTACAATCACATTTAGAAAGGTAAGTCATTTCTTGCTTAAATAACATTATTGTATAAAAGCATTAATCCACTTCTGTCTGTAGGTATATCAAAATTTACCCATGGTTGGCTTTAATTAGTCACTCGGGCTTCACCATTGTGATCAAACCACACAAACCATGGGTAAATCATGATATACCTACACATATTCATAGATTATTGCTTTAGGAACCTGTTCATTCTGTCCATCCAGCCTGACCAATGGATTTGAATTCTCAGCTACAGAATACATGGGCAGATCATGCCAGGAGACCCTTGAGGACAGTGGCTCCAAAAGATGCTCTAACCCTTCAGATGATGTCTAGTTTATATGGCTTAACAAAGGTATGCAATGTAGACCAAGCTGCTGCAGCACAGATTTTGTCATTTGAAGGGTTTCTAAAGAAGGCTGCAGACATACCAACAGATCTTGTAGAAGGAGCCTTCAGACTGCATGGTAAGTGACAGTTGTTAGCAGAATAAATACAGGTAATGCAATCACAAAGCCATGGAATTTTAGACCTCAGCCTACTCAATGCAAAGGATACAAAAAGCTGAGTATCATTTCACATGGTTTAGTTCTGTGCAGGTAAAACCCTGGCAGCTGATGAACGTGGAGGAAGTATTCCTCCTTTGTTAGAGTGACGGGAAAATACTGCTAGGTGAATATGCTGGCTCAGATTTGTTTTGAATGCCACCTTGGGAACAAAAGAACGATTTATGAGCAGTAAGACTCTGCTCTTGTGAAACACTAAGAAAGGCACTTTAGAGGACAGGGCTGTAACTCTGATATTCTTCTGGCCAAAGTTATTGCTACCAGAAATAAAGTCTTGCAAGAGAGAACTTTCTTTGAAATGAAAGCTGCTGGCTCAAAAGTGTGCGTGTGTGTGTGTGTGGGGGGGGGGGGGGGTCGGGGCTCATTATATCTTTTAGAACAAAACTGTGGTCCCAAGAAGGGACCAGTTATCTAATGAGAGGACAAAGAAAAAAAGGCTAAAGGCTTTAGAAAGCCTATGCAAAGTTAAAGAGCAGGAGTAAACATCGTGGGTTAAGTTGTAGATTGTGGTCAATTGCACTTTAATAGTCAAAAAACTAAATCCTAAGGAAAATGTATGCTACAGAAAAAAATAATACTTCAGAAATAGAGGCTTTAAAAGAGTCTATTCCTTGAGCTGCCTCCAAAAAGAAAATAAAAATGTTTCCATTTGCAACAGTATACAGTACAGGTATTTTTCTGCAATGCAGAAAGGTCCACACCATATCATGAGATAAAGCAGGGTTTCTGGTCATTGCTGGAACTGGAGAAACTAGGTGGTCAGGTTGAGAAGATCCAAGAGAGGTGACTCAGAAGAGTGAGAAAGCAGATCATTCTCAGGATCCAACAGCTGGGGGTGGGGCTCCCTGATGTAAAGCTTCATTAGGGGAAATCAAATTTGCCTAGGCCAATAAGAGGCAATGAGGATGACCATGGATTTTCATCCAATTGCTTGCTGTATGAATCTGGACATGAGGGGAAAGAGAAGGAAATACATAAAGGGGCCAAGATGGGGGGCCAAGATGGCCACTGACTGACTTGACCATCTGTCAAGGACTGCACCTTTGAGGCGATGAGGGCAAAGAAACTGTAGCACTTGTTATCTGGCAAGGCAAAAAGGTCACAGCATGGGTAGCCTCAGCAATGGAATATTTGACATACCACAGCTGGGTGAGAGCAAGGATAGCCTCAGTGATGGAATATCTGACATACCACAGCTGGGTTGAGAGACCACTACTGAGGCAAAAAGAATGGACCTGCTGAGCCTATTGGCAAGACAGTGGCTCATACCTGAAATGTGCATTGCAACCACCCATTGCCACACTCTCATGGCTCCTTGGCATAAAGGATAGGACCTAGTTCCTGCCTGCTTGTTGATGTACCAAACTAATGTTATGTTGTTGGTTTATATAGAAATCACTCCTGAAGGCAAGAAATCCTGTAACACTAAGAAGACTGCTCTTATTTCCAGAACACTGATGTGACATTGGCTCCTCATTGTCTCCACATATCTTGGACTATCTTCCCCTGATAACATCCCCACCCTAAGGAGAAGGCATTGTCATCACTTTTGCGGGAGGTAGTGTCATAAATGGTATTCCTAGGAAGACAAAGGAGGAAGTTAGCCACCATCACAACTGGACATTGAAAAGATGAGTGATAACCATTGCAGCAGAAGGATGATCTGATACCTGTGATCATTGTACCCTGAGTAGCCACGGCAGCGCTCTCATTTGAAATCTGGCAAAGTGAACCATTAGTATAGAAGAAGCCATCAGCCCCAATACTCATAGGATTAGAATCACAGGATCATAGGATCATAGGAGGTTACTAGGCTATTAGCCCTAAGGCCTCTACAAGCCTAGCCATGTTATACCCTTGTTCCCTTATGGACCAAGATATATAGTCTATGTTTGCATGTGAATCTAAGATCAACATTGGCTGCCCCTGTCTAAGAGGGACACAAGTGAAACCCCCAGTATAAATTTACAGTTTCCCATCCAGTTGTCCAAGTTACACTTAAATAGGGTCATTGAGGAGCTTGGTTTTACATAAACTGGGAGTTTGGTCCAGAGGATGGGAAATTAGGATCACTGGGCAGGAAAACTGAAGGAGGTTTTGGACTAAGTACCTCAAAGTCGGAGTCCTTTCTGAGTGAAGAAGAAACAATGCCTGCAGGTTCCATTTTTTTGTAGTTTATAAAAATGCCAAGGTTGAACAGCTGAAGCAAGCAGTCTCTGGCTTTGATAAGGGATTCCTTTGCTGTTGCAGTAAGGAGCCAGTCATCTCAGTAAGGAAACATGCAAAGTCCCTATAGCTACAGATGAGCAGCCAGTAGCACCATGCACTTGGTGAAAACCCAGCGGCTGCGGTAAGACCAAAAGGCAGGGCTCTGAAATGAAAGGAACTGGCTCCCAAGCAGAAATGCAATGTCTCCTGAATGTTTTAGCTATTTTGATATGAAGATAAACATCTTGACATTCAATGGAGTACTTCCAGTGTGTTCTGCCTGTAGAAGAGGCAAGATCATTCACACCATGACCATTCTGAAAGGGGTATTTGTTAAATGCTTGTTGAATTCACTTAGGTCCAAGATTGGTCTGAAGTCCTTGATTTTCTTTGGAGTCAAAAAAGAATCATAAATGAAATCCTGATCCTGTCTGATCTGGTGGGACTTACTGGATGGATGTTTTGTGAAGAAGACAGAGAGAAAGAAAAAGAATTACTCTTATTGCCACTTTTGCCGATAAGGTGGCACTTCTGAAAGAGGCTGATGTGGTATGGGAGGAGGATGGGAAAAGAGAATTATATTGGCTATGGATATTACTCCTGTTATCTGAGAAACCTGAAAGATGGCCATCCACATAGGAAATAAGAGGAATAAATGACCCTCCAACTGCCTCCAGTGGGAAAAAGTAATGTAGCCCTTCAGGAATGGTTAGGCTGCCTGTCAGAGAAAAGTCCATGGTAGCCCTGGTTCTGTGTACCCCCTCAACCTCTGGGTTTGCATTCATTGAAGACGCCATCTCTTGCCAAGGCCACCCCTCTCAGAAGTGGAGTCAAAGGACTGATGTTGGGATTTTTGAAACAACAGGGACCTGGATTCCTTTTAGTTCCTGTTATAAAACTACTGTGGGCTTTCATGTTTAACATCTGCAGCAGATAGTGTATTCCATCCTGTCACACTCCTGTGTCTTTTTTTATGGAACAAACAAGGAAGATCCATCATATGGGGCATTAGTAAAGGATTCTTTAAGGATATCTTCAACATTACAAAGGCAAAGGAAGGCATGATGTCTAATCATATTGCCTGCTCCCGCTGCTCTTGTTAATCTATCAGCTGCATTATGCAAAATAAATATGAAGAGGTTGGTGATGCTGAACATAGAGCCAAAGGTGGTTTCTAATTACTTCACAGAATCAGGGGAGGGCATTCTTTTTAAACTGGCTAGTTCTTGCTCAGCTAGGGCTCCCTGAAAATAGTTCATACGGATGCAGAGTTCAAGCCCCTAAGACTGAAGGTACCTGAAGCATATGCCCACTTCCCCAACCTATCTATTAGCCAAGGCTCCTTGTTAGTTGGATGGAAAATGTTATACCCTCTACAAGAATTACAAGGGGACAATGTGATCAAAACTTTTAGTTATGTACTCACCATAACTTCAGATGTTTGGGATCCATCTCACCTACATTCTGACTGATGGGTTCGGAGCCGACCCCTCGGCTCCGACTCGGCACGCTTATGCCAAAGAGCGAAGTCTCTTATTGGCTGAGCTTACTATATCCCAGGATGCACCACTACCAGTCCCCTAGATCTAGTTTGTCCGCATACATACACAGACACACATGCTGCTTATATAACATCGTCAGATGAAACAAGATAAAAAACAGTAGAACTCAAAACCGTTCAATCTCTTCTGATCTCCAAGGCAGGGGGAAGGAGGGTGGGTATTAGGAATGTAGGCGAGATGGATCCCAAACATCTGAAGTTATGGTGAGTACATAACTAAAAGATGTTATGTGATCCTATCTCGCCTACATTCTGACTGATGGGACAGTGTCCCTAGCACCTGAATCCTGGGTGGCTCACTGGAAAACACTCCTGAGTACCGTGGAACCAAATGATGCTCGCCCTTTAGATGCCACATCCAATTTATAGTGGGAAATGAAAGTGTGCGGGTTGGACCAAGTAGCCGCAGCACAAATCTCAGAAATAGCGAGCTTGGAATGAAAAGCAATAGAAGTAGCCATAGCTCTGGTAGAGTGAGCTTTGATAGATGTTGTAAGTTGCTTATTTGAAGAGGAATAAGCCTGAGTTATACAATCTCTAATCCATTTGGAGATAGTAGCTTTAGTGATGGTTTTACCCAATTTATTATCTGAAAAGGACACAAACAACTGGTCTGATTTTCGAATTTGCTGAGTCCTGTCTAGATAGAAGCACAATTGCCTGTGAACATCCAATTTATGGAGGGTGTACTCCGCTTCATTGGAGAATTTTGGAAAGAAAACTGGTAGCTCTAGAGATTGTTGGAGACAGAGATTAGAACAAACCTTTGGGACAAAAGATGGGTTAGGCCTAAGTGATACTCTATCCTTGTGAAAAATCAAGTACGGTGGTTTGATAGATAGGGCTTGAAGCTCTGAAACTCTTCTTGCAGAGGTAATTGCAACTAAGAAGGCAGTTTTCTAAGACAGATATTTTAACTCACATGTAGCAGCCGGTTCGAAGGGGAAGATGTTAAGGCACAAAGTACCAAATCAAGATCCCACGGAGGCAGGATGAAAAACTGGGGGTCTTAACAGCCCAGCACCTTTAATGAAAGTTTTGCATAATCTGCTGCTCATCAACGGTGGATCCATGGATTCGTGAAATTTAGAGATAGCTGCTAGTTGGACTTTAATAGTAGAGACTGAAGATCCTTGATTAAACAAGGATGTTAAAATTTCAAAACCTCTGGTATCAGGGCAGTGATAGGGTCTAAGCCCCTGAGTTGAGCCCAGATAGCAAACCTCTTCCACTTACTGAGGTACAATTTCTTAGTGGTGGGTTTGTGGGCCGAAGATAAAATGTGAATAACTTCCGGGTCTAAGGTGTGATTTCTGACTAAAGTCGGAAGTGGAGGAGCCAAGCTGTCAATTTCAAAGTGTGAAGGGACTGGTGTTGTCGTCCCGACTGATGAATCAGCAGATCCGGAGTTAGATCCAAAAACCAAGGATCGTCCACAGCATGTTTCTTCAGGTAGGGAAACCATACCTGACGAGGCCAGTGCGGAGCAATTAGTATCATTGTGGACCCCAATTGAGAAGCTTTCTGGATGACTTTGGGGAGAAGTGGAACCGGAGGAAAGGCATAAAGTAGTCCTGTTGGCCAAGGTTGGACCAGAGCATCCATAGCTGCCTCCCCCTGACGTGGAGTCAAGGAGAAGAACCTTTTGCACTTTGCGTTTTGTGGTGTTGCAAATAGGTCGCAGCACGGGTCCCCCATCTTCTGAAAACCTGAGCTGCTACTGTTTCGTTCAGGGACCACTCGTGAGGAGAGAGAATCGTCCTGCTTAATCTGTCTGCCAATATATTGGATTTCCCTGGAATGTGGGTCGCTACCAATAAACGGTTGGTAGCTACAGCCCATTCCCACACCCTCATGGCCTCTCTGCAAAGGGGTAAGATCTGGTCCCTCTTTGTTTGTTTAGATACTAGACCACCGACATGTTGTCTGTGTGGATAGCGTTATTGCCTTGTGGGAGTAACTTGTGGAGGCCTGTAGGGACAGAAGTACAGCCCTCATTTCCAATACATTGATATGGAGAAAGGTTTCGTCTGGAAGCCAAGAACCCTGAACTAACCTGCCCAGACAATGCCCCCCCCACCCTGTCTGGGAGGCATCCGTCGTCAGGGTGGCCACGGAGGGATAACAAAAGGTCTTCCCTGATTCAGATTGGATGGCTGAAGCCACCAGCGGAGGTCCCGTTTGCACGTTTCTGTAATCATAATGGGGTGATTGAGGGGGAGATTCTGAAAGGACCATTGAGTCGATAACAGCCACTGAAGAATCCTCATGTGCAATCTTGCCAGTGGAACTAAGAGAACCGTGGGAGACATCGAACCTAAAAGTTGCAGGACCATCCTGGCTGGGGCTTTGGATCTTGAAAGCAGGGCTTGAACTTGACCTTGTAAAGTTTGAATCCTTTCGGTAGGAAGAAAGCGCATCAATTTTGAGTCTATCTCTGCTCCTATGAACCTTATGCGCTGAGAGGGCAGCAAGACAGACTTTGACCAATTGAATGTAATTCCCAGGGTAGCACCCAGGGAGATGGTGGCTTTGAGGTTGTCCATTAGTAGATGCCTAGTGGTGGCAGTCAGGAGCCAGTCGTCCAGATAGGGAAACACTTGGAATCCAAGACTCCTCAGGTGAGCAGTCAATACTGCCAAACACTTGGTGAACACCCTGGGGTCTGTGGTGAGACCAAAGGGCAGTGCACAAAATTGGAAATGACTGTCTCCCAGGCTGAAGCACAGATACCTCCTGGACGCCTGATGTATCGGTATGTGATAATAGGCGTCCTTGAGATCTATGGAGCACATCCAAACATCCTTCTCCAACAATGGGAGAATGGATTGTAAAGTGACCATTCGAATTTGGATTTCATGACGGATTGGTTTAGTTTGCTGAGATCCAATATTGGTCTCAGGTCCCCTGTCTTTTGGCACTAAAAGAACCTTGAGTAATTTCGGATCCGATCTGGTCTGTGGGGACCGGTTGGATGACTCCTTTTCTAGCAGCTTTGGCTTCTGCGGCTGCAATTTCCCTTTGACTGGGTGGTGGGTCCGGGATTTTTGGACGGTGGGGGTGAGTGTGTGAAGGGAATGGTGTAACCTCCGGCAATAATCCGAAGCACCCATCTGTCCTGAGTGATGGACTCCCAGGCTTTTAGGTGCTTGGCAAAGCGGCACCCGACTGGCTCGAGCAGCACAGCCGGGCAATCCCTCATGAAGTGTGGGAGGCTGAAGAGCCACGAAAGGACTCGCGGTCTCCAGAATTGCGGGGCCCTCTGCCGCCTCTGGGACGGCGTCTCCCAGAAAAAATCCCCGTCCTCTGCCTCTGGAAGGGAATCTTCCTGCTGTTGAGGAAAAACTTACGTGATTTGCAGAACCACATCTTCCCTCCTCCTTTAGCCTTGGGATAAGGCCGAAGGGAGTGGAATAACGTGCACCTACAGCAGATAAAGTTTTTCCCTCTTGCTCACAGCGGGTAAGAGTGTCTTTAACCTTAGTTCCAAACAAAGAGGACCCATCAACGGGAGTGTCTGCGAAGGAAGACTTGAAGGCCTCCATAAAATGACACAAGGAGCCAGGCTTGTCTCCGTGAGCCACGCCTCTGACTGCCGCTCTGCGCGCCCCTTCGGCCGCATATGAAATGAGCCCCATGGACGAAGTAGAAATCGAGGTAAGGATAGCCAACTGAGAGCTAACCGACTGGGCTAGCTACTCAGGTAGGTTACCTGAGAGGGAATCTGACAGCTCCTTGACCAGATCCCTCTGTAGCCTGGTAAAATGTGCCAAATAATTCAGGGACCTTAGTGTAAAGGCCGCTGAAGTCAGGGTGCGCTTCCCGTGCAGTCCATGCTCCTAGATTCCTTATTAGGAGGATGGACGGACGTTGAAGCCTCTGCCACGTCCTGTTGTGTAGCAGATGCCACCACCATGGCATCTACAGCCACGCCTTTTGTCAAGAAATCCTTCTCGGGTGGGGCAGACAAAAATTTGTTAGGGCGAGGAGGCACTGGTTCCACAGTATCTGGATGTTCCCACGCCCTCCGACAAACCAAATCCAGGAGCTCGTCGAAGGGCGGAGACACCCAGGAGGCGGAGGGCTGAGCCCCAAAGGCCTTGAGAAGCACTGACTCATCAGCAGAGGGGGGTTTGGATATCCAGCCGCCTCGTTGCTTGAGGATCTCTAAAATGTCTGCGAATGAGACATCATCCGAGGACGACTTGGGGACCCCTCCGCATCATCAAGATCAGTGTCCGATGTAAGAGACTCGGGAGTCCACGTGCTTCCTCTTGCACGATCTCTTCCTTGGGGCTCCTCTGAAGACAACTCCGAAGAACCCTCAGGAGGAGGAACCCCCAGTGGGGTAACCTCAGGCCCCGGGGCTCCGCTGCCTAGGGACAGGGGAACTGCCAAAGACCCAGTCTCCACACCCAGGGAAGGTGCCAGTAAAGCCGGAGAGATGGCCGAAGAAGACTTGGCCAAGGCACTCCTCATAGCTCTGAAAGCCGGACCCCCAGAATCCTGGGAGTGTCCGGTCCCCAGAGCCATGATAGCAGACGGAAGTCCCGCAGCCGAAGCACCGAGAGGGAGGCTCGGAACCGACAGCATAGGTCCCAAAACGTCACCCCCGGGTCCGGCCGAAGAAGTCCGCGTGTCAAACTCGGACCCGAAGGCCGGGGTTGGAGTAAGGGTCGGAGCCAACCCTAGGATCTCCACCGGCTCCAACAGCACCTGCTCCGACGGAAGCGGTCGGAGGAGGAATGGCAATGGCATGGGCTATCGGCTCCGAAGCCAATTGGGTCGGAGCCGAAACAAATTTTTTGAAAGACTGGAGACTGGAACAGTCTTTGGAGCACCCTGTCTATGTCCGAATCTGACATCCTCGATGACCTAGAGGACACTCAACCGGTTTGAGTTGGCCTCTCCAACGGCCCCAAGGGGCTAGGGGACCGGCTCCGAGGTGACTCGATGACTATCGGCGCCGAAGGAATACCCAAACTAGTTTCCATCGGTGCCGAGGAGGACTTAGGCGCCGAGGAGGAAGTGTCTGGGCGGACAACCTTCATCGGCTCCGAGACCAGTGGAGCCGATGAAGGTGACCGCCTCGATGCCCCAGCCATCAGCTCCGAAGCCAGAGGAGTCAAGACTGGAGGCATCGAGGCAGACGTTCGCCCTCGGCTCCGAAGTCCTTGGAGCCGAAGGAGAAGCCTGCCTATGTCTTTTGGCGGTCGGGTCCGACGGACTGGTCGGAGCCGACGCCCTTTTCTTTTTAGCAGGAGAAGGAGAGGATGCTAAAGCTTCTTCAAAAGAGGGTTTTATAAGGCCTTTCAAAATAAGCTTATTTTTCCTCTCTTGGAGGACCCTCGAGGAAAAAGCGTGACACACGCTGCAGGACTCCTGCAAATGTTTGGCACCCAAACAATATACACACAGAGAGTGGTCATCCGTGATAGACATTTTAAAACTACATTTAGTGCATTTTTTGAAGCCCGAAGGCCTAGGAGCCTGAGACATTATAAGAAAACTGAGTACTCTCTCACAGACAAAACTTTGTTGGGAAAGACTGACCCTACAAGATTAACTTGCCGTTTACAATGATAGCCAATTAAAATAAAGGCCAACTGAAGACATACAACAGTGAATAAAGTATACAGGAATCCAAGAACCCCTAAGGTTCAAAGGGATTAACCAACAGGAAAGGCCCTATGGATGAAGGAGCCTGTACCGAACAAACACCAATCACACACAAATTTTCTTACAAAAGTTTTCAAAACACACACACAGCACAGAGTAGCTGTTAAAACAGCTTTTTGTTAAAGAATTAGCAAATTTCTGACAGAAAAAGTTAGTGAAAGACACTACTTAGCTCAGCCAGCTCGAGACCACGTCTTTGCTAGTTAGCGGCAAACGAGATCTGGGGGACTGGTAGTGGTGCATCCTGGGATATAGTAAGCTCAGCCAATAAGAGACTTCACTCTTTGGCATAAGCGTGCCGAGTCGGAGCCGAGGGGTCGGCTCCGAACCCATCAGTCAGAATGTAGGCGAGATAGGATCACATAACATCTGTCTTTCCATAAGAAGTCTAAGTATCGTGTCTGGCTTTGTGGGAATACATTCAGAGGTGGCAGACTTCTTCCATGCTCTCCTGTGGCCAAGACAATAATGCAGTCTGTCAGAGGTACCAGCCAAGAAGTAAAGGGCCATAAGTGATAGGACTCAAACAGCACCTCCCTGTCTTGACTGGGCTGATCTGAAGGTCCTCACTGTCACCTCAGCAAAATGATTTTGCTGAAATTGGTGTCTTCTGCAGGGAATCGGATGAAACCTCTTGACTGAAGTGACTGACTCTGTAGAACAATCAATGTGCCTCCTCTTGCATGTACATTTCCTTGGTTCATTAGGAAATGGCAAGTCTGAATACTGACCCTGCAAAATGAACAATATTTTTAAGGCTATTACCATTGCTGTGACTCTGGAAAAACATAAAGATGTTGAGGCACAGAAGGAAGGGTGTCCTATGAGGGAGAAGACATAATACACATAATACACACACACACATAAATATATACTATACATGTACACACACACACACACACACACATACAAACGTGTGTGTGTATGCACATGAACGTGCATATATGTATATACATATGTACGTACATATAAGTATATACACGTGAAAAAAAATATACATAAGTTTATATGCATAAGTACACACACATATATATATATATATATATATATATATATATATATATACATATATGCGTGTGTGGTTTACTATCACATAGTCGATCCCACTTTGCTCGATCAACAAATGTGTGAAACACAGTTAGCAGAACCGTAATTGCGATTATTACATTGTCGAACCTTACAATAGCAAACATTCGCTATAGCAAGCTATGTGTCTGTGTGTGTGTGTGCATATAATTATATATATATATATATATATATATATATGTATATATATATATATATATATATATGTATGTGTTTATATATATATATATATATATATATATATATATATATTTATTTAGTGACATTTGTTAACCGGGTTTGTCCAACTGGGCTTGTGGCCCATTTTCAGTGGAGACCCGAGGAGAAAAGCTCCAGTAGTACATTTTTAAACAAGTACAATTTTAAACAATATTGATATAATAGCAGTTATAGCAAAAAAATTCACATATGTTGGGTCACATGCATAAATAAAGTTGCATTAAAAGAAGCTTAGTAACATAATTTTACATTGATCTAGTTCAATAGGTCAACAATAAAAATGTTTTGTTTGTATAAAATTATGCAAATGCATAGTAGACACAATGGCGAGAGAGGTGTAATGAGGTACTAAGTATGGACCTTTTGAGGGTACATAAAGGGAAGGAAGACTAGGTGGGGTCATGGCAAGGGCAGGTCCTGGAACTGAGAAAATAAGTTTTTAGTTCAGTTTCAAAGTGTGAGGTGTGGGAGATTGAACGCAAGTCAAGGGGAAGTTTGTTCCAAGCATGAGCAAGGGAGTGTTTGTAGATTAGTTTGCCTACTGACCTTTTTTGGGTGGTAGACATCAAGTAATTGTTGGTTAGAAGTATGGAGGGTCTGGGATGGGATATTGATGGAGACTAAGGAAGATAGAGATGGACAGAAGGAGGTTTTATAAAGAATAGAGTGTAGCATATGAAATTGATAAGATAGCAGAAATTGGGGAAATTCAAGCCATTGAAGAGAGTTTAAAGAAATGCAGTGGTGTGAGTTGTATGGGGAGTTAGTAATGAATCTGGCTATTATATGGTAAGTCTGTTGAAGTTTCTTTAGAGTGGAGGCCTGGATATTGGTAAGTACTGGGGTGGCATATAAGAGGGAGGGGAGGAGGAGTGCCTGGCCCAGGGTAAGTCTAGATTCAGGGGTTAGGAATTTTTTGTTCCGATATAGCAGACCTAGTTTCTGGTTTGTTTTTTTTATATACTGGAGTATGTGTAGGCTGAACTTTAGTTCGTCACCGATAATGACCCCTAGGAGTTTTGTATGAGTGTCAGGTTGGATAGTTGTATTGTTAGAAGATGTAACAAAAAAGGAGGTTTTGTGATGAGAACGAGAACAGGGAAGGAAACCTACCATTTTTGTCATTTTTCCCATCATCTATCACTACTGGAGCCCCTCTAGCTCCAATATTCATAAAATATCCATTCTGAAATCCTCTCTGTCAAATTCACATGCTCCTGTTTTTCCAAATGTGTCTTCCGCAGCACTGCTATTTGCACTCTGCATTTCTTAATATAAATCAATAATCTTACCTTTTTGTTTATACCTGTAAGGCCATCATATTTCAGGATAATATGGACAGCACAGCCATCATGATAAAAAAGCTATTATTCCCATCTGTTACACATGACAGTTTTTTGAGGTTTACTATCAAAATGCTGTACAGCAGTTATGCGAAACTTGGAAGGTCAAAAAGTACAGTTGTGTACACTTACCATAAATGTAGATGTTCGAGTGTATTCACTGTTGCAGTCATTACATTTGGGTAATCTGCTGGCAGGTTGCCCTCAGTTGGCCTGAATTCCAAAGTCTTGGGTCTTACGTTGGTTGCTGTCTCCTCTTCCATGACGTCAGGTCATCAGGGGGTATAAAACTTGCAGCCGACACCATTTTCTTTAGTTTTTCTTGCCCCAGATGTCAAGTGCCCCCAAAAAGGTAGCAAAAAAAAAAATATATATATATATATATATATATATATATATATATATATATATATATACATGCATCAATGTAAACTTTACCTTCATCTACAAGCAAATACACCACACAGGTTGTAGAAGATAGAGAAGGAAAGATAAACTCCAGAATGACAGGAGGATGGCTGGAGGGTAACCTGGACTGCAACAGTGAATACACTCGAACATCTACATTTATGGTAAGTGTACACAACTGTACTATGTTCTTCATGTTTCACTGTTGCAGCATTTGGGTAGAATCCCAAAGCTATGGTTGGGAGGCTGAAGCTAGACAGCATTAGGTGTGGCTATAAGGCCCTTCAGAACTGCAGTGGCAAAGCCTGCCCTGGACTTAGAGCAGAGAGGCAAATTATAATGCTTTGTAAAAGTGTGAACAGAACTCCAAGTAGCAGCCTCTAGAATGTCTTTGGTTGGTACTCCTCTGAGAAAGGCTGCTGAAGTAGCTGCAGCTCTGGTGGAATGAGACCTAATGCCCTTGGGCACAGGTTTACCATGGTGTAAGTAGCAGAAATGGATGCAGTGGCTTATCCACTTTGAAACTGTCTGCTTTGAAATAGCCTTTCCTTCTGATCCTGCAGCATATGTCACTAGTAATTGCTCAGTTTTTCTTAGAGCTTTAGTCCTGCTCAAGTAGAATCTTAGCTGTCTGTGTACATCCAAGGAATGCAAAATTCTCTCCCCCTTGTTCCGCGGATTTGGATAAAAAGTTGGCAGATTAATTGTTTGGTTAAGATCCACACTGGAAACCACCTTCGGCATAAATGTAGGATTTGTCCTCAGAGACACCCTGTCTGAGTAAAATATGATAAAAGGCTCTACAGCCATGAGGGCCTGTAGCTCTGAAACTCTTCTTGCTGAAGTAATTGCTAGTAGCAGAGCTGTTTTCCATGATAAGAACTTTATATCAGCGGTAGCAGCTGGTTCAAATGGAGGCAGGGTGAGCTTTTCCAACACATAAATACTGATAAAACAAACACCAACAGGGTAAGGTACCACCTCAAAGAATAAAGTAGCAAAGTCCAGTAAATAGAGGTAGATACTCCAAGACAATCGAAGCCAACCAGGAACTTAATGCAAGAAGTAAAACAAAATATCCTTTAATGCTGAAAAACAGTAAGCACTTTCGCGTTGCTCAGAACGCTTCTTCAGACTTCAATAAAAACAACAATACTAACACTGTTTTTATATACAGGAATAACCAATCAAACACATGTTATTCAAAAGATCCAATAGAACCAACAGGAATAATCACATGAAAAACATTCATTAGTTGATTCATGTATCACATGGCTTGAGGAATAAATATACATAGATTCCTTACAAAGACTCAGTGAAAAATACATAGTATATGAGTATTAATAATTTAAGAAGACCAAATGTACATACTCAAAGGATTTATAAAAAGAAGAAATGCTAAAAAAATTTGATATATAATATCAATCTATATATAAACAGTGTGTTTGCTAAAAATATATATATTTTTATATATTTAAAATTGAAATGAATAGCAAACAATGTAAGGGGGGTGGAGAGGTGTGTATGTATGTGTGAAGGGAGGGGGGAGAGGGGATAGGGGCTGGGGGGGGGAATTGAGTAACAAAGGAAAGTCAACAATAAAACTCAATAATACTAGCTGAAATTGAATGTGATTAAAAGAACATACATATTATAATATATGTCTATGAATATTAGCGTCTATAAGGCCTATCTGCTAAAAAGGGTCTCAAAGACAATTTGTCATTGAGCCCATGTCCTTTATCTGCTCTGAGCTTAATAATCCATTTTATCTCTTCTTGCTCTGTTTTATTACTAATATTGCCTAGTCTTTCAGTTATCTGTTGACGTCCTATAACCATGAAGCTAAAAATATGTGTAGATCCATTCTGCAGCACATGTCTCGCCAAAGCATTGACCTCATTCTCTCTATTTATCGCATAAATGTGTTCTCTGATTCTCTCCCTCAGAGTTCTATTTGTTTTGCCAACATAGAAACTCTGGCATTTCTTACACACCGCTAGATATATAACATTCCTAGATTTACAATCTGCATAGTCATTAAATTCATATCTAATGTTATTGTCAGGGTGTATAAACACATTAGAATTCATAATAAAATTACATTGATTGCAACTCCTACAAGCATAAGTGCCCTTTCTTTGCAAATTAATCTTATTGTTCCTATTGTTCTCATAACACAAATGACGTTTAAGAGATTTAGTATTCTTATAGCTAATGGCAGGTCTATCACCCACTGACCCCTTGATGTTATCATCTAAAAGCAAAATATTCCAGTTCTTATTTATTATATTCACAATAGAACTGTTAGTATTAGTATATGGAATCAATAACCTCTTTCTCCTATCTCTAGATCTAAATGGATGTTTATATGCTTTATTGCAATTCTTAATGACAGATGGTACAGTATGCTCATTTCTTGTGTGTTGTAAAGGTAATAAGTCCTTGTCTAAATACCCTCTTTCTATAAATTCATGATGCATGGTATCAACCGCTTGTAATAAGACATCATCCTCAATAATAATACGTGAGAAACGTGTCAACTGATTCTTCACTATATTCTTGTGAATATGTGGTGGGTGCATACTGGTCCTATGCAAAATAGCATTGCATCTACAGGGTTTCCTATATATATCAGATGTTAAATGGCCTCCATCTAACCGTAGTGTAACATCCAGAAAATCAATTTGAGTGGGTGAGGTTGTACCTGCAAAACTCAGGAAGGTGGTAGTGCCATTGATGTATGCCATAAAGTCATTAAGGGTGTCTGTGTCACCTTCCCAAATGAAAAGAATATCATCCACAAAACGTCTATAATATGTTATACATTTCGAAAAACTCATATGCTCCAATATATAGGTAACCTCCCAATATGCCATCACAAGGTTGGCATATGAGTTGGCGCAAGATGTTCCCATCGCCACACCTTGAGTTTGCAGAAAATAATCATTTTTAAAGAGAAAAACATTATTGTTCAGGACAATGTCCAAAAGCATAGTAACTCTTATAACATCAGAATTATTCATCCCTTTTCTCATCAAAAACAACCTCAAATAATCTAATCCTATGTCATTTGGTATACAAGTGAAAAGGGAGGCCAAATCTAAAGTTACAAGTGTAGCAGGTTGTGTGTTACCAATATTACCATTCTGGACTGACAAAGTCTCAAGAAGTTGCTGGGTATCTCGTAAAACAGAGTCAGTGGAATCCACCATAGGTCTGAGTGTTTTCTCTAAGAAAATAGAGATAGTTTCAGTTATCCACCCACGTCCTGACACTATAGGTCTAAGTGGGGGGTTAGTCATGGTCTTATGTATCTTTGGCAGACCTCTAATAACAGGTACGACTGGATCTTCAATTAAAAAGTACTTATATAAATTCTCATCAATAATTCCACACATGAGCATATCATATAAATCAGCATGCACTGAACTGATTAACTTGTTCAAACTTGCTTTATCTAATTTTTTATATGTAGATTTATCAGATAACATTGCATTCATAGTATCATTATAGAAAATACTATCTAATAACACTGTGGCACCACCTTTATCTGCTGATCTTATTGTAATACTATCATTACACTGTAACTCAGACAAAGCTTCCCTCTCTCCTTTAGATAAATTATAGAAATTAGGTCTCTTCTCATTACTTTCAAAATATGTTAACAAATCATTAGTGCAGGCCTTCTCAAAAGTTTCTAACAAGGGATGCATATTTGGAACAAAAACAGAGGGTTTCCTAAATACATTAGATTCAGCATTATCAACAGTATCATTATTAAACAGCATCCTTAATGCCACATTCCTAGTGAAACATTTAATATCCACTATAAATTCACTTACATCCACATCCTGTGAAGGAATAAAGGATAAACCTTTGTTCAATAACTTACTTTCAGAATCAGTCAATATGTGCTTAGATAAGTTTACCACTAAGTCCGTGTTATGGGTCTCAGGGTCTTCCTCTGAAACTCGAGAGGTCCTCCTGAATTCTTTCTCTTTTTTGTCGACTGGTGTGGACTCCATGACTGTCTCTGCTCCAATCCAAAAGGAAGCGGAAAAACAAGATGAGATTCTTCATTAAAGCGTATGCCTGCATCTGTCCCTATAGCTGTGGTGGTTTTCCTACGTACCACTTGTTCGTTAGTCAAGGGAGCTGTGCGTGAATCTGTAGCATTATCTAAATGCTCAGTTGTAGCAGAAACAGTTGGTGCTGCACAAGGATGAGCCAAACGTTCTTCATTAGGTGCAGCAGCTCTAAAATTAAAAGTAGAAGAATTGGCAGTGACCGAGTTCTCGGCGCTAGCAGGAAGAGCTGGCGCTATACAGGAAGTAGAGGGAGCCGCTGAATCAGCACTCACAGACAAAGGTGTCTCTATAGGACGATGTGTCTCAGTATTAGTATTCCTAAACGGCTGCCTTGGCCAAGAAAAGACATTCCCTTTCGAGAAGTCCGAACAGTCCCTTTCCATTTTCTTTTTCTTGGCTAAAAGAAGCCTGTGATCTAACGATTGCTAGGTAGCAGTCATTTCTGAATAAAAATCACGTTTTTGTGAGTCGGAAAGGACTCTGGCAAGTTTGTATTCTATAGATTGTATTTCCTTTTGTAGCTCTAATTCTAGTGTAGAATACTGTTCTACTAGAAGTCTCATGTAGCCAAAGCTGGTTTCTAAATTAAGTTGCTGCCATCTTGAGAGTAGACTTGGATAAGTAGAACCAAAGGTGGGCATTTTCAATATGCGTAGCCCTCTAGGTACAATTTTAAACTGAATACAGGCTTCCATATGCTTCTTCTGCCACTGTATATTTTTAATTCTACTCAAGGTATCTTCCAATTTCTTCATTAATTGCATAGTGTCTATATGTAAACCAGCATGAGTTTGTTTCATGGCTGCTTTAGCTAATTCCATGTATGACAACTTCAACAAGGGGTTGTTACTCACAGAAATAAGTTTAGTCAATTCTGACGTTGCAGATTCTGCACTCTCCTCAAGTGCAATCCTGGTTTCTTCTGTCATGTCCCCGATGGTGAAGAAAAAACACACAAATACTGATAAAACAAACACCAACAGGGTAAGGTACCACCTCAAATAATAAAGTAGCAAAGTCCAGTAAATAGAGGTAGATACTCCAAGACAATCGAAGCCAACCAGGAACTTAATGCAAGAAGTAAAACAAAATATCCTTTAATGCTGAAAAACAGTAAGCGCTTTCGCGTTGCTCAGAACGCTTCTTCAGACTTCAATAAAAACAACAATACTAACACTGTTTTTATATACAGCAATAACCAATCAAACACATGTTATTCAAAAGATCCAATAGAACCAACAGGAATAATCACATGAAAAACATTCATTAGTTGATTCATGTATCACATGGCTTGAGGAATAAATATACATAGATTCCTTACAAAGACTCAGTGAAAAATACATATATATGAGTATTAATAATTTAAGACGACCAAATGTACATACTCAAAGGATTTATAAAAAGAAGAAATGCTAAAAAATTTTGATATATAACATCAATCTATATATAAACAGTGTGTTTGCTAAAAATATATATATTTTTATATATTTAAAATTTAAATGAATAGCAAACAATGTAAGGGGGTTGGAGAGGTGTGTATGTATGTGTGAAGGGAGGGGGGGAAGGGGATAGGGGCTGGGGGGGGAATTGAGTAACAAAGGAAAGTCAACAATAAAACTCAATAATACTAGCTGAAATTGAATGTGATTAAAAGAACATACATATTATAATATATGTCTATGAATATTAGCGTCTATAAATCAAAATTTTTTAGCATTTCTTCTTTTTATAAATCCTTTGAGTATGTACATTTGGTCTTCTTAAATTATTAATACTCATATACTATGTATATTTATTCCTCAAGCCATGTGATACATGAATCAACTAATGAATGTTTTTTATGTGATTATTCCTGTTGGTTCTATTGGATCTTTTGAATAACATGTGTTTGATTGGTTATTCCTGTATATAAAAACAGTGTTAGTATTGTTGTTTTTATTGAAGTCTGAAGAAGCGTTCTGAGCAACGCGAAAGCGCTTACTGTTTTTCAGCATTAAAGGATATTTTGTTTTACTTCTTGCATTAAGTTCCTGGTTGGCTTCGATTGTCTTGGAGTATCTACCTCTATTTACTGGACTTTGCTACTTTATTTTTTGAGGTGGTACCTTACCCTGTTGGTGTTTGTTTTATCAGTATTTGTGTGTTTTTTCTTCACCATCGGGGACATGACAGAAGAAACCAGGATTGCACTTGAGGAGAGTGCAGAATCTGCAATGTCAGAATTGACTAAACTTATTTCTGTGAGTAACAACCCCTTGTTGAAGTTGTCATACATGGAATTAGCTAAAGCAGCCATGAAACAAACTCATGCTGGTTTACATATAGACACTATGCAATTAATGAAGAAATTGGAAGATACCTTGAGTAGAATTAAAAATATACAGTGGCAGAAGAAGCATATGGAAGCCTGTATTCAGTTTAAAATTGTACCTAGAGGGCTACGCATATTGAAAATGCCCACCTTTGGTTCTACTTATCCAAGTCTACTCTCAAGATGGCAGCAACTTAATTTAGAAACCAGCTTTGGCTACATGAGACTTCTAGTAGAACAGTATTCTACACTAGAATTAGAGCTACAAAAGGAAATACAATCTATAGAATACAAACTTGCCAGAGTCCTTTCCGACTCACAAAAACGTGATTTTTATTCAGAAATGACTGCTACCTGTCGTTAGATCACAGGCTTCTTTAGCCAAGAAAAGAAAATGGAAAGGGACTGTTCGGACTTCTAAGGGAATGTCTTTTCTTGGCCAAGGCAGCCGTTTAGGAATACTAATACTGAGACACATCGTCCTATAGAGACACCTTTGTCTGTGAGTGCTGATTCAGCGGCTCCCTCTCCTTCCTGTATAGCCAGCTCTTCTGCTAGCCGAGAACTCGGTCACTGCCAATTCTTCTACTTTTAATTTTAGAGCTGCTGCACCTAATGAAGAATGTTTGGCTCATCCTTGTGCAGCACCAACTGTTTCTGCTACAACTGAGCATTTAGATAATGCTACAGATTCACGCACAGCTCCCTTGACTAACGAACAAGTGGTGTGGAAACCACCACAGCTATAGGGACAGATGCAGGCATATGCTTTAATGAAGAATCTCATCTTGTTTTTCCGCTTCCTTTTGGATTGGAGCAGAGACAGTCATGGAGTCCACACCAGTCGACAAAAAAGAGAAAGAATTCAGGAGGACCTCTCGAGTTTCAGAGGAAGACCCTGAGACCCATAACACGGACTTAGTGGTAAACCTATCTAAGCACATATTGACTGATTCTGAAAGTAAGTTATTGAAATAGAAGTTATGTTCTTATCATAAAGTTCCATGTTAGTTGTCTTCTTCTCGCCTTCTTCTTGCTGGATGGGTTCGGAGCCGACCTCGGCTCCGACTCGGCCACTCTAAAAGCTCGAGAGTTGGTTCCACCGGCTCGAGGCTCCCCACAATGCTAGGTGTGAGTTACCTCAGATCTCGTTTGTAAGCTAGGCCCAGCTTATAATAGTAACAGAATAACTATAAACAAAGTCCACCTCTATAAACCAGGGAGAAGAGAAGGGTGACCTACATCCTGATCCAGGAAAATATGCACAGCAGCATATACCTAAAGTAAAGAGGTGGTAGAAAGAGAGGTCACAATCAAAACTCCTCTAGGTCTGTCCAGGCCAGGGGAAGGAGGGTGGGGCAAGAAGAAGGCGAGAAGAAGACAACTAACATGGAACGTTATGGTAAGAACATAACTTCTATATGTTAAGTTGTCTATCTCGCCTTCATTCTTGCTGGATGGGACCGTCCTAGCACCTTGTCCCGGTGGCCTAACGGAACAGACTCTTGAGAACAGTGGAACCAAAGTTAGCTCTATGCCTAGAAGCTAAATCCAACTTATAATGAGAAATGAAAGTGTGAGGAGTAGCCCAAGTAGCCGCTGCACAAATGGTGTCAATAGGCAGTCTGTCTTGGAAGGCTATAGAAGTAGCCAAAGCTCTGGTAGAATGGGCTTTAGGTTTGTTAGGCAGCTTTTGGTGTCTAATTTCATAAACAAGGGAAATCAGAGATGTTAGCCATCTAGATAATGATACCTTTGAAACTGAATGTCCCTTTCTGCCTTCTGCATAAGAGACAAACAGCTGGTCAGATTTTCTGAATTGTTTGGTTCTATCCAAATAGTACCTTAACTGACGATGAACATCTAGCCAATGCAATTTTTGTTCAGACCTGTTAGAATATTCTGGAAAAACACAGGAGGTCAATGCTTTGATTTAGGTTAGACATGAGGCTATCTTAGGTAAAAAGGACGGGTTGGTTCAGAAGATACCCTGTCCTTATGGAACAACAGATAAGGAGGTCGACAGCTGAGTGCATGAAGTTCTGAAACTCTTCTAGCTGAAGTAATAGCTACCAGAAAGAGTGTCTTCCATGATAGCAATTTTAAAGAACAGGAGGCTGCAGGTTCGAAAGGGGAAAGAATCAAAGAACTAAGAACTAAATTTAGGTCCCAAGGAGGAGGAGGATTTCTTATAGGAGGTCTGAGTAGAAAAACTCCCTTCAAAAAGGCTTTGCAAAGCTTGTGGGACATTATGGCAGACTCTGAAATGCCCACATGAAAGTTAGAAATAGCTGTCAATTGAACTTTAAGAGTAGAAGGAGATGAACCTGCATGGAAGAGTTCAGCTAGAAAATCAAGGACCATTTGGATGGAAGCAGTGAAAGGATCTATGTCCCTTCCTTGAGCCCAATAGGCGAAACGTTTCCACTTACTCAAATAAATCTTCCGAGTGGAAGATTTATGGGAAGCTATCAAAATATCTCGGACAGAGTGAGATATTTGAGGAAGCCTGGCTAAGGTTGGAATTGGAGGAACCAAGCAGTGAGGTTCAGAGAGGGAAGGGAGCGATGAAACTGACCCGACTGATGGATCAAAAGATCTGGAACTAGGTCCAGATGCCAAGGTCGCTCCAACAGAAAATGATGTAGAAAGGGGAACCAAACCTGTCGAGGCCAGTAAGGAGCAATGAGGATCAACGAGGCCTTCTGAGCGATAGCTTTCTGTATCACTTAAGAGATAAGTGGGAAGGGAGGAAATGCATACAGAAGTCCCCGGGGCCAAACTTGGACTAGAGCGTCTCTGCTGGGCTGGCCTGGTAAAGGGAATAGGGTGAAATAATCTCTGCACTTGCTGTTTTGGGGAGTAGCAAAAAGGTCGCAGCAAGGCTGACCCCACTTGAGAAAAATTTCTCTCACAACAGAGTCTTTCAGAGACCACTCGTGAGGCATGAGGATAGCTCTGCTCAACTTGTCCGATTTGATTGGACTTCCGGGATGTGCGTTGCTATCAGAAACCGCTGAGAAGAAATCGCCCATTGCCACAGTCTGAGTGCTTCTCGACACAGGGTGTAGGACCTGGTTCCGCCTTGTTTGTTGATATACCACACTACAGACATATTGTCCATCTGGATTGCTATCGTTCCCAAGGGAAGAGAGTCTTGAAGGGCTTGCAACGCTAAAAGCACTGCTCTCATCTCTAGAACATTTATGTGCAAGTGGCATTCATCTGGTTGCCATGTGCCCTGGACAGTTCTGCCCTGATAATGCCCTCCCCACCCGATCAGGGAGGCGTCCGTTGTCAGAGTAGCAACCGGAGGAAGGGACAAAGGGTCTTCCCAATAAGAGCTGAGGGAAGACATCCACCACAGAAGATGATTCCTGCATGTCTGCGTAATCATAATGGTGTGGGACATCGGAAGTTGCTGGTATGACCATTGTGAAGAGCATCCATTGAAGGATTCTCATGTGGAATCTGGCTAATGGAAGCAGAGGTATGGCAGCCGCCATAATCCCCAACACTTTCAGAACTAACCTGGCTTTGATTCTGTTGCTGCTGAAGAGGCGAGACCAGTTTATGTATGTCTGTTATTCTCTGATCTGTTAGTCTCGCAGACATGTTGACTGTGTCTAGATTTGCCTATGAAGGTAATAGTACGACAAGGCGACAAAACAGACTTTTCGCAATTTATTGAAATGCCTAAATTTTGACAAATGCGAAAGGTGTAGTCCCTGGCCATTAGAAGAAGATGCTTGGTGGGAGCTGTGAGGAGCCAGTCGTCCAAATATGGAAACACCTGGAATCCTTGACGTCTCAGGTGAGAAGCTACCACTGCCATGCATTTGGTAAACACCGGGGCAGTGGTGAGACCAAAGGGCAGGGCCCTGAATTGAAAATGACTGGTTCCCAGCCTGAAGCGGAGAAATCTTCTGGAGCGTCTGTTCATTTTTATGTGATAGTACGCATCCTGAAGGTCTATAGAGCACATCCAGTTTCCCTTTCCCAAAAGGGGAAGGATGGACTGCAGCGTGATCATCCGAAATCTTGTTTTCTTGACTGACTTGTTCAAGATACTGAGATCCAAAATTGGTCTCCAGTCCCCTGTTTTCTTTGGAACTAAAAAGAACCTGGAGTAGATTCCGGATCCTTGCTGGTCTGCTGGAACTGGCTGAATTGCTCTTTTTGCAAGCAACTTTGAAATTTCCAAAGCTGCAAGATCCCTTTGAGCGGGTGGAACATCTGGAAGGGATTTTTTTGATTGGTTTGGAATGCGAACGAAGGGAATGGAATAGCCTTCAGAAATGATGGACTGTACCCATTTGTCTTGAGTCAGGGATAGCCAGGCTTCTGGGTACAGTGACAATCTTCCCCCGACTGCCTCCGAAGATGGGCAGTCGGGCAACACCTCAGGGATGCTGAAAGGGCTTATCAGAGAAGGCTTCTCGATTGCCCTGGTTCTGCGGACCCCCCCTGCCTCTAGGGCGACGTCTACCATTGTTGTTCCCCCCTCAGCCTCTGGCGGGGAACCGACTCTGTGCTTCAGGCGAAGTCCCTTGAGATTGTTTACGGAACCACATTTTCCCACTTTTCTGGCCTTTGGGGTAAGGTCTAGAAGGAGTAGAAAAACGGACTCCGACGGCAGACAAGGTTTTGCCATCCGTCTCGCACCTAGTCAAGGTTTCTTTCACTTGAGGACCAAAGAGAGATGATCCATCAAACGGAGAATTAGTGAAAGACGTTTTAAAGGGGTCCGCGAAATTGCATAGTCGCATCCAGGCATGCCGGCGTAAGGCTACACCTGTCCCTGCGGCTCTACTCGCTCCATCAGCCGCATATGAAAGGAGGCATGGAGGAGTTAGCTATAGAATTCAGGGTAGTCAGCTGGGCGTTCATCTTGTCCTGAAAACCTGCAGCTGTAGGATCCTTCAACATCTCACTTGCTTCCTTGATCAAGTCTCTCTGGAGATGAGTGAAATGGCACAAGTAGTTCAGCGAACGCATTGCAAAGGTCGCTGACGAAAACATCCGCTTCCGCACCTGTCCATAGACCTAGATTCCTTGTTAGGGGATGGACAGGCACTGAAGGATCAGCTAGTTCCTTCTTGGTGGCAGCAGCTACCACCATAGCATCCACAGTAACTCCTTTGGTCAGAAATTGTTTATCAGTGGGTGCTGTTATAAACTTTGAAGGTCTCCTGGGGTAGGGTCCACTGAGTCAGGAGCCGTCCAGGCTTTTGCTACCACCTGCATGAGGGGTCAAAGGGGGACACCCAGGAGGTGGAAGGGCGAGAGCCAAATGCCTCAAGATACACAGATTCATCCTCCGAAGGGTTAAGGGCTGGCCAATTTCCCTCTGCTTTAGGATCTCTAGAATGTCTGCAAAGGAGACATCTTCAGAAGGGGAACGGGGGGAACCCTCGGAATCCTCTAAATCTGTGTCAGAGGTGACAGACTCACGTGAGTCTATGTGCTTCCTCTTACACTTTCTCTTCCTAGGGGCTCCCCTGCCAAATCAGGAGAGGCCTCGAAGAGGATGAAATCCCACAGGGGATTCTTGAAGAGTTGGCTCTCTGCGGTCAGGGATGAGGGAGAGTAGACATCCCCCGAGGCACCGAAGAGGGAGGGGCGGACGGAGGCGACTGTGGAGTTGAACCAGGTTCCAACACACTCCGCATGACCTCGAATGCACCCCTGTCAGGCAGAGACAGAGGTCCCCGCTCCGAAAGCTGAGAACCTCCCTCAGCACCGACAGAGATGGCTCCGAGGCCGATGTCGGAGCCGAACTCACCAGCGCCGAAGCACCGAGAGGAGAGCGGGTCGGACAAGGGTCCGATGCCACTCACCCCGGAGCCGACGAGGAAGTCCGGCGCCAAGATTCTTCAAAGGAAGAAATCGGAGCCGACGACGGAACCGCAGACAAGTGTATCGGTTCCGACGCTACCACAGTCTTGGTTCCGAGACGCCCGGCCCCGAGCTCAAGGGAGTCGGAGGAGGAATATTTAGAGGGATAGATTGAAGCATCGACTGATGAGTCGGGCTCTGAAGCATTTGGGCCAGTGCCTCGGACTTTAGAAGTCGACTCACTACCCTCTGAAGGTCATGATCCGAAAGCCTCGATGACCTAGAGGAGTGAGATCTATGGCTCCGTTCAGACAGCTAGGGAGACGCTGGAGTCGAATGAACGGAGCCAAGGGAGGGTGACCTAGACCTCTTTCTAGATGTCGGCTCCGACGGTCTGATCGGAGACGACCCAGGAATTTCCAATATCTCGGCTCCAGCCGGAGCCGAGGGAACCACAGAAGCTGTAGTCAGAGTCTCATCTGCTCCAGCCGGAGCCGATGTAGCAGTAGGCTTCGAAGCCTTAGGCCTCGACTCGGAAACTGGAGTCGAGGTCTTAGAAGCCTTGGAAGGTTTTCCCGAGGTAGCAGTTAGGGAACCTTCAGGCTTGAGCAAACCCCTAAGAATGAGTTTGTTCTTTCTTTCCTGCAGGACTCTAGGGCTGAAGCCATGGCATACAGCACAAGAGTCCTGCAGGTGTAAAGGTCCCAGGCAGTACACACAAGAAGTGTGACCGTCTGTCAGAGACATTTTCTGACAGCACGAGTCACACTTCTTGAAGCCTGAGACCTTTGAATCCTTGGACATTTTCAAGGAACCGAAGTGTAATCACCACACAAAACACACACACACCGATTACACTATCAGAAAAGTAATTAAACTAAAGCTAAAGAGTTAGTTAGTTTATATAAAATAAATCCCTACAAAAACACATACACACCACTATTATGGATGGAAAGGGCCCGAAGGCCTAAGGAAGAACTTATCAGTTCTTGTGGGAAAGGGACTGGATAAGGGTAGAAAGGATAAAAATCCACTACACTATAGATAAAAGAAAAAAAACTAAGCTAAAGGGGGGTTAAACAGGTATTAAACTGATCTAATACAACTGACCTGAAGCCGGTAGAAAAACAACACCTCGATCGCTGTAGCGGCAAACGAGATCTGAGGTAACTCATGCCTAGCATTGTGGGATATAAGGGGAGCCTCGAGCCGGTGGAACCAACTCTCGAGCTTTTAGAGTGGCCGAGTCAGAGCCGAGGTCGGCTCCGAACCCATCCAGCAAGAAGAAGGCGAGATAGACAACTTAACATCTTAGTCATTCTGTTTGGAATACATTTTTTTGTGTTTTGTGGATGTGCTCAGAGGTTTCAGTTTTATTCCATAGCCATTCTTTAGAATATAGGGCATAGTAGCGCACACATCACCTCACCAGTTTCATGGGTCTTTTTTCTTGGTTTGTTGGTTTTGTTATTTTTTCTACTTTATGAGCAGAACAATGGAAGCATTTGCATTCCCTGATAAAATTATAAGGTTGATTAGGATACATGAGGGATCAGAGGTGAAAATTAAACTGGATTGGGTCCTCTCCGATAATTTCTGCTTGACCAAATGAACCAGGCAGGTGTGTCCTCTCTCCCCTTTGTCATCTGCACTATATTTAAAACCCTTGGCAAAGAAAATAAGGGATTCAGAAATTCAAGGCTATAACTGGTATGATAGTCAAGAAAAGCTGGCTGTATTTGCAGATGATATTATTTTATACCTGACAAAACCAGAAAGGGACATTACAGTATTGTTGAACATTTTGAGACAGTTGTAAATATTTTTGGGATACAAAATTAATGAAGCTAAAACAAAGGCAATAGAGGTAAATTATGTACCTATCGAATTGGTTCAGTAATATCCATATTTATGGGGACATGATAAAGTAAAGTATTTAGGAGTATGGATTAAAAATTACTCTGGTATGGCAGCTAAGGATATGTGGAAAGAGACTAAAGAAAAGATAATACAAAAACTGAAAAAATGGAAGCTTTCATATATGGCTACTGATAGTAAGATACAAGCAGTTAAAATGTTTTTAGTCCCTTTGGTATTATACACAGGTCAGGTGAGTTTTTATCAACCAGAGGAGAAATTGTGGATAGCAATTAAAAAAGAGCTTAAGGATTTTATCTGGAGAGAGAAGACAGCAAGAGCCAAGTGGGATACGCTTATTCTTCCAACAGAACAAGGTGGACTGGGATTACCGGATTTGAAGGGGTATTTCAGAGCAACACAGTTAAGGCTTCTATACATATCACAAGCAGAAAACTATAATTCAAGGTGGAAGAGATGATGATAAAACAGGGGGAAGCTCAAGAAACAAATAGAGACTGGGATTTTGGATGCAGTCCTTTAAGGAAAATAACAATAATCATAAAGAATATTATACTCATAAAGTAGCAGAAAGTATCCTGAAAACTAAGCCAACACTGCAATGGAGAAAGGAGATTTGGCCAATAGGGCTGACTGCAATTAGGGATACATAAAATAGGCAAGAGGGAGCTGGAATTTATTGGAGAAAACTGGCAAAGGAATCAAGGTATTGGGAGCAAATAATTAGAAATGGAAAGGTAATAGATCATAGGAGGTTACTAGGCTAATGGCCCCAGGGCCTTTACAAGCCTAGCCAAATTCAACCCATGCTCCCAAGGGTGTCTGGTTCAAGCAGGCACTGAAATCAGCATCTATTGCCCCTGTCCAAGAGGGACACAGGTGAAACCCTGGGGTGAATTTCCAGTTACCTATCCAATCATCCAAATTATGCTTAAATAGGGCTTTTGTTACATATAGGATCATAGGATTATAGGAAGTTACTAGGCTAATGGCCCTAGGGTCCTTACAAGCCTAGTATAGTTCTATCCTTATTTCAATGATCAGCATGAATTGCCCCTGTTCAAGAGGGACACAGGTGGAACCCCTGGGGTGAATTTACAGTCACCCATCCAATTGTCCAGACTGCGCTTAAAGAGGGCCAATGAGGTGCTCTACTTGACATGAAGTGGGAGTCCATTCCAAAGGTGTGGTATCCTCTGGGAGACAAATCTGTCCCTCCAGCAGGTTCTATTAATGTCACATACCAGGTTAAGGTCTTTAGAGTGTGTAATTGTACGATTTGACTTGTGGATATGCAGCATTTCCAATAAACCAGGGTCATAGATTGCCTTATATGCAAGGCATAGATCACCTCTGAGTAGTCTGTATGAAACAATAAAGTGACCGTGATTTCAGACAATCCACATAGGAGACATACATGCATCCCCCATTGTTTCTTTGTGAATTGCTTATCCAATCTCTCCTCCCACTCCTTTCTAACCTCCTCTGATTGATGCTTATAGTTATTATGTGATATTTGTATGCTCTACTAATTATTCCTTTTTGATGAGCAGTTCCTGTTCTAGATTTTACTAAAACTCTACCAGTGCTGGTCTTTCACTTAGGATCCCCTTATTTCTTTCTCTTTGCCTATATTCTGATATCAATCATTGACAGGGGAAGGCAATCTGTAGCCTGCAGTCCAAATAAATTCTTCTTAAGCAATGTTTTCATATTATGCCTAATTGGGTATAATTATTTAAACTTTATTTGATTTTTGTATTATTTTAGATTGTAAAATTATTGTTCTTAAAATGTTTGGTAATACCTTGGAGCTTTTCTCCCCCGGGCTCCACTGAAAATGGGATCCTACCCAGTCAGACTTTCCCAGTAATCAAATGTCAATAAATACTAAAGAAAAAAAGAAACAGATATTCTTGAGAAACCTCATATTCAGAAAGTGTTTTCTTCATGCCAGCCTCTGATTTTACAGTTTTATTAGTTCATTTGAATGACTAGTTAAAGCTTCTATTTTTTCCTGCCTTTTGTTGTTTGAATTAATAAATTCCTTCAGTGTTTCATTTATTTTAGTCAGCTCCGAGTACATTTGATTTATTTTTTCCTCTAAATTACCTGAAGCCATCTCTTAACCCAAAGCTGAAGTTTAAATAATTTTTTGCTGAACAGCTGCAGAATACTTCACAGACAGCCTTTTCTCTTCACTTTTATTGGTTGGTTTTCTTTCAGGTTTTCCAAATGTCTTCTTTGCTGGCATCCAGGTAGTGTATGTACTATCCAGTAACTGAATTTTACCAATAAACATTTTAAATGGTACTTTTTTTCTCTCAGTTTCTGTTTTCACAATGGGAGAGCCAAACTTATGCTGTTGATCAGTGTGCAGATATCTTCGTTCAATGTTAGTTCTTGAGGGATGAGTTGGGGGGGATAAAACTGGAGTTGAATTTGTCGACCAGTAGATTTTCTACATCTTCAGGCTTTGTATAAGTGGCTCCATTCAACTGTTGTGTAGAGCCTCTAAGATAACAGAGACAGATAAAGAAAACTGTGTGGTTGTCCTAGGCCTGTGAGGCTATTTTTACCTCAAAAGTGGCTTTAGTAGACCTGATTTGCCCTCCGAGTTGGTTTTTTAGACAAGAGTTTTTATGCTTCTGCACATTGTATTTCCTGACTTTTGTTATGACTTTCTACCTTATGTTGTACTGCATATTGATGTTTGGATTCCACCAGGGTAGCTTGCTTTTTTGAGTTTGTTCTGAGCTTATTTCTAGCAGTCCACCTATCTCTATGCATTTATTAACATGACTGTATAGAGTACCTGTGAACAATTCAGCACAGTCAACTGTGTTCTCGGGGTTTGAGGAGCTTGAAATTTTTCTCATGTTATCACACAATAATAGGAAGTTTGCCTTAGAACAGTTCCTAAATGCTGTGGGTTTAGCTGAGGTCACCGGTTTTACTTTTATTGCAAAGAAGACAGCTTTATGGTATGACATTACATGGGGTGGGGTATGTTTGCTCCCCTAGTGGGTATAAAGACTATCTGGTCCAAGGTGTTGGTGTTTACAAATTCCAGAAATTTCTGGGTCTGCAGGTTTGGGGTTGTGTATGATTCCTAGTTTATAGTGAGGCAGTTAAAGTCACCCATGGATATGGTGCTGGGTTCAATGATGAGTACCAAGTAGGTTTAAGTATGATTTATGGGTTTCCTGGGTCATACAGGAAGACCTATAGCTAGCAAGGATATAGTATAGGACTTTGCCGTTGGTAATTTGGATGTGAAGAAGCTCAAGCTTATAACTCTGCTTGACAACCCTTGATGTGATCTTGTTATTGATGTAGATTGAGACACTTCCACCTCATATCCCTCAACTGTCAAGATTTTTGCAGAATGTCCAGATTTTTGCCTCATATTTTTGGTCTGTTCTTCATAAAATGTGTATTTTTCTGGCAAATCATTGAGGATTAAAGTTACTGAAAATTTTCTCATTTGATTTTCAGCCTTAAGAAAATGCATGCTAATGCAAACTTAGTACTCTACTAGCTTTCTAAGGTTATAAGAGCAATATTTAAAATTTGTCCCTGATTTTAGGCCTTTGTCTCCACATTATTTTGGCTTTGTTCAGATTACTTACACTTAGAAGTTGAGAGGTATGCTCCACTTTTAGTCCCTGCCTGTGCAGTAGCTAGCCTAAATGTGTGGAAGCCATTGTAGCCTTGCACTGCTGGGGTGCTCTCCTAAGCTTTAAACCATGTCTCAGTAACTGCATACATTCTCCAGGGTGAGGTGAGATTGGAGTGAGTGGAGTATCTTGTTTAGTCTCCTAACATTGAGCAATAACACAATTTGATTTCCTTGAGTTGGTTTTACTATATCAGAAGGTTTGCCAGTTTGGCATTGCCAAAAAAGGCACTATGGAGGAGGACAATGTTTCTGCCAAACCTAGAGGGAAGAGGTGCAGACCATCCCTGACATATCAGTGTGGTCTGTTAACCATCTCCTCACATACTGACAAATATCGCACCCACCTAGAATGATACCATAACTAAGCCAATTATTAAAGTCAGTCACCTTCTGTCTATATTGTGGCATAATCCTCAGTGATGGTAATATGCTGCTCAATGCATTGTGACATCATCCTCAGTGATACATTGTATCACTGTATCACCCTCACTGATAGAAATATGCTGCTCAATGCATTGTGACATCATCCTCAGTGATACATTGTATCACTGTATCATCCTCAGTGATGGTAATATGCTGCTCAATGCTATGCTCATACCGGCCTGGGACATGTAGTCTGAGAGCTCCATGTCTCTCTTTAGTCCAGGGAGGTAGGTCTGAGGTCAGTTACATCCACATGGACTGTCTATGACAGAGTTATACTTGCACTTGTGGTCCAATGACCTGAGTGCGTGTGTTTAATATGGTGGATCCTGGCCCCTGAATGACAGCCAACTGTGACTTTCTCCTTATTCAGCCTGGTGAGTGGGACATCTGTGTGTCTGACAATGGAGTCTCCTGTGACTAAAATACCAGGCTGTGTGGTGGCTGCCTTATGGGCTTAGAAGTTGAGGCTGCATGTGTTGTGGTTGCATGTGTTGCAGTGGGTGTTGTTTTGGGGGAGTACTTTTGGGGCTGCTGAGAATATCTGTTGTAGGTTGAATGATGGGGGAGTGGAGTTTAGGAAGATTACTTTTCATAGCCCCAGCATATGTGGGTCTGGGTGTGTTGATCCATACTGTGTGTGGTGGGTGGTAAGTGTGCAATTCTGACAACCTGGTTGGTATTATATGTGCTTGTATGAGAGGGTTTTGCCTCCAGTGACATTGTGTAAATACATCTCTCACATGCTTTATCAGATTGTTTGAGAATACGCAGGTTGTCAGTAAACATAAAGCAAATACTACATTGCCTCAGGGCTCCCATATCTGCCATGCTGGCTATGGAGATAGCAGAAAAGCTCATGTCCATGGTTTCTGGCCCTGTTTGGGTAGTCAGTAAATTGTTGCAGGAGTGAAAAGTAGTAAATTGTGAAATTAGTGATAGTAATTGACTATTCAGAGTGCATAAAGTGATTTTAAGATCTCTGAGATTAATCATAGAAAGCAACAAGTGAGGTAATTCTATTGTATGAAAATATCAATAATTCAGAGTGTTGTCCAATTAATGTAATTTGTCTTATTATACAAGGGCTTTGAAGGAAGTCATTTCAGCTGATCTGCTCCCTTAAGCTGGGGGTTAAGAAAAGGAGATTAGGTAGAGGAAATTAAAAATTAAAATGCACTGGGCACTATTCATAAATGTGATTTGCATCTGCATTTGCACAGGGCTAGTATGTGTCCCAAAACACATTCTAGACCCTTACATGTTTCGAAAAAGTTAACGAATGACAGATTGCACAAAGGTATTACATGCAAGCTGCCATGTAGGAATGGATACTGTGTGCAGTTCATAAACTAGAAAACATTCTGTAGTCCATGGCAAGAACCTGGTTTATGAAGTACATACAGATATAAATACTATATGCACAGATATTGTACGCTGTATTTATGAATCCTAGGGATTATTTGGTAAATATGATAAAGATTGATGGGTGAAGTCTGCACAGGCAAGCCATTTTATATTACATCATAGTTCACAGCAGTTAGAGCAAAGCAATAAATACCATCGTAAGATGAATCTCACTTGATGAAGAGGAATGGCTGGGGGGCAAGAAGGTCATGCAGACTATAACCGAGGGTTAAAAACAGAGCACCCCTTGTTAAAGCTAACCATCTCTTAGATGTAGGAGAGAAGGAGACCTTATGACCAAAGCACAGTATTCACTGATTTGGAGATGGACTGGCAGCCTGCCCAGCAATAGCTCTCAGCCTTAAACACAGTGCTTTCCAAGATGGAGTCACGGGGAGCCAGAATCTAAATAGGATAAAGCAGATATTCAAAAGAAATCAATAAATAATTTGAGGGCATGATTTAATTTAAAGTTATGTATAAGTATATATAGGAATAGACAAAGAAGAATAGAAGGAGTTTATGAATAGAAGAGAGAAATCAAATTAATGTTTGCAATTGTCAGCTGTAAATAAAGGTTGTAATACTGTCTTGCCTAGGCTCAAGGTCATAGCTAAAAAGGAGTGTCTTTGGACCTGCCTGTTTATTCACTTATCAAATAACAAATAAATTAGGGGAAAGGTGAAAGATTTGATTCCCAGAGATTTGATAACAAGAGCAATAAGTAATAGGGTTTTTAGGAAAAAGTAGATCAGAGTTAGTGGGTCTACTTTGATTGGTGAGCTGTATTTACATATCATGATACTCAAAGGGTTGGAGTTAGAGTTTTACATGTAAAGGGAAAAAGCAAGTTTTACTGATGGTGAGAAGGGAAAACAACGGAATGCAGTCAGAGCTGAGAACTGGTAACTAAAATGGTTTGCATTTGCACTAGTATGGATGCATTTTAAAACCTGCAGTATTACATGAGAGAGACAGGCAGGTTTAGCCATCAATACAGGCAATTTTATGGAAGGGTTTAGAGTTTAGGTATTAATCAGCTATGAGGTTTTATAGTTCTTAGTTTTTGTTTTCCTAATTAGAAGCTTGCATTGTTTATACTTCTGGTGATGGATAATATATATTAACCCCGGTGGGCATTGAAGGGATACCCATACAAGGAACACTGGCAAATATGGAAAACAGTGACAGTGGTTATATTATTTTTGATCACACAGTTATTGTTTCTCAAGTCCAAGTTTCTTAGTGGGTTTGGTATGTTTAAATATACCCCAAACCACTGGCAACTCAGTAAAAACACTCAAACGTCATGCTTAAAGGTATGCAAAATTACCTAATTATATAGTTTCACTTAATAAACTGTTGAATCAAAATGATCAGTACCAAAAGACTTACCCCTTTCCTTTCCCTGCCTTTCCTTTTCCTTTTTTGCCTTTTTTCTTTGGCATTATGACCAGTTCAGGATGCTTGATTAGAAGGATAAAGTGTGTTTCCTCTTTAGAAGGATGTTATCTCTGGGACACCAAGTCTATATACCACCAAGTCCAGCAACAAGAAAATGTACCTGTTAATCAGTGAAAAAAAACAGACAGTTAAACATTCGGACAAGAGTGCCTCTTCTAAGTTTCCTTGCTTTGGCACTGATAAACAGATACTACTAACCTCTTCCTGCTACTCTGGTGGACAACAGAGCTTTGTTTCACCTGCAGTTCACCAAGGTTACAGCATTGGTTAACTGTACCTTGGGCATGGGCTGTTTTCAATCCATGGGTCTCTCAATTTGTTTTTTAGTGCCATAAATAAATGTACTTGTTCTTTTGGATTCTCCATCCTGATTATTTTAAATGTATACGTCCCTACCTCATTGTTTTAAATTATACATATTGTTTGATGAAACCAAATTTGTTGACTGAAAATATATGGCAATGTTCATGGATGAAAACATATGAGTCCTTTAGGAGGCTGCAGATTTGTAGGGTTGTAGAAAGTAAGGGAAATGGGAGAGACTATTGTTATACTAAACCATAAAGTCATCATTAGTAAATCTGTAGAATTTAGAAACCCATGGTGTCAGCTTAAGACAACTATCATTTCATCAGCAGCTCTCAGAAAAATAATGTAGCAAACTACATACAATGTGCAAGCAATAAGCAAAATCTGCAACAACAAAATTAAACTGTCCAGTGAAGGAAACAAAGGCCACACCTGCAGCACTGTCAGGGTAATGTAATGTGAAGTTGGATTCTGTCAAGCTGCAGTTAAATTAATAAACAAGGTGCATTAGACAAAAATGTCTATAGGGAGTATTTTAGGTACTTTCATTTCTTCTGAAGAAGGCAGAGAGTGGATGTTTCCCCAATGTATCATCAAGTTTCAACTTTGTGAAACTTCAGCCAAACAAAACAAGCCAGAATAAGCTTCAACCTTTTTTTTTTTGCAAGGAACAAGCTCTCCTGCACTCCCCATGTACAGTCCCTTAATTAAAATTCCACAGCCACACAATTGCAAAGAAAAGATAAATTCACATAAAAAAATGAATCACCAAAGTTCGACATAAGCTGTAGCACCAGTGACTTCATATGGAGAAGAGTGATTCAAGGAGTCCATCACTGGGGAGTTGAACTCAACAGGTCCGAACCTTGCCTGCTTTACACTTGATGGCTAGTAGGGTAATGGTGGATGACACGTTAGTAAAATCAAAATCACATGATAGTCCTTAAATGGTGAAGAAAGACAGTTTTCAGCAACACGTGATAAAATAAGCAGTAGACTGTTTAGTGACAAAGTAGGGCAATAGTTCAGCCTTGAAGAAAAAAAACTTTAAAAAAGTGAAAAACATACTAATTCACTAGTTAATATGATATGGTCAAAACCAACAGCAGCAACGAAAAAAAGAAGTTATGTCTTACCATAACGTTCCATCTGTATTGTTGATCCTAGTTCAGTCATTACGCATGGATATCGGTTCCGAGCTCGGAACCGAGCCGGCCATTTTCCAAGCTGGCGTCAGCTTCAAACTCTTGAGCTAAACTCTTACCCACAATCTCCCTCTCCCTGTTACCTCAGATTGAGTTTGCAAGTCAAAGAAGGTAGAGGCTACCTCTGGTCAAATAACCTAAGAGAACCGGATGGTGAGATCCACTAGAAACCACAGGAGGGGGAAGGAGGGAGGGTCGTAATGACTGAACGAAGATCAACAATACAGATGAAACGTTATGGTAAGACATAACTTCTTTATCTGATACTGTTAATCCTCATTCATTCCTTACACATGGGACAGAGTCCCCAGCTACCTTTATTCCTCATGGAAGGACATTCCTGAGCACCATAGAACCGAAAGATGCTCTTCCCCTGGAAGCCAAATCCAATTTGCAATGATTGATGAAGGTATGAGGCGTAGCCCAAGTTGCAGCTGCACAGATGTCATGTAAAGAAGCTCTGGCATGGAAGGCAGCAGAAGTTGTTACCGACCTTGTTGAATGAGCTTTTATGGTAGTAAGCAACAAGATATTACGTTGTGTATAAATGAAGGTCACACAGTCCTTCAACCATCTAGCTAATGTGACCTTGGCAACAGCAGAGCCTAATCTAGGTCCAGAAAAAGCCAAAAATAACTGGTCAGATTTACGAAAGGGTTTAGTCCTGTTTAAGTAAAAACGGATTTGCCTGTGGATATCTAGGGTATGTAGGCAATACTCTCCTCTGTTTGAATGATTAGGAAAGAAAACTGGCAATTCAATGGCTTGATTAATGGGCATTTCAGAGATCACTTTAGGCAGAAATGACGGATTAGTTCTCAGAGACACTCTATCTCTATGAAAAATCAAGTATGGACTCTTGATACATAAAGCTTGAAGCTCAGAAATACGTCTGGCAGAAGTAATGGTGACCAAAAACAAGGTTTTCCATGACAAATACTTGAGGTTGCAAGAAGAGGCTGGTTCAAAAGGTGACATTGTCAGAGCTTGTAGAACTAATGATAAATCCCATGGTTGAATAGGTTCTCTAAAAGGTGGCTTCAGATGATTCACATCTTTTATGAAGGTCTTGCACAATTTATGGGACATAAGAGAGGAATCTTGGACACCCTCATGAAAATTAGAAATTGCAGCCAAATGAACTCTAATGGTAGAGGCCGATAGACCCGACTAATAAAGGTCAGCCAGATAGTCTAGTATTATCGACACTGGTGCTGAAAAGGGGTCTACTTGTTTATCTTTCAGCCAACAGGTAAATCTTTTCCACTTGCTCAGATAAGTAATTCTAGTGGAAGACTTATGAGAAGCAATGAGAATATCACGAACTGGTAAAGAAAGATCATTCTGCCTGGCAATCAAGGGAATTGGAGTAGCCAAGCCGTGAGCTTCAGGCTGTTCAAGTTGGGATGAATCAGGTTCTGTGGATGTGAGATCAACTTCGGGGTTGGATGTAGAATCCATGGTCGATCTAGTAGGTGAGGCCAAAGGAAGGGGAACCAAATCTGTTGAGGCCAATATGGTGCTATGAGGATCACCTTGCTTTTCAACCGATGGGCTTTCTTCAGAAACTGGGGAATGAGGGGAAAGGGTGGAAATGTGTAAAGAAGACCCGAGGGCCAATCGTGGACTAGAGCGTCTCTGGGTGACTGTCCCGGAGGGGGAATCAGGGCGAAGTAGTTGCTGCATTTGTAGTTGGTCGGGGATGCAAAGAGGTCGCAGCAAGGATGGACCCAGCGGTGGAAGATCTCCGCCGCTATCAAGGGATTCAGGGACCATTCGTGAGGTTGAGGAATGCACCTGCTGAGTCTGTCTGCTATCATGTTGGAACTCCCGGGAATGTGCGTTGCTAGAAGAAAATGGTTGGTAGCCATCGCCCATTGCCATATCCTCATGGCCTCTCGACAAAGGGAGTAAGATTTGGTTCCACCTTGCTTGTTGATGTACCAGACCACCGCCATGTTGTCTGATTGAATCGCAATTGTCTCAGATGGCAGCAGGGGATGGAATGCTTGCAACGCCAGAAGCACCGCCATCAACTCTAGAACATTTATATGCAGATGGGCCTCCAGTTCGGACCAAGTGCCTTGGACTGTCTGTCCCTGACATAGCCCCCCCCCCACCCCATCAGGGAAGCGTCCGTGGTCACTGTGGCCTTGGGTTGCTGGGGGGAGAAGGGGCAAGACCATTGTGAGAGATTGTGTGTCATCCACCAATTTAAATCCTGTTTGCACCTGTGGGTTACTCGAATCATGGCTGAAAGAGGATGCTGAAAAGGATACCATTGGGTGAGCAGTAGCCATTGTAGAAGCCTCATGTGAAACCTGGCCAGGGGAACAATGGTGATGGAGGCTGCCATGGAACCCAACAGCTGTAGAACTGAGTGAGCCGTGGATTTTTCCTTTGAAAGGATTGGAATTAGTTGTTGCTTTATCCTTAGAATTCTGTGCTCTGGAATAGCAGCTCTGCAGTTTTTTTGTGTCCAAGATAACCCCTATAAATTCTGTTGACTGAGATGGGGTGAGATTGGATTTTTGCCAGTTTATGGATATGCCTAGCCGTTGAGCAGCGAGGAGAGAGTATGCCAGGGATTTTTCCAGTAGATGTCTGGTGGGGGCGGAAATGAGCCAGTCGTCTAGGTATGGAAATACCTGGAATCCTTGAAGTCGCAAGTGAGCTGTGACAACTTCCATGCACTTTGTGAGCACTCTGGGGGCTGTAGAGAGTCCAAAGGGCAATACTCTGAACTGGCAGTGACTGGCTCCCGCACAGAAGCGCAGAAATCTTCTTGATGGCCTGTCCACTTTTATGTGGTAGTAGGCATCTTGAAGATCTATCAAGCACATCCAATCATCTTTTTCCAAAAGCGGGAGGATAGACTGTATTGTGACCATCCAGAATTTTTGTACTCTCACAAACTTATTCAATACACTGAGATCCAAAATTGGTCTCCAGTCCCCAGTTTTCTTTGGCACCAAAAATAGTCTTGAGTAGAATCCAGATCCTATCTGGTCTGGAGGGACTATTTGGATGACTCTCTTTCTTAGCAGCTTTTCTATCTCTAATGCTGCTTCTTCCCTTTGACTGGGTGGAACGTTGAGAAGGTTTTTTGAAGGGACGGGACAAAGATCGAAGGGGATATGATAACCTCTGGTTATAATCCTTTGTACCCAAGAATTGGTGGTGATGGTTAGCCAGGCAGAAGGGTACAAGGAGAAACGTCCCCCAACCACCTCCAGAGGAAAGGAGTTGGGCCGCTCTTCAGGAGCACTGGTAGGATTGACCAGGGAAAGAATCCCTGGAACCCTGGTTACACGGACCCCCTCTGCCCCGAAAGGAGCGTCTTCCCTGTGAGTTTCCCCCACTGCCTCTGGGGGAGAACTCAGCCTGTGTGTCATGGAAAGGACCCTGAGATTTCTTGAACCATATCTTTCCACTCTTTTGGTTTCGGGAGAAAGCACATTGAGGGGAAGAATAATGGACACCTATGGCAGAAAGGGTCTTACCATCCTGTTCACATCTGGCCAGTGTGCTTTTACCTTTGGGCCCAAACAACGATGAGGCCTCAATGGGGGCATTAAGAAAGGAAGACTTAAAGGGTTCCGTGAAGTTGCACAAGCGCATCCAGGCGTGTCATCTCAAGACCGCAGCTGAACCCGCTGCTCTAGCTGCTCCTTCTGATGCTTGAGATATCAGTCACATAGAGGAGTTGGATATAGATTCAATGGTGGCCAGCTGAGAGGCCACTTTGTCACGGACCTCATCAGACACGGCACTAACCAAGGTTTCAGAGAGCTCAGAAACCAGATCCCTTTGAAGCCTGGTAAAATGTGCCATATAATTCAGGGACCTGATAGTAAAGGTCACTGAAGCAAAGGTGAGTTTCCCTATCCTGTCCAGGGCCTGGGACTCTTTGTTAGGCAGATGGACAGTCTGGCTTTCTTCTTCTGCCAGATCCTTTTTTTGTTGCAGCTGCCACCACCAAAGCATCCACAGGAAGACCTTTGGACCAATGGGGATCCGAAGCAGGAGGGGACAAGATCTGATCTGACCTCCGGGGAATAGCTTTGATGGTATCAGGAGCCTTGCAAGCATTCTGCACGATGAGCCGGATAAGTTCATCGGCAGGTGGAGTAACCCAGGAGGTAGGGGGCCGGGCGCAAAAGGCCTGCAGGAACACAGATTCCTCAGAGGTCGGATTAGAGGACTGCCAGTCACCTGTCTGTTTCAGGATTTCGAGGATATAACCAAAGAATACCTCAGAGGGTGACTGAGGGGATCCTTCCCCCTCATCAAAATCTGTGTCTTCAGTGAGGGACTCCTCTGTGGAGTCCATGTGCTTCCTCTTACACAAACTTTTCCAGTGAACCTCCTCAGTGGGAGACGCTGGAGAAGACAGCGAAAAAGGTAATTCCTGAGGGAATATGTCTTGCGGACCTTGCACCCGGTGTCCGCTAGGTGCGACTTGTGAAATGAGTGTACCAGAGGAGGGCGGAGGTATAGACAGTCCGGTATCACCAGCAGCAGCGAAAGCCATCTCCATCAGTTGGAAGGCTGGTCAACCCGAAGAGGAGTGCATGTCTAGGACAGGGGTCACCCCTCCCCTAAATGGTTCAGCCTGCCGACCCGGAGTCCCTGGATGGCTGTGGAGCAGCAAACTATGCATGTCACAACTGACATCCTGGGACATAGCAAAACTTTCCTGCCATGAAGGCAACTTGGTGAGATACATAAAGGGAACCGCAGAATGGGAAGACTGTGCTATATCCATGGACTTCAAAGGCAATGAAGGAGGAGAATAAGAAGGGGTCTTTGGAGATGGGGGATCACCTCCCAAGGAAGGATAGTTCCTGAGGGGTGGGATACCTCTGGCCAAGAGTACCTGGTCCACAAGACGCAACACATCATGTTCGGAAAGGCTTCTAGTGGACCTCACGGAGACTGAGGGAGAAACAGGCCTGTCCACAGAAGAAGCAGACTCGGTGCCCATCTCATCTGACCACACTGAGGACAACGGTGCCAAAAGAGACTGGACTACTGTTGTCTGCACCGAAGAAGTCATCGGTGCCGAGGTCATGGTCTGCACCGACACAGGGATCAGTGCCAAAGTGGTTGTTGGTGCCGAAGCTGGAACCGACAAAACTGGAGTCAACAATAAAGGCATCGCTTCCGAGGAAGATCTCAGAGCCGACACGGTCAAGGTCTGCACTGACTGAACGGTCGGTGCCGATACAGTGGAAATGGTCTGAACCGAGGAGCCCCTCGGTGCCGATATAGAGAAGGCTGCAGGAGAAGACTGAGCCAAAATCACTAATGGAGCCAAAGGCCTCGGTGTCAAAGGTCTAGGCACTGAAAGCACTGGGGCTGACTGAGTGAGCTCCGGAGCTGAAACTTTAGCCTTTTTAGGTTTTGGTTGGTAGGAGTCTCCAGCCGGGGACGAAGGCAAAGATTTAGCCTTAGTAGGAACATCCAAGGTTTTCTTATGGGCTCTAGGAGGGATTGAGGCCTCCGACCCAGAAATAGCCCCTGAAAAGGGAGATTTTAGAAGTCCCTTCAGTAACAGCTTGTTTTTCCTTTCCAACAAGGTTCTATTAGAAAAGTTCTCACAAATAGTACAGGGTGGGTCAACAGACAAATGGGAAGCTCCCAAACAATAAACACACAAAGAGTGCGCATCAAAAGTAGGCAGTTTGTGTCCACAATCAGAACACCGCTTAAACCCCGGACTACCTTTCTTATCTGCCATGACAGCAAATTAATTAAAAGAAAAGGTACCAGCAATGGTACAAGAGAGTACCCGAAGGTATGAGAGAAAAAGGAAAAGAATTACCAACGATGGTAAAGAGAGAATACCTCGCTAGATGCGATAGGGTAAAAGACAATAAAATATGAACTTTTCTGACAGAAAAGTAATCTGTAAAACTATTAAACAACAATTGACTGTACTTAGCTCAAGAGAAGTAGCTTGACACGACCGAATGGCAATGCGGCAAATGAAATCTGGGGTAACAGGGAGAGGGGGATGATGGGTAAGAGTTTAGCTTGAGAGTTTGAAGCTGACGCGAGCTTGGAAAATGGCCGGCTCGGTTCCGAGGTCGGAACCGATACCCATGCGTAAGGAATGAACGAGGATTAATAATATCAGATTAATCAGTATAAAGCCTAGTATCACACAGAGTATAATCCAAACAACAAAACATGAAATCTCAGACACAGTGTACCCACAAACAGTTTGCTATAATGACAGATAAACTAAGAGTGATAACATGTTAAACTGTCATTTTAACATCAGCCTGTTATTTCTGTATACATTTTGTACCTTCTCGTATATACCATATAACACTGTTATATTTTGTCTTGGTTCACCTTAATCTTTTGTTCTTTTAGTCATAGGCTGGCCTGAAAATGGTCCATGAGGATCAGTGTTCTACTCAAGTTAACAATTTTAAATGAATTAGTTAATGTAAAAGGGGCTGTTTTGGAAAAAAAAAACAAGTATTGCAGCTATTATCTGCATAAAAAGTACACACAAATTAAAAGTTTGCAATACTACATTATCTGTATTTCTACATTTTGTCCATTTCTGATCTTACCATGCTGTTACAACACTGATGGCCCATCCATCAATCATTAAAGAGGCATGACCAAATAGTGTAAAATAAGGTCAAAAGTAAGAATTCTCCTCAACATCCAAACTAACCCTTCTGAGATGCCTTTTTTATATAGACAAACCAGCAAGCACCCCCAAGAGCATTTCTGTGGCAGCAATGTACTGATGCCAGTTAAAGGATCTGTTGCTGATCAGAAATTATGGCAGTGAAGGCCACATAAAGCTTATGATGATAAAATCTGACAAACTCAATGTCATCTTGAAAACTGATGTCATAAGATGACCATCTTCTGGCTTGTCTCATGGATTCTCATTTACTGAAATAATACCTTCGGCTTAATCAAACAGCATAGACAAGTAATTTAATAACAATGTAAAAAACAACAATTTGGAACATGCAGTTTGATTGCATTAAAGCCTTTACAGAGATCCTACCTGGAAGGACTATTCTGTCATTCTGTAATCCTTTGTTTCAGCATCTGTCCATATATTTGAAAATGTTTCCATCCTACCCAGAAACATGTGATTCACATGTTAAAGTCTGCAGACCTGGTTATATAAAGAATATTCAACAAAACACAGAAGAGGAACCAGAAACATCCAAGACACTCTGTAATCACCAAACGTAAAAACTGTTTAATACGAAGCTTTCAGGTCTACACCCTTCATCAGCATACAACTTAATGTCTATTCATCACATTTAAATGGAGAAACAGTTACAATCACATGAACAAACCAGCCATACAAAAGAAGCTTATTAACATATCTCATTAAAATTTAAAAACACATATACTTAAAATACCGTATTATCACCACGGGGCTAGTATATTTAGCTACCTGCATGGAATGCAATGCGTTCTATGTAGGTAAAACTACAAGAAGGTTAAAAGACAGAATAATAGAACATAAATCCAAAATTAAGAGAAAAGTTGAAACTAATGGCCTATACAGACATTTAATGACTTATAGCTCGCATTCTTTTAAATTTAGGTGTATTTATGTTTTGAATATGGGTATGAGGGGGGGAGATGTGGATAATTTATTACAACTGAAAGAATATGAATGGATAATATGGTTGCAGGCTGATAAAATGCCTGGCTTGAATAATAAAGTAAGTTTGAAGCCAATATTAGTTAAAAAACAGAGGGAAAATGTTTAGTATTTTAAGTATATGTGTTTTTAAATTTTAATGAGATATGTTAATAAGCTTCTTTTGTATGGCTGGTTTGTTCATGTGATTGTAACTGTTTCTCCATTTAAATGTGATGAATAGACATTAAGTTGTATGCTGATGAAGGGTGTAGACCTGAAAGCTTCGTATTAAACAGTTTTTACGTTTGGTGATTACAGAGTGTCTTGGATATATAAAGAATATTAACAGCCTCACAAACACAGTCAGTAAAAAATGGTCTGCAGTTTGCCAAGACTGATGCAGGGTGGCTAAGTGGCATACACAACCAGCCATCTTTCATGATATATAAATAAAATAAGTAAAACTGGATGATATACTTAGGAATCTGTTACTGTTTACAAAGGCAAGAAAGTCAAATACTGCACATTAACAGATCAGATTTATTCTTATTACTCAGTAAGAAAAACATTCCACTTACAATGCTGAGGTAAGATTTATGAGCCGTTTTACATCACATTCAAAGAAAGCTATTGGTTACACAGTGAAACATACTCTCTCACATTTGTAATACAAAAAAACGGACAGCATATCACACAAATCATCACCCACTGAACAACCCCAACTCTCTTGATTTCAAGATCACTTGAGACCCATGGAACAGAGGTATAAAGAGCTGAAGAGTCAGAGTGTCAAAACATTTAAGTTGATTCAACCCCTTTACCCCTGATGCACTTGACTGAAATGACAACCAATGCCATAAGAGGCAGCACTACTGTCAGCTGACAGCAACATCAATGGAACTGACTCTGGCCCTAAATGGGATGCAGATCTCATTTTTCTGTAGTTACCAGTGCAAAATCTGGTGCTTTCAGGTTGCTTGCCAGCCTCAATACAGCTGGTATGGAAGCAGTGGAAAGTAGGGCAAAGTTGTGAAATCCTTGTCAACTTTAGCATGAGTGTGAGAAGGGATGCAGTCCATCTCTGCCTATGCCTGCAACAAAGCCTTTATCATCTTCCAATAGTTGATATCTGCAGTCAAAGAAAACCTATGATGGGAACAGATAATCCTAAAAGACCTAGAAGACAATGGTCTAGAAGAAGCATGCCTGCGTATCTCTTCTTCACACAGGAAAGAAGCGTTAAATTCATTCTCATACTGGGAGCCAGGTTACAGTGTTTCAACATAAAGGTCACTACTTTACAACAAAAGAAACTGCACATACATTGTAAGATGAGTTTTACCAGTCAGCAAAAGACAATAATTAACATTTGAACTAATAAAAACAAGAAAAAAGGTTTGCAAAGAAAAAAATGTAATATGTTTCAGTTTGTAATAGAATTAAGATTGGTTCTAAAATATGCAAACTAATATAACAGACTGTACAAAATTAAAACTTTAAACCAGAAAGATTTGAATGGTGACAAATAAAAAGTGTTGTGCCACTGGGATGGAGACAAACTTGTTGCAGGTCTTGCTTTTTGTCCTGCAGTTTAGCTTTCATCAGTCTTGAGGTCTGTTCAATGTAATACTTAGAGCAGAGCCACTTCAGTTATTTATTTATTTATCTTTTATTGACTGGGTTAGTCCTAGCAACCTAGTGGCATTTTTTCAGGGGAGACACGAGGTGGTATTTATAATACTACAGGAGATTTGGCCAGGACATTGGGGAACTTCCTGTACTCTTTTCGATAGGTGCAGTGGGATCCTTTACATCCATCTAAGTTACTATCAACTCAAGCAGTTGAGACCTTGGTTTAATGTCTCATCTAAAGGAAAAACACTCAGCACTGCAACACCCCCCTTATGCTGTGCTGGAGTGTCAACAATTTAGCTACCTGCTGTGAGACTAGATTTCACAACCTTCTGCTCTAAAGCCAAGTGTGTTACCTGTTATGCCACTGACATGACTAGTGACATTTACCAATTTTGCAAAGAATTAATTATTCTCCATTTATTTTTATACAGAAGTATCCCAAAACAGCTGACTAAACAGTCCTCACAAACATATTTTATATGGTCAAACACCTGGTTGGGAAGTGTTCCAGAGTGGTCAAGGTGAAACATTACAGGTTCATAGAGGGTTACTAGGTTAATGGCCCTAGAGCCCTTACTTACAAGCCTAGCCACATTTATCCCGAGTTGGCCCAATTGTCAGTGGTTAGGTGAGTGACGTTTGCAGAGGTAAAGATTTATGGTAGTTAATAATGACTTCTTCTGTCCAAGAGGGACATGAGTGTCACCTCAGGAGTGAATTTGCGGTCATCCATCTATTGATCTAGGTTGCATTTTGAAGAGGCTCAGGGAGGGCCTCTGTTTCATGTGAAGTGGAAGCTTGTTCCAGAGAAGTGGCAGTCTCAGGAGATGTATGTATCTGTAAAGCATGACCTGTTCAGATGGAAAGGTCCAGTATGATAGTTCTGTCTGTTTATTAAAATATTGAAATAAAACAGAATTACTTAAAATAATGTCCCAGTGCTTTTTTATGATATATGCTTCACTTCTTATAAAGGAAGCATATCCAGTGACAAAATACATTTCTTTTTCCAAGTACCAGTATAAGTAATTCTGTGGTGTCTGCCCCACCCCCCCATAACACATTTAAGAGTCTCTGAGTGCTATACCGTCTGGCCAAAAAATGGTTAGCGATGTCAATAGAATGTTGGTGAAATTCATGATCATTGGTAAAATTGTATGAGCCCTAATAAATTCTTTGTATAGGAAATAAATTACTAAATTGGAAGGGGGTTCTTGCTGTTGACTTGCACTGTAAAGTGGCATTAACAGTGTTATTTTTAATGTACAGCAAAATGTCTAAAAATTCTACTAACATTTTTTAACTTTCTAGGTCACAAATCTATTCATGCTAATCCAGTGGAAAAATTCTGCAAATAAAGCACGTTGGCCTTTGATAATCAGGAACACGTCATCTATGAAGCACTTATTTAAGCTCTGAAGGACATCCCTACTCCAGGAGGCAAGTCAGATGTGCAGGTTGAGGAAAGAAGGCTTGCAGGCCATGGGTGACAGTTAGAACGCCACTGTAACCTCAACATACAGAAACACACACAGACACACACACACACACACACACACACACACACACACACACACACACACACACAAAGAGTCTCACCATGTGATGTGGAACCTGTAGTTCATTATTGCTTCCTTTACTTTGTAACTCATTCTGTTTGGCCAGCTGGGGCAGTAAACATAAACAGCTGGCACTTGGCTTCCATGTTTGCAAGTTAACAATATAGCAATAACCAATGAATTGGGTTTGGTATATTGAAGATTTACTCACGGTTGATGTAGTTTATTCACAAGGGTAAATAATGACATTGTTTAAGAAGAAAATTACTTCTTCTTCTTATTCTTCTTTTGGCTGTTCCCATTATGGGTCGCCGCAGCGTATCATCTGTTTCCATTTCTTCCTGTCCTCTGCATCTTGCTCTGTCACACCAACCACCTGCATGTCCTCTCTCATCACATCCATAAACCTTAACTTAGGCCTTCCACTTTTCCTGTTACCTGGCAGCTTCATCCTTAGCATCCTTTTCCCAATATACTGAGCATCCCTCCTCAGCACATGTCCAAACCAACGTAATCTCACCTCTCTGGCTTTGTCTCCAAACTGTCCAACCTGGGCTGACCCTCTAATATACTTATTCCTAATCCTGTCTACCCTCGTCACACCCAGTACAAATCTTAACATCTTTAACTCTGCCACATCCAGCTCTGACTACTGCCTTTTTGTCAGTGCCACTGTCTCCAACCCATATAACATAGCTGGTCTCACTACCCTCTTGTAGACCTTCCCTTTCACTCTTACTGGTACTTGTCTGTCACAAATCACTCCTGACACTCTTCTCCACCCACTCCATCCTGCCTGTACTCTCTTCTTCACCTCTCTTCCACACTCGCCATTACTCTGAACTGTTGATCCCAGGTATTTAAACTCATCCACCTTCGCCAACTCTACTCCCTGCATCCTCACCATTCCTCTACCCTCCCTCTCATTTACACACATATATTCTGTCTTAGCCCTGCTGACCTTCATTCCTCTCCTCTCTAGAGCATATCTCCACCTCTCCAGGGTCTCCTCAACCTGATCCCTACTCTCACTACAGATCACAATGTCATCTGCAAACATCATATTCCACGGGGACTCCTGTCTGATCTCGTCTGTCAACCTGTCCATCACCATTGCAAATAAGAAAGGGCTCAGTGCTGATCCTTGATGTAATCCCACCTCCACCTTAAACGCATCCGTCACTCCCACCACAGACCCCACTGCTGTCACACTACCCTCATACATATCCTGTACCACTCTTACATACTTCTTTGCCACTACTGACTTCCTCATACAATAGCACAACTCCTCTCTGGGCACCCTGCCATATGCTTTCTCTAAGTCCACAAAGACACAATGCAACTCCTTCTGACCTTCTCTGTACTTCTCCATCAACACTCTCAGAGCAAAAGAAAATGACTTACTTTTCTTAAATAATGTCTTTGTATAATGATGCCATGGTGTTATTCTGTTTTTTTTCAGATTTCCTGAGGCTTTCTTGATGTACTGCACATGGTCACCCTTACAGAGTACATCAGTGCTTTGGAAAGGAAGCAACGGAGAAAGGAAGATCTCTGTTGCTTTTTTCTTTTTTTTTTTAATTAAAAAAAATAAATACATTTTGAAATCCAAACTGTTGACAAGTACAAGAGAGACCAGATTGAGAAAGTACAACGGAAATCAGGTATGTTTCTTTAGTTTTGCATAACATACCTGATTTTCCTTGTATTTTCTCTGTCCTGTCTGTCTTGTACTTCCATGTTGTTTCTTTCAACTTTTCCCGGTTAGGGGTTGCCACAGCGGAACTCCGGTCCGCTAATGATTGGCAGTAGATTTTTACATGCCAAGTTGCCAGCCCTGACGCACAACCTTCAAAGAAGATAGTCCCATTCACGCATGTCTCTACACAGAAGATGCTGTAGCTGAGAATCGAACAGGGCAACGTCTGTCTGTGAGGCGACAACGCTACCGCAGCACCACCACCACAGTCTGTCTTGTACTTCCATACTGTCTGTATTTCATTCTTCATTATTATTTTTTTTTTAAAGCTGAAGAAAAGTGAAAACGCTGTAGCATATATACTAATGGAAAAAAGTTCAAGCAACCGGACTTTTTCCATTGGTATATGCTTAGATTTACAATGGGCACGCTGGTTGGGCTGACCAATCAGCATACTACTTTTTGAATGTTAATGGCCAGTCATTGTATGAAAGAAATTTCACTAAGCACTTAGATGTGATTAATACTTACGTCCAAGTGCAACATTTTCTGACTTTTAGGAAAAAAAAATAGTTCACAACATTAACATTTTAACATTACTCCATTACCTTTTATCATCAAAATTAAAAGTAGATGAATTTTAGTTGTTTTTACTAAATCGTGTCATTTTAAACTGTATGATTTACAGTATCAGCTTTTTCTACATTTAAAGGGATATTAAAAAAACAGTTTTGTACTAAACTGTGAGCACATGCATGTTGTTTAAAGAACAATGTATAAATGTAGTCTGTATGAGATGTCAAGAGACATAAGCAATAATGCAAGGTAGGGTATTATATTTTAGATTAACGTTTCATCCAAAAAGCTTGTGTACATTATATACCAAGGTGCTCCCTTCAGAAAAGTATTCCACCCTAACATACCTTCCTGTTATACCTTCTGTTTTCAAAGAGGTTTACAATTTATCTTTTTTGTCAATTTCATTTAAGATACAGTGCTGAGATATACCCCAACTGAAACATCTTCATAACCCGTCAGGGTTTTTACCCTTTAGGTAAAGACACTGTATTGCCACTGTACTGCCATATTGCATACCCTGTGCTCCTTAATTTCACTGACTACATTAGGCAGGCGTTGTGTAAAACTCAGTCCATCTCCCACAGATACCTTTCCATGTTATAATGGTCCAATGTACTCAGAATAATATGTTTGTGTTACTTATGCTGACATGGCTATGTGAAAAAACTCAGGTCATCAAATGCAGTGTACCAGAAGGATTTAGTGATGAAGGGGCCTTTGTCACATGCAAACATATTTAAAAATGGGGATAAAAGGAATGTATTAAAAAAGTAATGTCAGTTGTTGTTGTCTTTGGGCTTTTCCCGGTTAGGAGTCACCACAGTGGAACTCCGGTCCGCTAATGATTGGCAGTAGATTTTCATGAACGCCAAGGTGCCAGCTCGACATTCAACCTTCAACGAAGGCATGCCCATTTATGCATGTCTTTCAAACGCCCACCCAACCACGGGGAGGACAAGCAGACTCCACATAGAAGGCACTCCCTGCACTCTAGCCGAGAATCGAATGGGTGAATCTCTTGCTGTGAGGCAACAACGCTACCGCTGCACCATAAAATTATTCATGATGGTCTTTCTCAACTGTATTTATGATGCCTACCAAATGCATCAGGTATTAGTAAGTATTCTTGGCAATACCAAAGTATTAGGCAGTCCTGCAGTCTATGTCTATCAGCTTTACTGTAGGTAACTACTCAGGTCTGTGTATAAGCCTATCAACAAATGCTTTTATTGTAGCAAAGATAAGTCTGAGAAAGCATACATCTATGGACCAGTACTGTAGGCCCTGCTCTGGCATCTCCTACTGGAAGAGAAATGTCAGAAATATAGTCTGATATTGGGGATCAGTTAGTTATTCTGTTTAAGAGATGGAGGCCACTAATTTAAAGCATTTACAGCAAGCCATTCCCTGTGCTCCTGTTTAATGTGATTGTACCTTTTCTTCTACATAATGTTATGCTGTATGCTGTTCATTTCTTCCATCATTTCAATTTTAGACAGGTATTCTGACATCCATTACTGCAGGATCGGTGGGGCAAATGGGGCACCAGCACCAAATTCAGCTTGTAGGAGGCACCAAAATGTTGACAGTTTGCAAGATGTCAGTAATTGATTGTGATTGTTTTCACTTATTAAACAGCTTGCAAACTGTCTAACTGTAAAACTTCTGTAATTTTTAAAGTTGTACAGAGACAGGCTACAAGTTAATAAGCAATCCCAATAATGACCCCATATTGACAGCTAATAAGCTGGCAAACTATTTTTAAGGTTTAGCAAGGGGGTGCCAAATGGAAATTTTGTCCAGGGTGCTAAATTCCCTTCTTACAGCTTTGCTGACCTCCATATACACATTTGCCTTTGTTAAACATTGTAGGGATACTGTATAACAAAAGGATAACAGAAGCACCCCACTCAATTCTAAAGGTTTCATTTCCACTTCATAGGATAACCCCAACAACTCTAAAGATTCTTCTGCAGCATATAGAGTTGGGCAATATCTCTTCTTCAAGAACTGTGAAGTAAGCATTACAGTCTATAATGACTGCTGTGCTCTGCGCCAGTGTCTATTCATACATCCCACTGAGCTTACTCAGTCTTCTTATGTTCCTTGATGCCAGCATAGACTATGGCCCAGGTGACCCAGGTTCAACTAGTGGTTTAGGCAACTGAGGCACTGGCAGGGGGAGGACATGTGTGCCCATCCTAGTGTGGAAGGTGTGCAATTGAAAGTGCCTTTTGGTTGATCCCTAGTGTGGGCTGCAGCTGCAGAGGAGGTCCTGTCCTTAAGGCAGCAGGGGTACTGTCTGAGTTTCTGAGGAGACAGGACAATAAGCCAGTATGACCACTGCATGTCCAGTCCTGGATATCAAGAGTGCATGCAAAGGGTGGGAAAACAGTCATGACAAACCACTCCTAAGCAGCAGTGTGACACTGTCACTTCACTTGGCCAGGCATGGCTTGGAATTAGCCTGGAAGAGACCAAGTGGGCAAGGACAGATCATGTGAAAGCAGGTGGTCAGCTGGTAGGAGCCAAAAAGAGACAAAAATTATTCTCAAGTTTTCTTCTGTCACCCCCCTGTTTTGATAAAATGATTAATAACCTTAACTTCTAGGACAGGCAAACTACAGTACTACGGCTACGCAGTCATACGTTTTACTTCCTCATTTTTTATTAATCATAAGTGTCATACAATATTTGTTGTAATAGTTGTAATATTCTAAAAAAACAGTTAAGAAATTTATTTTTAGAGATATGATGAATTTAGCAAAGTTGGAGGAAAGGTCAGACATTTTGCAATTGAAATTCAGTGCAAAGTTGCACATATGATGAACAAAGGAAATGGATTGTAGTGTGCCTTTCTAAGGGCCTAAGTATCAATTGACTGTTCAATATTCTAAACCCATAAACATTAATTGAAGATGACAGCAACATTAAACTGTCAAATATACCACCCCCAATTGCACAACAGAGAAAAAGGAAATATTACACTGATAAAACTAAATGGGATTCAAATAGTCATTTAGCCTTCCCACATGGATAAAATACAATTTAATGTAATGCAGACATCCCTACAAATCGACCGTCTGCATCTTGACCAACTGAAAGGGTCCCATATAAACATGTTATGTATACACAAACACATAAATGCATTATATATATACATATATTCTATTATTTATATATTTTTATTTGTTAACCTGGTTAGTCCTACTAAGCTAGTAACCACTTTTAGGGGGAGACACAAGGTGATATTTACACTGCTAGGGAAAATTTACCAAGGCATCAGGGAACATCGCCTACTGCTGCAACACTTGTGGTGCTTGTGGCCTAGGAATGAGAGTGTCCATTCCATTCCTGGAATAGTGGCGGCCAGGAGAATGGCATTCAAAACATGGCAATGGAGGAGTGTGGATTACAGGCAAATGCAAACTCCTCAGGGTTGTTTTCAGAAGTAGAGGAAGAAAGATTTAAAATGGAGAAGCGAGAGAGAGAGAGAGAGACTGGATAGAAGACAGAGGATGTTTTTCAAAAGAAATTGTTCAGACATTTCAGAGGTGAGGAACGGCAGCAGAAAAAAAATCTTATTATTACAACCCTCCAGTCAGGAGGGTTGTGGAATGATATATTGGAAGAGCTTGTAAACCAGAGCAATCCAGAGACAGGGAAGACTACATCTTGGGGAGATATGATGGAAAGCATTAATATGGAAGAGGGGCAAGACTTGAAGAAAAGGACATTTGCAGAAGTGGTCAGTGAACAAAAGGAAGAAAGAAGGGATAAGAAAAAGACAAAAGAAATTGAAAGAAAGTATGTAGCAAGAATTAAGAATAAAGAATAATTAAAAATGGACAGGTATGAAATATGGGACAAGATTTTTGTGCCTTTAGAAATCAAGGCACAAGGGGCAAAAGTTTTTATTTTGATTAAAAAAGGAATTAGTGTGACATTTTCTTTGAGACTGCTGTAAAATTAGAAACTTTTTGGGGAGAATATGTGAAAAGAAAATAAATGTATCCATGGAATAAATATAGTGTAAAAACTTTTTTCCATGAAACACAAAATAAGTTAACATAAAATTTTGGACAAACACAGACAGAAACTGTTAAAATATTTACTAAAGAACTTTTGCAAAGAAGTGAAGAACATTTCTAAAGTACTTGATAACAGATGACATTGAAAAGAGGCTTGGAACTGTAATTTGATTTTGAAAATAGAAACTGGAAAAACTGAACATATTCCTAGTGTGATTAATATTGATGGTCATATAGCTGTTGTTATATATGGGGAACAACCAAAAGCATCCTTTTTTCCATGGCAGGGAGGGATATGTTGTAAGTAACTATGATAAAAAGAAATGTCTTTATATTGGGAGATTGATCATGATGTTAGAAAATGTGAAAAGAAATGTTATAAATGCAAACAGACAGGACATTTACAGATGGACTGTGAGAAAGAGAAAAGTTTAGAATATAATATAAAAGGACAGAGTAGAGAAGAGTTACATAATGAAGAACAATTGCAACAAGATGAACAACAAAAAAGATAAAAGGGAGAATAATAGCAATAATCAAGAAGAAAATATGATTAATAAACAAAAAGTGGAAGGGGAGAGGGAACGTGGCTCAGAAGTTAGTGATAGAGGAGATATAGATTGGAAATGGTTAAAAAGAAAAAATCAACTGGAAAACAGGTTAAAGACAGGAAAATACAATTTCAGGATGTAGGTTTGAAAGTAAAAAAAGGAAGGAAATGGATAAATATATAATTTATTGTAAACTATGGAGAAGGGATGTATCTATCATTGTTAATAGTATAAAGAATGTAGTAAGAAGGACTGGGGTGTTAGAATGGTGCAATATGTATGTGGTAGATTTAATAGACTAAGAGGATGTTAGGTGTTTAAATAAAGAAGAAAGAGAACAAAGACTATATGGTTAAGATGTATAATGTGAAATTTGGATAGATAAACATGTTCAGGGATTGATATACTGTATAGGACAGGGATAAAATTCTGGATTATACTTTAGTTAAATTAGGAAGATTAAGAGTAGCTGCTTTTAGGTGGAAAGGGAAAGTTTACAGACTTATAGCAATATATGCTTATGTGATATATAAAGAAAGAGAAATTATTTCAAGAAACACTGAATTATGTTATAGTAAATATGGGCGTAATAATAATAATAGGTGATTTTAATTGTGACTTGAGACATAGAAAGCAAAAAAGAGAGATTAGATAAGAAAATAATGGAAGAAATAATAAAATGTGGGAATTTAGAGTTATGGAGCTTGAATAAAAGTAACACAGAAGAGGAAAACTGAAAACAGAAATAGATTGTTTATATCTAAACTATAAGAATAGTAGACACATTTTTTGGATCATTTGGCTGTATGGATAGAAATAAAAGGGAATAAAGAACATATAAAAATTGGGAGAGGAATAAAGAGAATTGATGAAAAAGAGTAGAATGAGAAAGGTAGAAAATAAATCATGATGTTATGGCAAAGCCATTTGATTATGAGAGTTTTTTTATAATAATTGGTCAGAATTGTGGACAATGTTTATAGAAAAACATAAAAGAATGTATTTAATTTGGAAAAATAAAAAAAAGACAAACAGATTAAAAGGAATACAGACAAACACAAAAATCAGTTTTATAAAATCTGGACAGGAATGAAAGGGAATATTTTTGAAAAGTTGAAGAGATTTATCAAAAGAAGCAATAAAAAATTAAAGGTCTATTATATAAAAAATTATAAGGAAAAGGGGAATAAGTATCACAATATCCGAGTAAAAAAGTAAAGAAAGACAGTAGCGTAATGACAGAAATGAAAAATGTAGATGGAAAAACTGAAAGACAACAAAGGAATATTATTATACAGTATGTTAAAGACATGGTGAAAAAAGAGAAATGAAAAAAGATGGACAGTGAAGTGGTTTTCAGAAGAAATGAAGAGCGAATTGGAAAAACAAATTACAATTATGGATTTAGAGAATATAATGAGAGAAATAAATATAAGTTCAGTAGCTCTACAGACGGTGTAGGTTATATAATGTATAAGAATTTAATACAATGGCAGAAAGAAATGTTGGTAGAAATGTTTAATAATGGTTAAGTGATGGCATTTTTATGCAGAAATATTTAGAAAGATTATTAGATTTATATGGTAAAAAGGGAGAGAAGAATTAAATTAAAAATTGGAGGGTGGTAATATTGAACAATAGCGATTATAAGTTATTTATGGAGATAATACAGAAAAAATTAAAACATGAATTATGTAACTGATGAAGGCATTTATGGGATTAAAATAAAAGAAATCCAGGAATTATTAATGATAATTAGGGAAATGGTGGATGATATCAAGAAAGAGCAAAATTAATGGTGGCTGATATAAAAGCATTTGATTCAATGCAGCATGAAGTCTTATACAAAATAATGGAAAATATAATTGTAGTATACTAAAAAAAGTATGTGAGTCAGTATATAAAAATACTAAAATTAGAATTATAGTAAATGGTTGGCTAAGTGAAGAAACTGAAATGAACAGAGATTTAAAACGTGTTTGTCCAATGAGCAGTATTTTGTTTGTAATGGTCGTGAATTGTGTAGTAAAAGAAATAAATGAAGAAATGGAGAAACATGAATAAGTACAGGAAATGGGCATTTTATATCCAATTATAATGTCTTAAACCGATGATATAATATTAATGGATACAAACAGATGAAATGAAAGACGTAATTATATACGTGCATAAAAAAGTGCAAGAAATTGAATTAAAATGAAGAGGGAAAATGTAAGGTCTTGGAGATGAGCAATAGAGTCTGATATGCAAAGCTATGGAACGCATAATCATAGACCTAAGAAACAAGGATATAGGGAATCTCCAAACTCTGGATCCCACACAGTTTGGTTTTGAGAAGGGTAGACCATGCCTGCACAACCTGGTCGACTTCTTTGAGTCAGTTACCAGAGCTGTGGATGAAGGCAAGGTAGTTCATACACCCTATCATGTTCTGGCCAAAGCCTTTGATACCATTCCCCACTCAGGAATCATAGAAAAACTGACTAAGCTGGGCATCAACCCCTATATCACTAGGTGGGTTGCAAACCGGCTTACAGACAGAACCCACAGTGTGAAAGTAGCTGACTCCAAATCACATTGCCGACCAGTCACAAGTGGAGTCCCACAGGGTTCAGTCCTAGATCTTCTCCTGTTTGGTATCTACTTCTCTAAAGTCCAGACCAACACAAAGGGACTCTGACTGACAAAGTTTGCAGACAATTACAAGTTGGGAGCTATTGTTAACTCCCCAAGTGATGTTGACATCCTACAGAAAGGCCTCACCGAGACCAACAACTGGTGTCAAAACCATGGCCTTAAGCTCAATGCCAAAAAAATGTGTCATTGTCCTCTTTGGAAAAAAAAACAGTTCCCATGAATTACCACATCAATTGTAGTCCACTGAACACAGAAGGCGTTATACGAGATCTGGGAACACATGTTGACAGCAACCTCTCTTTTGAACACCACATTCCCACTGTGGTCAGAAAGTCCTTCCATGTGGCACATCTCATTACTAAGGATTTTGCATTCAGGAAGAAAGAGGTCATTGTCTCCTTCCACTCTTCCTTCATTAGTCCAATAATCGAGTACAATGCCCCATTTGGCATGTACCTCACTAGACATCTGCAACAAATAGAGAGGCCACAAACGTACATCACAAAGAGGATCCTAGGCCTTAAACACTTGTCCTATATGGATAGACTCAAAAAACTCCAACTATTTTCTGTCTTATATCGCCTACTTAGAGGTGATCTCTGCTTGACTTACAAAGCCATGTTTGGCCCAGCTCTGTTAGAAATGCTACATCTAAAGAAATCCCAATCCCTCTGCACCACATGCTCTAGATACCTCAACCTCATTACCACAATCAACAGAACAAGCTGGAGGGACAGGTTCATAACCCAGAGACTGTCCATGTTATGGAATAGAGGGGATAAGAGAAAATAGGAAAATGTGGTATAAAAATATAATGATGCAAAATTATTGTGTGAATCCATGGAGACATCTAACAGAAGAGAAAGTAAAAGCTATAAAACAAAGAAACAAATTGTGTATGAAGAAAGTTGTATGTTAAAATTTTTTTATGGAAGTTACAAATGAATAAGTTGCCAGTAAAAGGCAATATGGCTTGCAAAAAGGTAAATGAAAAGATATGTCATTTTGTGGTGAATTAGAAACAACAGAGCATGTTTTTTAACATGTAAAAGGGGTTAAAAGTTTCTGGAAAAAATAATAGAAAAGAATATTGTAAGAGAATTACACAATTATAAACAAATATGGATATGATTGAATATGGATTTTATATAGTAAAAAATGTGTTAGTAATCTGAATAGAAGAATGTCTGATATTGTATGGATAATACGGATTGAAAAAACAAGTATCCTCGAAGTCTCAAACAACCCACTAAACAAGTATAGTGGGTCCGAAAACAAAACAGTGTAAGAAACTTCTCTGTGTAGAAGATTTTCAATCCATATATATATATATATATATATATATATATATATATATATAGTTAATCACTGTATATTAATCAGATCAGATAATGGTAGTAGAAGTAGTGAACTTAAAATCCTCCTAAGTCAAAAAATAATAAAAATATATAATTTGAAATACTATACAGAATTACCAAGTATTTGAAAGTAATCCAAGCAGGCTAGACAGTCTGTTTCCAGTCAAAAATCCTTTATTAAGTACACAGACAAGAGATCCAAGTAAAACAAAAATAACAGAATAATAGTATTCTCACAAGCTTTCTAGATATATATATATATATATATATATATATATATATATATATATATATGTATATACACACACATACACTTTTTATCAGGCAGGGGAGTGGTTTATTGTGCTGTAAAACACAGTGCATTGGTATACATGTTAAATTCACATCCCTTCCCCCATCAGTGTGACATTCAAGCTAGTCCTGCCCTACTTGGTAGCTGCCATAATAATATAACCCTTATGTACTTTAAATAAAATTAATAATGATGTGGTACCTCTTATTTAACCAGATTATTAAGTCTGTGATTTTATCCAAGACAATATTCTACATGGCTGGAAATATATAATCCTTAGCCACTTGGCAATCTAAAATATATCTATAAATATATACATATACACTTTGCATGCAAAAAATCCATTGTAAAAATCACATTCTATTTCTATAACCTATTGTTAACAAAGATCACTTTCATCCTTCTAGACTTCTTCCGTCTGTGTACAAGAACCCTAAAAACTATCTACAAAAATATTATTGTATAATTAGCTAGTATTGCTATTACACATCATTTTGAATAAAGTAGAAAAAAGAATAAGAAAAAGAAAACATGTATGATGATGGAAACAAAATATACACTTAAATTAAAACTGATTTAACATGTTTTTTTAAAACCAACTGGAAGAATAAAATAGAATAAAAAAAATAAAGTTAATCATGTAAACAATGTAGCAATTTTATATGTTCCAGTGCACTTTTAAGTGAACAGTAGTAGTTTAGTCCAGGCTTCCTAAAAGAGTTCAGCTTTAATTGCAACATGAGTTCACATTTCTCCAGCATATTCAGGACGTCCCCTTCAAGATCATCCATGTCTATGCAATCCAGTATCTGGAATTTAAAACCTATGCATCGTTTATGAAGAGCAAGGTGTTTGGCTAGTATATTATTTTTACATCCAGAGCAGATTTCTGCCAGATGACATGAAATCCTGCGCTTACATTTATTTACAGTCTTGCCCACATAAAATGTAACACATTCATTGCACTATACCCTGTAAATTACTTTTGTAGTGTTACAGTCGCCCCCTGTACTGGCCTTAATGATTTTCTTTAAATAAGGGCAATAAAAACTATCAACTTGCTGTATAAATATACAAAACGTACAAATAGCTTCACATTGTTTAGTGCTTCCCTCATACAGTCTAAGTTTAAATTCAACAAAACTTCTAATGTTCCTGGCCTTCCTGTAAACAAAGGATGGGTCTTCACCTAAGATGTCAATCAGAAAATGGTTTCCTGTGACAATGGTCCAGTTTTCTTTAATAACATTTTTGATACTGTGATAATCCAAAGTGTATGTCAGGATGCAGCTATGTGTGCATTTGTTATTCTCTGTGGAATTTCTTAACATTCTCCTACTGGGGAGGTTGAGTGAAGGTGCTTCAGTCCTTTACAGTTCTGTAATGGGTTCCAGAATGTTTTTTTAACATCTGACTTTAATAGCCTCTCAATAAAAAAATTGTTCTCTAATTTGTTCAGGTTTCTCAAAAATGGTTCCATCTCTGTGGTAATTCTAGCTAATCTATACCAGGGGCAGCTCGTGCTATCAGACTGCCGGACTGCAGCCCTCCCACCTACAAAAACACAAAAGAAAAATCTTTAAAACTAAAAATCAAAACAGAAAAAAAAAAAAAAAAAAGCACGAGTCCCGACTCCTCTGCGCATGCGCAGAGGCATTTGAAAACCTCAGACTGCCTTTATCAGCAGTCCGGATAGAGAAAGACAAGTACCCAGCAATCATTGCTGCAAGTGCACCCAGGAATCAGTTCGGTAACGACCGTACAGAAGAGGAGGTCCGGACTGCTTCGGCTGCAGGCAGACCCAATGAGAACTGAGAGAGGTGAGCTACCCAATGAGGACTGAGAGAGGTGAGCTGCTCTCGCGGGACATTCATTGCACGGGCTGGCTGGATTGCTCTGTTTCACGGGCGGGTTTGGTCGCTGGCTGGATTCTATCAGGAGGTAGGTGTTGTGGTCACTGGATTGCTGCTTCAGGTCGCAGGCAGGATTCTTTCAGGAGGTAGGTGTTGTGGTCGCTGGATTGCTGCTTCATGAGGTGTTGTGGTCGCTGGATTGCTGCTTCAGGTCGCTGGCTGGATTCTTTCAGGAGGTGGGTGGGTGCTGTGATCGCTGGCTGAATTCTTTCAGGAGGTAGGCGTTGTGGCCGCTGGCTGGATTGCTCCCGTCTGGCTGTTGAGAGACATACAGCAGGTGTGTGTGTGTGTGTGTGTGTGTGTGTGTGTGTGTGTGTGTGTGTGTGTGTGTGTGTGTGTGTGTGTACGTGCGTGTCTGTGTGTGTGTAGATAGATAGATAGATAGATAGATAGATAGATAGATAGATAGATAGATAGCTATAGTGGCAGAGTGATTGCAGAGCTTGGAAAACTTAGTGTTCATGGAGTTATTACATCTGTTGTTTGTACTGCATTTGCTAAAGAGTGCATCAGGGAAGGGAACTGCAGAGTTCTAGAGGAATACAGAGCAGGCAGGCAAAATAAAGAGAAGCTGTCCATGGCAACTGATACGGAGCAGGTTCTCTTGGGATGTGTAAGGGCCACTGTCATTGAAAGAGATTAGATTCTTGACCTGTGTGCTGAGAGAGCAGTTTCAGAAGTGGACTGTCCAGAGAGTCATATGAGAAGGGCAAAAGCAGTCTGGAAGGCATTACTGAAACCTGAATAGAAAATATCCTGTAGAGCTGCTAGAATTATGCACACCTGTTTGGAGGTGTGTTGAAAGGTATCTGTAAGTACCTTTTTTTGGGGGGGGGCAACTTTAGAAAGAAGCCAAGTATTGTTTGTTTTCTTCCCATCTTAGAAGGAAGCTAATTTCTGTTTGTTTACTGACTAAGTCTAGAAAAAAGCCTGAAACTGTGCTATCTGGATTGAAATGAAAGCTGGAAAGAATATTTGTAACTTTCTTTTCTGTATTTCTGCAAGCAACATTTCTTATTTCCCAACCTGGTAAAATAAACCTCTTTTCAAAAGCTCTTGAGACTGCACTTAGTATTTCAAGCACATTAAAATACTACGCAATCTATGATTATATCAGCACTGGTAAGCAACACAAATGAGTGACAACTAAAATTAGTGTATCACGAAAGACCGACAACTTCATAGGTAATTACTAGGCTGATTCTCAGTGCAGTCCATTTAAGCTTAGCTAATTTTGCTGTGGAAAGTGAAAATCAAACCCTGTACCTTGAGTCTGTCAGGTAAACACAATAACTATTAAGCCAACCTTTGCAAGTATAAGTAAAATCTGCTAAAAAAAATAAAAATCAGATCAAGAGTAGTCTGATAGTAGTTCTGTTAGGGAAACGGTTTTTAGTAACATAATGTATTAAGTAAGGGTTAGGGGTAGAATTAGAGTCATCACATGTGAGAAAAATAAGGAGTTTTTAGGTCTCACTTGTTTATGCCGCTACCTATTATTGCAAATAAGTCTGTGTTCCATGTATCGGGAGTAAAAATAATTTAAATAATTCTGCAGTTTTGGTTTATCCACAACGGTGTTAGCAATTTTCTATCTCTTAACATCATTTGAGCATTTCATCAAACACGTCTGGCTTTAATAACATATCAGTAAAAAAGAAATTAAACAGTATAATCTGCAGAATTCTGGTCATTAATTCTAGTTATACATAGCTGAATTAATTTATCCCAGCTCTCTGCTTCACATTTGACAGTTATAGTTTTATGCAGTAGCTAATATATGAATTTATATTAGAAGATTGTATAACTATTATGATATTTGTATGAGGAATGACATCAAAGGCTTTTATCATATACTGATACAATAATTACATTCGGAGTCATAGAACTAATGCCATGACCACAGTGTTTTAATATTTATAAGATTATTCAAGATCTGGTAAGTGTAACTCCATGTCACTGTACAGAAATACCATGTGAGCATTCATTTTCATAAGCCAGTAAACTCAAATAATAGTAATATATGTTCTTAATATTACATAAAATGTCTATTAAGACTGATTAATCTTTCCACAAGTTATTGTACCTCACCTATATATAGGTCTGATTTTTAACATTTAATCAGTGAGATAGAACATAACATTTTGTCAAATATTTTATTTTGTCAAATATGTTAAACAGAGTATAGATATAATACTATATGAAAAGCCGAAAAGACCAACAACAACAACTATATGTATATTTAGTATAGACGCTTATTCCAGAGATACCACCTCGACACAGTGATGTGGTGACAAATTGTATTTGATATAGAGTGAGTGGAAGAAATCATGGTACTCTGCTTTGTGAAGCTGTTTGCATACTGTGAGTTTAAATGAGGAATAATTGTTTGTCCTTAATTACTGATTTATTACTGATTAGTATTTGGTCAGTTTGTTAAGTTTTGAATTGAAATAATTATAAATCAGTTTCTTATCAAGCACACCAAGGATAATCAGCTGGTATTCATACCTTGATTGAAATTTGTTTCAACACATTCTCAAAGCTGTTAGTAGCTTGATAGGATATCATTTTTGTTTATTTGTAGGATAAGCATTACGAAATTCATAAGTGTACATCTTCCTTTTATATAATTTACACATTTTCTTGTCCACCAATTAGGAATTCACTTTTAATGACTTTTTTGTTCCATTTTCACCTAATGGGAATATAATTACTTACTGCTCCTGAATTCTTAAAAACTAAAAGAAAATGTAGCCAAGCTAGATTTTCCACTGTGTGATTCCTTAAAACCTCTTGTATTAGAGGTAACATGGGATATATGCAAATTACCCCTTAAGGACATCAGGTGTTTCGGCTGTATGGAAATTCTGAATGCCCATGACTTTTTTTTTTCCTTTTTAAGTCTGCTGTGGACAAATTCAGGCCAAAAAAGCCAAACCCCACTAGCTGTGGACATGCATAAAGCCACAAAGCATCATAGAAAATGATGAAGTTTATATCACATGGGATCACCCAATATCAACAGTTCAAAAGATAGATGCTAGAAAACTGGATATAGTGGTCCAAGAAAAGAAGACAAAAGTAGCATTGATCATTGAAATCGCCACACCCAGTGACTACAGTGTCTTGCATACAGAGAGACACAAAGTTATAAAATACCTGGATCTGCAGGTAGAAACGAGAGCCATGTGGAAGAAAGATACCCAGACAGTTCCAATAGTAGTAGGAGCAACAGGTCTTATAAAAAATAATTAACAAGCGTATTAAGATATGTTACCAATTCATGTAACACCGTATGAATTGCAGAAGGAGTCATTACTAGGCACATTGCGGGTGCTGCAAAGAGCACTTTTGGCTGACTTTTTGCTGAGTGAAACAATACTAATTTCATGAACTATAATCATAATTTGACTTAGGAGTGGGGTCCATTCCCTTCATGGTATTAGAAACCCAAAAGACTTGGAGAAATTAAAAATGGCTGAAACACCTTAAGGCATCATTTGCATATATCCAGGGGTGGCTCGTGCTATAGAACTGTGTGTGTGTATAAAATGTCCCAGTTAACACATTGTGTGTGTCTGTAAAATGTCCCAGTTAACACAAAGTGGTGGGTAGACATCCTCAGGCTTGAACCCTGTACCTTGGATGCAGGTGGCAAGGACCTGAATTCCCTACCCACCACTATTTGTAAAAAGAAATGCAGATTTTTGCCTCATATTTGTTCTGTTCCTCATAAAATCTGTAGTTTCTGTATCTTCATATTTCCTTGCAAAGCTCTGTAGTGCAGTGGTGCCCTGGTAGCATTGTTGCCTGACAGCTACAAGTTCTCTGGTTTGATTCTTGGCTGGGGTGCCTTCTGTGTGGAGTCTGCATGTACTCCTGTCTCTTACAAAGATGTGTCTGGAGTGTTTCTCCCTGGTCTGCTGCAAATTGGCTTTGTTTTGTTCCAAGTCAGACTAGTTTCCTGGTTAACAAATGTTTAAAAATAACAGGCATTTAAATTTCAGACTTCATATTCTTCAGAAAGTACATGGTAACACAAAACCTTTTATTTTAGCAATTGTCTAAGTTTATAACATGGATATTTAAAATTTGCCCATATTTTTGGGACTCTATTCCCCCATTATTGGCCTCGTCCAGGTATTTTGTGCTAAGGTTGAGAGCTATGGTGAGAACTGAATTCACTGAATGTTTGGGGGCTGTATTCCCCCCATTACTGGTTTGTCCACATGTTTTTGCTAAGAGGTTGAGAGCTATGGTGAGAACTGAATTCACTGAATATGTTTGGCAGCTGTATTCCCACATTATTGGCTTTTTTCAGGTGTTTTTTGCTAAGAGGTTGACAGCTATGGTGAGAACTGAATTCACTAAATGGTAGCCATTTAAGTTTTTGTCTTCCTCTGTTTCACAAAACAGCTGATATGGCATAGTGGTATGTTTCTCTGACTGTTTTGCACAGGGTCCCCTGGGTTTAAAATGTGGCAGTGAAATGTATGGTGGTAACACAGCATTTTATTCTAGCAACTTTCCAACATTATACAAGCAATGTTTAAAATGTGTCCCTGTTTTTTTGGCTTTTGTCACCCCCCCCCCAATAAATTTTGGCTTTTTCCAGATTTCTTGTGCTGCAAAGTTCAAAGATACAGCTGAGTGTCGAGTAGATTTTACAAGGAGCTGAGAGCTGCAGGGGAACAAAAGTTTAGTGCTACTTATGCTAACTCTGCTTACATTGTTAATAGCACAACAGGTAGTGTACTTGCTTTTGATGCAGAAGTCTGTGGGTTCTACTCCCACAGTAGGTAGATGCATTGCTGATACTGTACTGTGTTAAGGGGGTGGATGCTGCAGTCCTTTTTGGCAAAGATACCTAGTAACTATGAACCTGTTATCAATTTGCCATCCATTCCCTATTGCGGTATTACTAGCTTATCATTTTTTTAATGCATGCAACATAGGCAATTTATTCTTCAAGGGCAACAGGCACTTTAGATGAAACAATGACATACAAAGTTGTTTGCTAGCAGCAACTTATTTATTAGTTACAGATTTCTTTAATGTGGATTTTACTATTTCAGAGATTGTGCATATTTACTGATATTGGTGGACTGTAGAAGGTTGAGTAGACTTTTTATGATTGAAATGTTCTGAATTGGGCAGTTTTGTCATTGGTGCATGCATGTTGTTTCATTGTTTACTGGAAAAATGTTCAAAACAATAAATTTAAAATGCCCTCTAACAACTGTACTGTATTGTACACACAATATAATGTAATACAGTCAGGAAGGTGTATCAAAGAGCATGTGTATGTTTCATGTTCAAGGGGCCTATGATTTTGAAAACAGCCCAGAGTTAATCTTTATCTGCAACTGGCAAAGTGTACTTTCTTTGAATGTGGGTTTCAATGCTGTTTCAATGCATGTGAGTTTTAAGGGCAGAGAAGTTTTAATGCTGTTTCAATGCATGTGAGTTTTAAGGGCAGAGAAGTTTTAATGCTAAGTCTATTTTCAGTGTGAGACTGCATTGTTTTGTTTAACAGATATCTATTAGGGTTTGTGCTGTAAAATGCAAAATAAAACTTTCAAATGAAATCTAAATCATCGCAGAAGTAAAGCAGTATGCACATTACAGTGTTTATGGTAAATGGGGCAAAATAACCAAGGAATGGGATGTTGGAATGGCTGCAGGGGGGAGGCTCCATTTGACCATGATTTTGTGAGGGGGGCAAGGGTAGCAAACTCAGACAGCCCCGGTTGAACTATACCTCTCAGTTCTCCATATTTTTGCAAAAGGAATAGATATTTGCTTCTTATTTTTGGTTTGTTCCTCATAAAATTTGTGGTTTTCTAGCAAATCATTTAGGAATGAAGTCACTAAATGACAGACATTGAGTTTCAGATGTCATAACCTTCAGAAAAATGCATACTAATGCAAGACCTGTTATTCTATCAACTGTCTTAAGTTTATACAAGAGCAATTTTTAGTAGTGTTTGCATGTTCCCCCAATATATTTGGCCTTGTCCAGATTTCCTGCATTTAGAGATTGAGAGGTACGTGCAAATTACTTTGTAGAATTAGGAATATCCAAACCTCTCAATTGTCCCCAATTTTGGCTCAAAATGTTGCTCTCCCATAATAATCCCTCCTCAAAATGGCAATTTTGGAAGAAAACTTGGAGGGTTTACAATTATAAATAACTGTAATGATCAGAGTTATAGATTACTTTTATTTCAGAAATGCATGTAGATGCTCTTATTTTGTTAGCTGCTCAAGTTAACAGTGTTAATATTAAAAAGGTGTCCCTTTTTTGACAGGTTCCCAGCTGTATTGTGTGGCAACTTTATATTTTTGCATCACATTTTTGGTCAATTTTTCATAAAATTGCGGTTTTCTGGCAAATTAGTGGCAAATTGTTAAAGACTGAAGTTAGAAAATGGCAGACATTTGAGTTTCAGATTTCATACCCTTCAGAAAATTCATACTAATGCAAGACCTACTACTGTTCTATTATCTAAGTTAATAAGAGCAATATTTAAAAATTGCACTTATTTTGGGCCTGTGTCCCACTTCTAGTTCTATGTATGGCTTTGTCCAGATTTCTTGCTCTGAAGTTGAGAGGTATGAGTGTCAGAGACATCACTGCCAGCCAGAGACATTTCAAATTGTGACATACTTGTTGCACCCCACTCCCCATTGTAGTGGCTCTGGATGTGTCCAAGGAAGGCAAGGAGCAGTTATGCAGTGTAAGTGTGCAGAGTATTCCCCCATCCAAGGTAGACCACAAGTACGACCGTGGCTTTTCATCTGTCTTTGATTTTGCAGAATGTTCTGGTTTTCTGTCAGATTTTTATACTGTTGATTTATGCTTATTATTCAGGAAATGCATGCTGTCACAGTGCCCTGTTGCTCTGTTTAAGTAACAATGATTTAATGAGCATCAGGTAAGCTTGTCAGAGATTGTAAGATGCAAGTAAGCTTTAATAAGCATACTGTTAAAGAATTACCAGCATTGAAAGCCTTTTCATTGTTGCCATGCAGAGAATATTTACATAACTAGATAATGTATAAGCCTTGGGTATTGAAATGCATATGACAGTATTTGTAATAAAAGGACAGGATTACAGTATTTTCAGAAGCTCATTACATTTATTGGAGACTTGCAGTCATCTTTACAGGCTTACCTGTAAACTAAACAGAATGCCAATCTATCATGTGTGGTCCATAACTTGTGCAGGAATCCTTTAAGCAATTTATCTTGAGCTTGTTTCTTGTTTGCTGTTCATTTTTTACTTTGATCATGTCTTCCTCATGAAACAAGTAGATAGTTGTGTCAGGCAGCAGGTCTTTTTTGGATAAGAAACATTTTTACAAGTGGGGGTATCACAGAGATAGCTACTTTCAGCATGTTACTTGGTAATTTTATAAAGCTGAATATAAATTATAATTAGAACTGCAGTGCAAGGAGTAGTGGTTTGAGTTGAGTGCTGCTTGTTTTTTTATACTTGATTTTGTGTTTTTTTATACTTGATTTTGACTGGCATTCCAGTAATGTATTTAAAAAGTAATTTATTTTTTCATGCCTCACAACCGGTTTCCATCTGGATATTAAGTAAGCTGTCATGTAGCCAATGCATTGAAATATTTTTGTCTTCTACACTTCATTGTGTCTTAATTGGACTCTCGTAATGATTGTTTGGCACCCAGGGCAGCGTATTTAATTAAAGTTCCAATTGTTGTGGTTTTGAGCATAGCCCCACCCCTTCTGGTTGGCCACACCTCTTCCCATTGGCCCCACCCATTCAGCTGTCTCCTGCAGCTCTCCTTTAATTTGAAGTCACCAGCCGCCACTGTCTATAGCTCCGGACTTCACCACATTATACTTGGTTTTTGCAGGATGCAGACTTTTACTGGTGAGTAATAAGTTAACCCTCGCTGGTTTTCTGAATAGATCAGAGGTGATTCTGTTATTGTTGGTGTCCTTGGAAATCTGCATATCTAAGAAAGTGGTTGAAGTATAGCTATGGGAAGAGGTAAACTTCAGGAAGGGGGTTGTTTGACTGAGGTAAGTGATAAAATTTCCAAGCTGCAAGGTGTCACCTTCCCACACAGTATAGATGTCATCAATATAATGTAAATGGCATGTGATATGCTGCATGTAGTCTATGTTGTTTAGCACAAAGTCCTCCTTCTCCTACTTGCCCAGGGCTATGTTAGTGGCTGTGGCTTCAGTAAGGGAACCTCCACTCACTACCACTGGTCTATAAGGTGGGTCTTCTCTCTTCTCGTGTGGCTTTGGTATTCCAAAAAAGTAAGGTAAAGGTGGGCATGGGCTACATAAATAATTTTAAAGATTTTCAATAATAAGTTTTTCTGCCCATAATGTGGTGAGATTAGTGTTCCATAAATCAGATGTTATTTTTATGTCATCCATGGTAAATAACTCATAAAATCTGTTATCCTCCAGCATGTTCTGTATCTTTTGGTTGCAGCTAGTGGTATCAGTCACAAGTATACCTCCTTCCTTGTCTGCCTTCATTACGCACCTGGATGTATCATTGCCTAGCTCAATCAATGCTTTTCTTTCTCCCTGTGTTAAGTTATAAAGCTTTTTCTTAGGCAGCTAATGAAACAAAATCAACTGGACAAAGACTATCCTGGGAGACTTACTAGAAGGTACAATAATAACACAACCACAAGGCCTTCTATAGTTATGTAAAGAATCTCCACAGCAATACCCAGATTTGCTCGGAGCGATTGCACAATGGTACCTCCTATACTGAGCCAACAGATATTGCCAATATACTGGCTGACAGATTCAGTGCTAACTTTACCCCTCTCCTCTCAACAGGACCACTCACAATACCAGTAAATTGCCAGGCACCCAGGATTACTGCTGCACAGGTTAAAACAGCACTGACCAAGGCCAAGAATACAGCTTCTATGGGACTTGACAATATCACTGACTGGGTTCTACATGAAATACAGGGTGACCTGGCACCTCACCTGTGTGCCCTGTTCAATCGCAGCCTCATCTCAGGCTTTGCCCCTACCAAATGGCGCACTGCTACAATCATCCCTCTCCACAAAGGAGGAATGACTACAGGCCCTAGGAACTATAGCCCCATTAGCCTGATGGGTCTGATATGTAAGACTATGAAGCGCATTATCATTGACCTAATTAACAAGGATATAGGGAATCTCCAAACTCTGGATCCCACACAGTTTGGTTTTGTGAAGGGTAGATCACGCCTACTCAATCTGGTTGGCTTCTTTGAGTCAGTCACCAGAGCTGTGAATGAAGGCAAGGTGGTTCATACACCCTACCTTGATCTGGCCATGGTCTTTGATACCATTCCCCACTTAGGAATCATAGAAAAACTCACTAAGTTAGGCATCAACCCCTATATCACTAGGTGGGTTGCAAAGTGGCTCACAGATAGAACCCACAGTGTGAATGTAGCTCACTCCAAGTCAAACTGCCGACCAGTCATGAGTGGAGTCCCACATGGTTCGGTCCTGGATCCTCTCCCATTTAGTAACTACTTCTCTGAAGTCCAGACCAACACAAAAGGACTCTGGCTGAGAAAGTTTGCAGATGATTGCAAGTTAGGAGCCATAATTAACTTCCCAAGTGATGTTGACATCCTACAGAAAGGCCTCACTGAGACCAACAACTGGTGTCAGAACCATGGCCTTAAGCTCAATGCCAAAAAATGTGTCATCATCCCCTTTGGGAAAAACCCATTTCCCATGAATTACCACATTGATGGTAGTCGACTGAACACAGAAGGCATTATAAGAGATCTGGGAACACAGGTTGAAAGCAACCTCTCTTTTGAACACCACATTGCCACTGTGGTCAAAAGGTTCTTCTATGTGGCACATCTCATTACTAAGGGTTTTGCATCCGGGAAGAAAGAAGTCATTGTCTCCCTCTATTCTTCCCTCATTAGGCCAGCCATCGAGTACAATGCTCCATTTGGCATGTACCACACTAGACACCTGCAACAACTGGAGAGTCCGCAAAAGTACCTCACAAAGAGGATCCTAGGCCTTAAACACTTGTCCTATATGGACAGACTAAAAAAACTCCAACTATTTTCTATCTCATATCGCCTACTTAGAGGTGATCTCTGCTTGACTTACAAAGCCATGTCTAACCCAGCTCTGTTAGAAATGCTACATCTAAAGAAATCCCAATCCCTCCACACTACACGCTCCAGAGACCTCAACCTCATTACCACAATCAACAGAACAAGCTGAAGGGATAGGTTCATAACCCAGAGACTGCCCATGCTCTGGAACAGACTTCCCATACATGTCAAGCAGAGCACCTCACTGGCCGTCTTCAAGAGAAATCTTGATTTGTGTCTGGGAAATAGAAAATTCACCCCGGGGATCACTCCACTGGCTCTACTCAACAGAGGCACTGGGAACTAAGGTCAGGTGGCATGATGCCAGGGTAATCCTATGGGCTAGGCTTGTAAAGGCTCCAGGGCCATTAGCCTAGTACACATCTATGAACCTATGAATAATAATAATAATAATAATAATAATAGTAATAACAACAAGAGAACCAACAACAGGCAAGGTTTTAGTTATAACAGGGGATACAAGGGAAAGTATAATAGGGCCAGCAGACATCAACAGGATTTTACAAGGGGAGATCATCGCACAAAACCAGACAGGAGCACAAAACAGGACCACCAGGAGGCTGCCCCCCAACATCTCAATCCCTACCATTCTAATCCCCTCTGGCTATCAGCACTCAGGACAGAACATGAGCCACAGAAATTACCAGAACCAACAGAGAGTTCTACTGAATGAATTACAGGACTACCAGGACAACTGGGACCACAGTCAATCCAACTACCTGGAGCAGCAGCACCTTCACAGAGACTAGCTTCTTCAGGAAGACCAATATCGACAGCACAGACACCAACCACCACACCAATACCAAAGCCAGCATCAGTACCAGAACAAGAACAACCACCACCAGAGCCCCAGGGCTTTTCCCTCTTGCCAGGTTCCCCTACCACAGCCACAGCGAGGAATACTACTACAACCCACAGAGATTCCAGAAAGCACAGGAGGAATTTTGGCGGTCTCAGACCCTATCCATGAACCCCCAGGGAGACAGGAGAACAAAACAGTGGACAGGGGTGAGGGAAATACAATACCTGGGCAATCCCAACTGTAACTCTGACTACAACCCAGGTCCCAGGCTCAGATGGAGGAACCACCTACAGGCACAGTAACAGGTGCTTGACTTATCTGGAACCACTCTGTTAAAGCACTGACTTAAGATGTAAACAGTGTGCTGTCCAAAGGACTTACTTTTAGACCAAGTTGCAGAAATGAGTTAGCTCAGGTACTGATAGACCTTAAAATGTTTCTGAGGAAGCTCAATTTAAAGGTACAGTTTCATGGCAAAAGTAATGACATTGAAAATAAGCCTATTGATGAAACTATAAAAAGGCCTCACAGCTATTGTCCACCACTACATCAAACATTAGCTACTTTTGAAGTGAAATGTGAGATGGATATCAGGAAACTACTTAAAAACCTCCTAAGAAAAAACTTTATAACTTAACACAGGGAGAAAGAAAAGCATTGTTTGAGCTAGGCTATGATAAATCCAGGCACGTAATGAAGGCAGACAAGGAAGGAGGTATACCTTACTAGCTACAACCAAAAGCTAGAGAACATGCTGGAGGATAACAGATTTTATGAGTTATTTACCATGGATGACAAAAAAGGAGCATATGATTTATGGAACACTAATTTCACCACATTATGGGAAGAAAAACGTCTAACTGAAAATCTTTATAATTATTTATGGAGCCCATGTCCATGTTTACCTTACTTTTTTGGAATACCAAAGCCACACAAGAAAAGAGAAGACTCACCTCATAGACTGGTGGTAGCAAGTGGAGGTTCCCTTACTGAAGCCGTGGCCATTTACATTGATTACCTGCTGAAACCTCTAGCAGAAAAGCATAAGTCATACATAAGAGATTCAATGGATATTTTGAGGAAAATAAAAAACTTTACAGTGGAACCTGACAGTATTTTATTAATTATCGACGTGGAATTCTTGTACACAGTGCTCCCTCAAAATTACTGTATAACAGCAGCTATGTTTTAAGAAACATAATCACGGTATACAGGCAAAACTGCAAAAGTTAAGCAAGCTCATTAATCGTGTATTGGATGGCTGGAGGGCGGGGAGTGCTTTTTGTGTGGAGTCTGCATGTCCTCCCCGCGGTTGGGTGGGCGTTCAAAAGACATGCGTAAATGGGCGTGCCTTCGTTGAAGGTTGAACGTCGAGCTGGCACCTCAGCATTTGTGAAAGTCTACTGCCAATCATTATCGGACCGGAGTTCCGCTGTGGCGACCCCTAACCGGGAAAAAGCCGAAAGACAAACAACAACAACCTTCAATGGCAAACACTACAAAGAAAAACTGGTACAGCAATGGAGGCTGCCATGGCTCTCAGCATAGCTAACATAGCCCTGAGCAAGTGGGAGGAGGACTTTGTGTTAAACAACACAGACTTTATGCAGCATATCACATGCTATTTACCTTATATTGATGACATCTTTATTGTGTGGGAAGGTGACACCTTGCAGCTTGGGGATTTTATCACTTACCTCAATCAAACAACCCCCTTCCTGAAGTTTACCTCTTCCCATAGCTATACTTCAACCACTTTCTTAAATATGCAGACTTCCAAGGACACCAACAATAACAGAATCACCACTGATCTATTCAGAAAACCAACAAGGGCTAACTTATTACTCCACAGTAAAAGTCTGCATCCTGCAAAAACCAAGTATAATGTGGTGAAGTCCAGGGCTATAGATTAGCTAGAATTACCACAGAGATGGAGCCATTTTTGAGAAACCTGAACAATTTACAGAATGATTTTCTATTGAGAGACTATGAAAGTCAGATGTTAAAAAACATTCTGGAACCCATTACAGAACTGAAAAGGACTGAAGCACCTTCACTCAACCTCCCCAGTAGGAGAATGTTAAGAAATTCCACAGAGAATAACAAATGCAAAAATAACTGCATCCTGACATACACTTTGGATTATCACAGTATCAAAAATGTTATTAAAGAAAACGGGGCCATTGTCACAGGAAACCCTTTTCTGATTAACATCTTAGGTGAAGCCCCATCCTTTGTTTACAGGAAGGCCAGGAACATTAGAAATTTTGTTGAATTTAAACCAAGACTATATGAGAGAAACACTAAACGATGTAAAGCTAACTGTACATTTTTTATATTTATACAGCAAGGTGATAGTTTTTATTGCCCTTATTTAAAGAAAATCATTAAGACCAGTGCAGGGGGTGACTGTAACAGTACAAAAATAATTTCAAGGGCACAGTGCAATGAATGTGATTCATTTTATGTGGGCAAGACAGTAAATAAACTTAAGTGTAGGACTTCATGTCATCTGGCAGAAATCTGCTCTGAATGTAAAAATAATGCACTAGCCAAACACATTGCTCTTCATAAAAGACACACAGGTTTTAAGCTCCAGATACTGGATCACTTAGACATGGATGATCTTGAAGGAGACATCCCGGATATGCTAGAGAAACGTGAATTCATGTGGCAATTAAAGCTGAACTTTTTTAGCAACTGCTTTAATCATTGTACTATTTTTAAGAAAAAGTTTCCTCCTTCTTTATCTGCTCTATCCTGACCCTCCTTACTAAGCAACTGTAGCTTTATATGCTTAGTTTCTCTTTTTTTCTTTTGCAGTCAATTTACCTATTGGCTGCTTACACTAGAGTTAAACTGCGACAGTGTGCTTATACCTGTTCATCAGACCTATATGCAAGCTGCCTCACAGTTTAACAGGACTCTTTAAAAGTTTCAGCTTTTTGGTGTATTACAAGCACCCAGTGTAGGTTTACATTTAAATAACTTTGTGTTCCTGTAACTTTGTTTAATACTAGCTAAGACTCACACTCTAGGACCTGCACTCCCCCCCTGCATTTTCTTTGCAGGACTTTAAATCTTTATTTGCACTTAGGTAATCTTGGGTCTCTGCTGATTCATTCCCATTAACAGTGTTGTCTGCTCTGAAATGAGTTCTTTGGCTCAGCCTCCTCCATTCGCCCTCGCTAAGCTCGGTCTCACTTCGCTCCCCACTCTACCCCCCTACTCCCACCCAACCCTGACATCATTTCCTTTATAGTTAACCAGTTGCTCCACCCTACACCAGGTGACTCTCCATATTTCCCATTATAGCAATACAGTCATCTACATTTTTTTCACTACCCTCCCTCCCCATTACCTTTCAACCAACCAATGTCTCTCCCTGCACTCTTCCTATACTTACTTTCCATACTGTACTACCTTACTTTAACTGAACATAGACTCAACCCACAACTATCTCCTTTCTGTACTTTAACCTCTCAACCCTCATTTAACTCAGACTACTTAGCTATCCAACCTCCTCCCTATACTATCCTCCTAACCTACATTATTCCACCCACCACCTTCTACCTTATCTATCTGTGCACCACTCACTTACTCCACTACTGTATCCCCTACACCTCCAAATACTACTATTCTACACTTCATCTGCCCTGCTGTCATATTACTTCCTCCCACCTCACATATTTCCTTTTTTTACTTACTGCTATTATCCTCTCTGTCTAACTCTACTCAGTACTCTACCTATCCTACACACAGCTACCTATAACACCATCATTGCCATTCACCTTATTAGTCCTACAACCAACATCATACTCACACACATAAGAATGTGCAGCCCTATAAAATGTCTCTCACCTCCAAAACTATTCTATTTCTGTTCTCTCTATATGTCTATCTCCTTCTACAACGAACATCTCATCACACAACCCACATACCTGACAAACCTACTTCTACAACAACCATACTTATACAATCTCTCCCCAGCTATTCCTCAGTAGGCCCTACTTTATACACCACAGACTTAATCTTACAAATCAAACTAAAAATCCTCTCCCATCAAAACCACCACAACAAAACTCAATTCTAAATAATCTCCTCAGTATTAAAAAGAAACTGCAACCTCTAAATCTCCCCACCTACCACAACCTAAGTCAATGCGGCAATATGCATCCAAACCCTGGTCCTCCTCCAGTCTGTTATAACCCTCCAACCTCCTTAAAGTCCCTAAACTTCACCACCATCAATCTCCAAAGCATTAGAAATAAAATACCACACCTACATGCCTGGTTAGACAAAAACAATCCAGACTTCACTGCCATTACTGAGACATAGTAAAAACCTTACATCAAAGATGCCGAATTCCTACCCCCTAATTACAATTGCCTCAGAATAGATAGAACACATAAAAAAGGGGGTGGTATCACCTTGATATACCCAAATACCTTCACTGTAGTTCAATACACAAAATTTGTCCCACAGTTCTCAACAGCAGAGATACTAGTATCCTTTCCCAAAATGAATAACAGTAAAAACATTTGTATCACAGTTATATACATCTCCTCAGGCAACGACATTCCTATACCTGAAAACATTCTTGCTTGGTCAGCTAATAACATTACAAACAAAACCATCATCCTAGGAGATGTTAACATTAACTGGCTTGATATTCTAATCAAGACCCTTCCACCAGAATAAATCTATATAACTATACACAACTAATAACCAGGCCCAACAATAAAACAGGCAGTGGCTCAGTTCTGGATTGGATACTCATCTCCGAGCCTAACAAAATTTCCTCCTCTGGCACACTATCCAACAGTAGTACTGACCACTTACCAGCCTTTATAACTCGTAAGACCCCCTCAGTCCTAAGCACACAACAAGTTAAGCAAACCAGAGATTTATCTCACTTCTCCCCAACACCTTTAATGAAATCTTAAAAGGATCAACTGGACCCCACTCAAATATCTCCCTCTCCATGAGGGTGTTGAATTCTATGAACACAGTAAACAGGCCTTGCGATGCTGGTTACATAGTCTCCTCACTGTTCCTAGATCTCTTTATGGACACAGTAAACAGAGCTCGTGATGCCGGTTGCATAGTCTCCTCACTGTTCCTAGATCTCTTTACGGACACCGTAAACAGGGTTCACGATGCCAGTTACATAGTCTCCTCACTGTTCCTAGATCTCTTTATGGACACAGTAAACAGGGCTTACAATGCTGGTTACATAGTCTCCTCACTGTTCCTAGATCTCTTTATGGACACAGTAAACAGGGCTCGTGATGCTGGTTACATAGTCTCCTCACTGTTCCTAGATCTCTCTAAGGCCTTCGACATGGTTTCACATCCCCTTCTGCTCACAAAACTCACCAACTTAGGTCTCTCACCCCATACCTTAAATTGGTTCTCAGACTATCTCACCAATAGGCAACAATCCACCAAATGGCAACTCTCCTCAACTTTTCTCAATACAACTACAGGTGCACCTCAAGGATCTATACTAGGTCCCCTCCTTTTCAGTATATTCATTAACAACTTCCACACCACCCTTATCCATGGCACAGTTATCCAATTTGCAGATGATTCTACAATCATCTGTACTGCCAAATCTATATCTAAGTTACGTCTTACCCAAAATGCTTTCACTTCACCCGAAACTTAGATGTCAAACAACCATCTCGCTCTAAATCCCAATAAAACCAAAGTTCTAATATCCCCCAAAATAGCTACCGCTCTGTACAAGAATGATGTTTCTGTCCAATCCCATAATAATACTCTCATTGACGTTGTTCCAAGTACCAAACTTCTAGGAGTTATTATTGATGAAAATCTAATTCAACCTCCATATCCATAGCAACATCAAAAAACCACATCAAAAATTAGATACCCTCTATAGACACAAATACTACCTTAATATTACTGCTAAAAAAGCTCTATCATCATCCTTACTGCTACCATCTCAACTATATGTTGCCCCAGTCCTCGCCACCACTATCCAGTCCTCCCTGAAAACCAAACTGGACTCATGTTACAACAAGATCGCCAAATTTGTGACAAATTAAAAAAACTCAGCACACCACTGCTTATCTCTACAACAGCTAAACTGGCTTGAACTCCCACACTACCTCACTTATTCACAATTAACCACCGCACATAAACTCATATACAGGCCTTCAACTTGCCCCTCCCTCTCCTCCTTATTAAATTCATACCACCCTAACAAGCCCCTCCCTCTCCTCCTTATTGACTACATACCACCCTAACAGGCCACTAAGATCCAAAAACACAACGATGCCGAAAGTTGAAAAACCTAACCTTGCAGCTGGTCGAATACTGTACTCTTTTACCATCTCAAAACTATGGAATGCCCTCCCACCTTCTATCAGAACAATCAGTAATCCTGCTCTCTTTAAGAAGTCTCTCAGAGTACACCTCTCTTCTCTCTGGCAATGTACTTGTGCCAAAATAGTACCGCCTAACACCTGATCCACTACTATATCCCTCTACAATATCACTACTTAGGAGCTCTCTCTGACTTGCTGAATTCAACTGCTTATGCCTACAAAATTCTAACAAGTAACAATCAAAACTGCTTCCCTACCTGACTAACTCCATCCTCAGTGATCAAATTATATACAATGTTGAGGTGTAATGTTTGTAAATAACTTGTACCATTATGTTTAATATTTGTTTCCATGCATTGAGACTATATATACACTGTATATTGTGTTTCTTCTTGTATGTATTTTTAATGTTATGTGGAGCTTTTCTCCTCGGGCGTCTACTGAAAATGGGCTCACCTAGGCCCAGTACTCTGTCCTGATTAACAAATGCAATAAATAAATAAAAGTGTACTAGAACTTAGAAATTGCCACATTGTTTACTTGACTAATTTTTTTTTTTTTATTTTATTCTTCCAGTTGGTTTTAAATACCATGTTAAATCAGTTTTAAGTTAAGTGTATATTTTGTTTCCATCATCATGCAATTTTTTCTTTTTCTTAATCTTTTTTCCACTTTATTCGAAATGATGCGCAACAACAATACTAGTTAATTATACAATAATATTTTTGTAGATAGTTTTTAGGGTTATTGTACACAGATCTGAAGAAGTCTAGAAGGATGAAAGTGATCTTTCTTAACAACAGGTAATGGAAATAGAATGTGATTTTTACAATGGATTTTTTGCATACAAATTGTATATGTATATATTTATATATATTTTTAGATTGCCAAATGGTCTAAGGTTTATATATTTCCAGTCATGTACTATATACTGCTTGGATAAAATCACAGACTTAATAATCTGGTTAAATAAAATGTACCACATCATTATTAACTTTATTTAAAGAACATAAGGGTTGTATTATTATGACAGCTACTAAGTAGGGCAGGACCAGCTCAAATGTCACACTGATAGGGGAAGTGATGTGAATTTAACATGTATACCAATACACTGTGTTTTACAGCACAATAAACCACTCTCTTGCCTGATAAAAAGTATAAATATAGTTAGAAAGCTTGTGAGGAAACTATTACTCTGTTATTTTTGTTTTACTTGGATCGCTTGCTGTGTACTTAATGAAGGATTTTCGACTGGAAACAGACTGTCTACCCTGCTTGGATTACTTTCAAATACTTAGTAATTCTGTATAATATTTCAAATTATAATTTTTAAATTATTTTATGACTTAAAATGAGTTTAAGTTCGCTACTTCTACTACCATTATCTGATCTGATTAATATACAGTGATTAACTAGATATATATATGGATTGAAAATCTTCCACACTGAGAAGATTCTTACACTGTTTTGATAATAAGGAATGAAAGACTAAATGAGATTATGTTTAACGGAAAGTGGATATTACCAAATATAATAAGGAAAATCAAATGGCTATGGAAAAAGAGCAGGGGTCCATACAAATATAAAATTTTGCTTCTGATGGAGAAATGTAAATTTAATATAATTTTTGTAAATATGTAAATTTGTTTATGGTTGTATAATAAAGGACCTCTACTCTTTTCAACAGGTTCCATGGGATCTTGTATATCCACCTGAGCTACCACCAACTCAAGCAGATGGGGCCTTATGTTTTATATATATATATATATATATATATATATATATATATATTTCAAGTGTGAGTGTGGGTATGCAGAAGAAGAGGATTTGGCTGTAAATTAACTGGCACCAATAGTTTTCAATTACCAAGGGTCATGGAAAACACAGGTAGTCCAAATAACTGTTATCTGTTGCTATACATTATGTTACACTCATAGTTTGTGTAAAGACATGAACAGCTTGCTCTTCATTAGGCAGGCATGGTATCTTAAGGTAGCCGTAAAGAACAGCACATGCATATTTCAAATGGATTAAGATGTACAGCACATTTGCTGAAACACTACTGCCACAATTTTGAGAAGTTTGATTTTGCTGCCCAAGGCATTGTCATTATTACTGTTGTTGCTGCTGTTGCTGTAATATTATTACTGTTATTATTATACAGGCTCCCTATTATGCTGTCGCAGACGCAGGTTGTCGAATGCATCTTTGTCGAACTGAAAAGCTTGAATAGGCAAAATAGCGAAGCGGCTTTTCAGCAAATTCTTTCCCTGGGAAATAATTCGCTTGCCCGCTTTCGCTACTTTGCCATTTTCGGCACTGTAGTGCAGTCTCGGATTTGGTATATTTAAGTAGGGGAGTGTGGGGGGCACAGCCCCCCACATTATGTAATGTTTTACAGTTTTTTTTTTCAGAACAGCGATTTTTTTCCCTTGGGAAAAAATCGCTGTTCTGAGGTTTCGATGTTGTAAGCTTTTGCTTACATGGGGTCGATTATGTGTCATTCGCTCTTCTGAGCGTGCAATATCATAATATAGACCCATTAGACATTGTTCCACCAGACTAAAACAAACAAATTGCAACTGTACCAATATGTCTAAGGGAACTAAAGATCACAACTGAGATTCAGCTTTCAGAAGTACACTGTCAATCTATATCAAAAGACTTCAGTACCATAGATAGGTCAAGTTATCTGAAGCACAGTAAATGTTGACTGTAATTGTGGCAGATGGAGATTATGAAATTAAGAAGCTTCCAGCCCTTCAATGGAGATTATAAAATGAAGAAGCTTCCAGCCCTCAGTTTGCGCTTTTATTTAGAATGTTGAATGATTTATGTGATGATTCCTTTATTTCATGTGATAGGACTGGATCTGACAACCCAAAGTAAGGCATTATAACCTGATCATCTATGCCCTAACTGTGCATCATGGGCAAGAAGAAGCTTTTCAAGTAAATACGATTACATCAGCATGGCTACCCCTATGAGAGCATTCAGGGTTAGGGGGAAAAATGAAGATTAGTAATAAGTAGTTATTGTGGTGCTGGCAGGTTTGGATTATGAAGAACATCATGGTAAGACAGAGTATGGATAAACCTAAACTTGATTTAATGCTAATAATATTAACAAGAAAAATATCTAAACACAAAATATCGACAGAACCTGAAACACATGCAAAACCAATGTTTTTGAAAAGGGCAAGCCACCACGCATCCCTAAATCCCCCTGCAACTTAAATATATAAATTCTAAGATCACTACAGTGGGGAAAGGGCATATATCCTTTCCTGCTATAACAACTTTTTTGTCAATATTTTGTGTTTTTGATATTTTTCGTTATAGCAATAACCCACGCCTGGGTGTGGGTAATGCGGGATTTACCCACGGTTGGCATGGTTTGGTTCTGAGGGCGAAGCCCGAGGGACCAAACAAAGACAACAGTGGGTAAATCCATTACCACCCAGAAGTGGGTTATTGCTATTATACTATGACATTATTTAAGAAAAGAAATAATTACTTTTCTTAAATAATGGCATTGTATAATGCCTCTTTGCTGCCCTTCCGCAGCTGTCTGGTATCCGCCGCAGTTCTGATGTACTGCGCATGCCTACGCAGTACATCAGAGTTGTGGCCAAAAGCAGAGAAAGCAAGATCTCGTTGCTTTTACTGTTTCACTATGTTAAATGGGTTTAACATAGCGAGACAGCTTTAAAATACGCAACGGAGATGTCCGTTGCTTATTTTAAAGCTGTCTCGCTATGTTAAACCCATTTAACATAGCAAAACAGTAAAAAGCAACGGAGATCTTGCTTTCTCCATTGCTTTTTTTTTTTAAACCTGTCTCGCTATGTTAAATGGGTTTAACATAGTGAGACAGCTTTAAGATAAGCAACGGAGATCTCCATTGCTTATTTTAAAGCTGTCTTGCTATGTTAAACCCAGTTAACATAGCGAGACAGGTTTTAAAAAAAAAGCAATGGAGAAAGCAAGATCTCTGTTGCTTTTTACACACTGTGTCGCTATGTTAAAGGAGTTTAACATAGCGAGACAGCTTTAAAAAGCAACGGAGATCTCCGTTTTTTTAAACCTGTCGCTATGTTAAACTCTTTTAACATAGCGAGACAGTGTTTAAAGAGACTTATACTAATGGAAAAAGTCCGGGCGACCGGACCTTTTTCCATTAGTATAAGTCGATTTACAACGTGCACGCTGGCCAATCAGTGTGCACGTTTTGGAATATTAATGGGGGGTCATGGTATAATAAATATTTTTTCATGTTGACATTATTAGCATGAGATCGATTTAGGTAGACTCAAAACTATATTTTTTAATTTCTTCTTTTAGTGACCCATTAACATACGAGACCTCACCTACATACATACAGACATACCTCTGGGGTGTTTCCTTAATAGACACATATTACATCAATAAAAAACAGCATGGCTTTTGATTTTTTTCATCCAGCAGAAGTTGTCCATCTGAAAATCAAGGAGTAAGGCTTGTAAGATCTGTTTGATGATTTATGAATTTTACTGTTTTTTGACTGGGTCTTCAGATATCAGTACCAGTTATGAGATCATTTATCATCACTGAACTTGAACTTGGATGTGGGACTAATCTTACATAATAGGGATTCAGAATGATATGAAGAAAAGGTTCTGAGACAAGTGACTGTTGTTTAAAGATGAATATTTTTTTTTTCATTTAACTGTGTGAACTCACTAAGTACAATAGACCTCCTTAAGGTCCACCAAGAAGCATTTTCTCGTTAAGCCACTTGCTCAGAATTCCACTTGTCAACTGAGCAAGAGGACAACAGGCAAATAGTAGAGACTATAGGAATAGAACCCAGAACTAAAGCAGGAAGCTCATTAGCAGGTTATGGTCTAAAGCCACTGCAGTAAATTGCCAAAATCCATACTGACTTTGATTCTCAGTTATTGGAAATGCTTCGCTTTCATTTCAACTACAGTAACAACATGCTCATTATCATCAAGAAAAAGCAAAAAACGTTTGCTGTCTACTATGTATGCTGCAAAAAATAGTTTCAGTTTGTTTTTCAAATCTTTCATATGCCAGTCTGTATTTTGTTTAACTGAAAATTGTAATCAGTGTTAGTCTAATGCTGACAAGTGCATTTTCTGGTTTATTATTTTATACGTCTAATGTTATTTTCATTTAGCACTGTTTGACACCTCAGTTTATGTATTTCCACTTGTTAACTGAGCAAGGGAGACTGCCCCAAATACACTTTTCAGTCATGACCTGGGCTAAGAGTGCAAAATATATGAAAATGACCAGTGTTATTAATCAGTTGCAAAATATGCAAGATGAGTGCAAGCAGTCTTGCATAATTGCAAGTCAGTTCTAGTTTGTAGTCCCCTCTCTTCCTAAAACTATTACTATGTGCTTTAGGTAGTCAGGTTTAGAGTGCCACATGCTAATATTAGAGTCAGTGGGAGGGACCATTGTCGACTTCCATCCCAGCACAGTGCCCAGTTAGAGGACTTGCACAGAATGGCATTCATATTTGCTCAAACTACACAAGTGCTGTGCAAAGCAGGGTTCCAAAGGCATAAGTACATGTGGCAGTCTTACAGTGTGACTCCAATTCAACCTGCACAAATGACCAATGTAGGTAAACTCTGCTATGTGTGATTAGGAGTGTAAGACTGCGTGTGTGTGTGTGTGTGTGTGTGTGTGTGTGTGTGTGTGTGTGTGGCTTTAGGGCAGTGTTTGAGTCAGTTCAATTATTATCTGTGTGTGAATGGCTGCTGTGAATTTCAGTGTGTATGAGTGTCCTTGGTTTGGGAGTCAGTACCTATGTGAGGTCCTTTTAGTACCTAGTGCAGGTGGTAGATGAACCGCTGCATAGCTGGTCCAATTACACAGTGGCTTGAATCAGTCATGCATATTTACAGGTAATAAGATGTTGCACTTTTGGGAATGCAGATGACTATGAAACAGTAAATGGCACTGGAGCACAGCTCATCTCATGGGCATAGGGTAAGTTGCACTGCAGAAGTATTTCCTACAAATACTGGCCATTTTTTTACAAAAGTACATCAACTGATGCATTAGGATTTGTGTTTGACAGTAAAAGTCACTGATTTTTTATATTATACTTAAGACAATGGCATTGTTACAAATAAACATGTATATTTAATAGTGACAGTTATTCATGGTATACAAAGAGCTGTAATTAAACAATAAATGTATTGAATATGTTTAATATACATCCTGGAAATGTATCTTTAGCATGACAACAAGAAATTATGAGTATATGTGTTGAGTTTAATGTCATGTCAAATGGGCTATACTACAATATTTGTAAGGCTAAGGGAATGATGGTGTTTTAGTGGAAGAGTCTGGCAGGGTGGAACTGTGTGTCCAAGATTAGTAAAAGTATTCAGGCTTTATATGTGTAAAGCATAATAAAGAGACTGTAAACGAAGGAATAGGATAGCTTAGCTGCCTTAAGACTATAATAAGAACCAAGTTATTGGTGTAGCCTATGTAATGAGCAATGTGTAATAGGAAGATTTGTTAGGGAAATGAGTGTGAGGTGAGACAAGCAAGTGCAGGCTGAAATAGAAAAGCAAGGTGATGCAGAGAGTTATTTCTGTTTATTAAGAGAACACAGTATATATATAATTAGGAGAAGCAACGTATTTGTCAGAATCACAGAAGTGCTGAAGGACAGCAGAACTGAAAAGAGAAAAGGGGGATAAAACCCTGATTGTGGAAGTCAGGGGATTCCAGACAGCAGTGGGTGAGTTTCATGAATGTTTTATTTTTCAAGTATTTTCCATTTGTTAACTGGTATAAAACTCTGATCCAAGTAAACCATTTTCAGGTTCAGCTGTACAATAAGCAATCACAGCAACCATATTGTGAACAATTTACTATTACAAATGGGGTTTCTCTAGCTAAACTAACAATGTCAAAATTAGTAATAATATAGTATCACAATATGCGTTTGCGTTAGGGTGCATATACACAATGTGCAATATATACAATTTAGTTATAGGGAGATGAAGGAGAGATGAAAATAGAGAGGGGAAAGTGTGAAAGGAGGTTAGGTTTAGAAGACAGATAGGTTGGTGCTTCCTTTTCAAACCAGGCAGGTGGTATCCACGAGAAACAATTGTCATTATTTTATTTTACTTTATTTTTAATTTGTTGACTGGGGTAGAACACTGATCCCATTTCACTTATTGCATTCTTAGCTGGGAATACACACAACAGATACATAACATTATACACAAAGTGACTGGCAAATACAATGTGTATGTGTATTATATACAAAGGGAACATCAGAGATGGTTTCAGGGCATAAAAACAACAGATAACATGGCATTATATACAGAGTGACTGAAAAAGGTTGGCATAATGGATAAGGTTTTTACCTCACAGCTACAAGGTACAGAGTTTGAATATGACGTCTTCTTACTGATTAGGCTTTTAATACATTGCAGACTGATAGCCTAGCCTAGTACTTACTAATGAAGCTATATACATATATTACACAAACAGTGGAAATCGGAGTTTCCCTACTGAAAGAATTACAATGAAAAGTAGAGTCAGAGCAAAAACCGCTAAACAACTCCAAAGAACAAAGTAAAAATGAAAAAGCAGCAAACCAAAGACCATGAAGGAACCGGACCACAAAACTTGTAAGCTTTTGTTCGTTTAATAAAACACCATGCACTTCATCATACTCAAGTGTGCTAGCTTGCACTGTATTTGAATTGTTTTGACTGCTGTTTTAGCTACTTTTCTGTATATATATATATATATATATATATATATATATATAAAAAAAAAAAGAAAAACCTTTCCTGTAACTAGTGTAGCCCAGATTCAGATTTGCTGTATCCAGGACTGTATGTAAGCTTCTAAGCCCCCCCCCCCCAAGCTTTCTGTGTTGGAGGGAAGCCTTCTAGCTTATCAGTGGGAGTGGTAAGCACTAGGTAACCTATCTACCACATAAGGAGTGGTTCTGGCCCAGAAATTGTAGTTACTGGCCGTTTGGGTAGTTTTTCCATCTGTCTCAACTTTCTGATTTAAAAGCCCACATTTGCACTTGTTTCCCCCCTTTCCTGTAACTAGTTTAGTCCAGATACAGATTCTTACTTTTAGCACTTGAATTTGCTTATTCATGATCAGCACTTGTTCAGAACTTGTTGTAAGCACTAAATAAGCTACTAATTACTACAGCACTCAACCTTCCTCGTTATCTAGAGGAAAACAGTTTTGGTACTTACTTCCCTCACTTGTTTAGAGAAAAACAGCTCCTGTACTCACTTTTCTCACTTATCTAGAGGAAAATAGTTTTTTTATTCAGGCATGTCCAAGGGTCAGCTCCCAGTGTTCGCTCCTGTCTATCTGATGAATCTGGGCATCTTGGGGCAATGTAGAAATTGCCTCATGTACATAGACAACCCTCTTCTTCTACCACCCAACACTACAACCTGTGAGAGATGCACTTATCTAGCCAAACTGGAGGTAAATCTCTCTCCAATCAAGACTGAACTTGACAGTCAAGAGGAGAAGGTAAACACTTGCACCACACCACTCTCATCACATAGTCTCACTAAATCTACACCACCAAAATCCACACATAGAAATACAAAAACATTTGCGAAGGCTCTCAACAATAATCTGCTCAAGCAACAGAGACCTCCAAAGCAGAAATGCAAGCAACCTCCACCCCCCAACACAACCCAAATGACACATAGCCCGCAGACTCAGTGTGCCACTCAACCACAGCCAATAATGCAAAACAACGTACCCAACACACTAGTCATAGGCGACTCTATAGTCAGGCACACTGATGTCCCACTCATCAGGCTTAAACAAGGAGAAGGTTACTGTCAGCTGCCTGTCAGGTGCCAGGATCCACCACATAACCCACGCACTCAGGTCACTCCACAACAAGTACAAATATGACTCTGTCATTGTCCATGGTGGTGTGAACGACCTGAGACGTACCTCCCTGGACTACATGAAAAGAGATGTGGAAGAGCTCTCCGATCTTGTAGCTCAGGCAGGTATGACCCTAGCCCTGAGTAGCATTCTGCCATCACCCAGAATGATGCCGTAGTACAAGGACAAAATGATTGACTTCAACAATTGGCTAAGCTTCTGGTGCCATTCTAAAGGGATCCAGTATCTGTCTGCCTGGGATGACATGGTCGACAGACCACGATGCTTTGCCAGAGATGGCCTGCACCTGTCACCCCTGGGTTTCCGGATACTGGCTAAGGTTCTTGCCGCTTAACAACTCCACACCAAAGTACGCGCGATGCTCCAAAAGTACGCGCATGGACACAACGCAACGGCCAAAAATAGATGAGCATTCAAAACAATGAGCCAGCACGTGCGGTTCGGTCGAACCAACTTTTTAACACCAAGAGATTCTAAAAAAAAAGGAATCTTAAAAACACAAAACATATACGGTTCGGCCATATCATGCGCTTATCATCATGCAGTTATGTAAAATAAAGAAACCCCTGGTGGACCAACCTTATATACTCCATGTTTAAAGGGGTACATAATCTTATATAATAAACAAATGCATTGGAACAAAACAGCACATTCCCCACATAATAATACAAAAACTTAAACATAATAAACATATAAAATACATTGACAATATTAAATATCATCAAAAAATAATAAATAAAAAAATAATAATATTGTAAAAATAATATTGTAAAATAATAAAATAAAATGAAATGTATATCTCTCGTGGCCAAAATGTTTAGGGACCTAAATAGTGATAAGAACAATACCAATAGGAATGTGGTGGATATATACATATTTCCAGAGGATACAGGATTTGAGTTTATGGGCTTATAGACCTAGGTATATAACATATACGATTTGGATAAGGTTGTCTATACATAGAGACTGTCCTGATAAGTTGTTCTTATCACTATTTAGGTCCCTAAACATTTTGGCCTCGAGAGATATACATTTCATTTTATTTTATTATTTTACAGTATTATTTTTACAATATTATTTTTTTTTATTTATTATTTTTTGATGATATTTAATATTGTCAATGTATTTTATATGTTTATTATGTTTAAGTTTTTGTATTATTATGTGGGGAATGTGCTGTTTTGTTCCAATGCATTTGTTTATAATATAAGATTATGTACCCCTTTAAACATGGAGTATATCTTTACATAACTGCATTGATAAAGGCCATGATATGGCCGAAAAACCGGGTGCTTGTTTATTAAGATTCCTTTATTTAGGGAATCTTGGTGTTAATAAAGTTGGTTCGACCGAACCGTACGTGCTGGCTCATTGTTTTTTTTTAAGGTTCTTGCCGCCCCAATAGTGCCTTTTTTTAGGCAAGGTTCAAATGATAAATTCACCACCGTAACAGGAACAGGCAAGCAAAAACTGAGGGTGATGCTACTCAATGCCAGAAGTCTAAATCTCAAAATGCACTCACTCGAGGCACTCCTTAAAATGGAGAACATCGATATCTGTGCAGTGACTGAGACCTGGTTCAAGGCTCCAGAGAGCACCCCTGCACTACCAGGCTATAACTCATACCACACTTTTCGGCCATGTAACCTGGACCGGAACACCAAAGGCGGAGGTGTATCCATATTCATTAAGGATATCCACACCTCCAGGCTAGTTGCTCAGCATAATGCAGCCGAGGTTATCCAAGTGCAACTAACTCTGGGCAAAACTGCAATCCAAATTGTAGCTTGCTACAGATCACCCACCATACCCCAGGATTCCCACTCCAGTTTTCTTGATGTACTGCACAATATTAGGGTTCAACCAAGCACCCTAATAATGGGTGATTTCAACTACCCCACCATTAACTGGGAAAACTACTCATGTACCAACTCCTTCGCTCAACGCTTTCTGGAATTCATAAACTCCAATTCCCTGGATCAACTTATCCACACCCCCACCAGGGGCAACAATATCCTAGATCTAGTCATTACCAATATGAGTGACCGGTGTTCCACACCTGAAGTCAATGCCTCATTGGTCCGATCCGACCATAAGCTAATTACCCTAGATATCCACATCCTGCCTCCACCCCCCATTAAGGAAACCATAATAAAAAAATTCTCCAAAGTCAACTTCATGTTTCTTAAGACAGAAGTGGTGAACTTCATGACACCGATGCAGATGGACAATACAGTTACTGAGTCCTACACAATTGCACTTTATAAACACTTACATGAGTGCATGGATCGTGCTATCCCAAACAGAATCAAGACACTATCCTCTAAAAAAAGGAAGCCAATCTGGTGGTCCCCTACCATAAACAAACTATATAACAGAAGGAAGAAATTCTTGCAAAAGAGAGTAAAATCCCACGAGTGGAGGAGCTCCCTGGTCAGCCTCAGTAAAAAGCTGCGATCCCTGATAAAATTATCCAAAGCTAGTTACAAAAACAAAATCGCCACTGATTCTAAAGACAACCACAAAGCATTCTATAGCTATGTCAAGAATCTGAATGGCAACACTCAGATCTGCTCTGAGTTACAGCACAATGGCACTAAATATACAGACCCAACTGATATTGCCAACATCCTGGCAGATAGGTTCAGTGCTAACTTTACCCCCCTCTCACCCCCTAAAGAACCCATCTCTATACCGGAAGAATGCAAAGTTCCTGTAATCAAGGCTGCACAGGTAAAAAACACACTCTCCAAAGCCAAGAACACAGCATCCACAGGACCAGACAACATCCCAGGCTGCTTTCTACATGAACTACAGAACGAACTGGCACCCCACCTAAGTACCATGTTCAATCATAGCCTCACCTCAGGCTTTGTGCCTGCTGAATGGCGCACAGCAACGGTTATCCCACTCCACAAGGGGGGAGCCACCACTGACCCCGGGAACTACCGCCCCATTAGCCTGACTAGCCTGGTCTGCAAGGCCATGGAACGTATCATCATGGAACTTATAAACAAAGACATTGGTAATCTCCAAACTCTGGATCCCACCCAGTTTGGGTTTGTAAAACGCAGACCATGTCTCCTAAACCTGATAGACTTCTTTGAAGCAGTCACCAAAGCCATAGACAAGAGTAAGGTGGTTCACACAGCCTATCTAGATCTTGCCAAGGCTTTCACAAGATGGGTTGCCAACTGGCTCACTGACAGAACCCACACTGTGAAAGTAGCAGACTCCAAATCCGACTTCAGACCAGTGACAAGTGGAGTACCACAGGTTTCAGTCCTGGGTCCTCTCCTGTTTGGTATCTACTTCTCTGAAGTACAGGCTAACACAGAAGGTCTTTGGCTAACAAAGTTCGCAGATGACTGCAAACTAGGAGCCATAATCGAAACTCCTAACGATGTGGACATCCTACAAAAGGGCCTCACTGAAACAGATGCCTGGTGTCAAAGCCATGGCCTCAAGTTCAATGCCAAAAAGTGCATTGTCATCCCCTTTGGTAAAAACTCTGTACCCATGAACTACAACATAGGCGGTAGTATAATTAACACTGAAAGTGTGATAAGAGACCTTGGGACACAGGTGGACAGTAGTCTCTCCTTTGATAATCACATCGCCACAGTAGTCAGGAAATCCTTCTACGTGGCACACCTCATCACAAAATGTTTTTCATCCAGGAAAAAAGAGATCATTGTTCCCCTCTACTCGTCACTCATTAGACCCATTATAGAGTACAATGCCCCTTTTGGTATGTACCTCACAAGACATCTACAACAACTGGAAAGGCCGCAGAAATACCTCACAAAGAGGATTACTGGCCTCAAACAGATGTCCTATGCTGACCGTCTCAAAAAACTCCAGCTTTACTCCGTCGCACATCGCCTACTCAGAGGTGATCTCTGCCTAACATACAAAGCTATGTCAAACCCAGAGCTGTTGGACATGCTCCACTTAAAGAAATCCCAATCCCTCTGAGCTACACACTCTAGGGACCTAAACCTTGTCACCACAATAAACAGAACATGCTGGAGGGATAGATTCCTGTCCCAGAGACTTCCCATACTCTGGAATAAACTACCTATCTATATCAAACAAAGCTCCTCATTAGCACTCTTCAAGAAAAATCTTGATGATTGGATGGGAAATAGGAAATTCACCCCGGGGATCACCTCTGTGGCTCTGCTCGACAGTGGCACAGGAAAATAATTTTCTTGGGTGGCAAAAGCCAGGGTACCTTTTTGGCTGGGCTTGTATGGGCCCCAGGGCCGATAGCCTAGTACCTACCTATGAACCTATGAAATACAAAAACTTGAAACCACCCTTTAAATACCGGTCATGTGCAAAAAATCATCCAATGACAAAATGCTTCAAATAAATTATTTAAATAGCCACTGTGATGTCATGACAATTTAAAAATACACTACATATTTTTTAACATTGCATATGTATAAAAACATAAAACAGAAAAACAGGAGGGCGATGCCTGAAGAAAGTAAACCACTGGAATGTAATAAGTGAAAATAAACAAACAAATTCTTCTCCAAGTAGTCCACAGCACAAGTTTTAATGACAGAATAAAATACAGATAAGCGCTTTCACAGTAAGCTTCATCAGATCTAAAATGCATTTCAAAACTACATTCTTTTTTTTCCCCAAAATCTCTTTATTTGAATTTTCTGATATTAACAGTGATGCATCCAATCAAACACACAAAACAAACAGTACATACAAAAAGGAAACATTCAAAAAACTAATAACACAAGAAGTATATATACACTATATAGACAATAGAAATCACTACATCATCAAATGGAGTATAAAAGGTTTTTATATAAAAGGTTTTTAACATCACTTAAGAAAGTGAAGGATAGTATAAGGGACATATTTTATGAAGAAGATAAATATAGAAATTCAACCACGTATTATACTTAATGTAATTAGGGAATACAATTAACATATATATAAAGAGGAAAAAGGGAAAGAAGATTAAAAAAGAAAAAACTAAAAACTGGTTATAATGCAGTTATTGCATAATATAAATTTGTCTTATCATGTCAGTGTACAGACTATCTTTCTTTGTTAAGAATTAAATCTAGTAAGTAACCCCAATATTTCTGATAATAGTGTTTCTTTTTTGTTTTTGTATAAACTAGTTTGTGAGATGAGATATAAGTGCAAAAGCAGTCACAATCAACAAATCAGAACAAAGTGCACCCAGTATTATTAGCTGCCATAGTAACTACACAAATATATGTTTAAAGCTATAAACACTCTATATCACATAAAACCATATATGGTGTGCAAAATCAAGATAGATGTGAGTATAAACATCTCAAAGAACATATATATGTAAAAAATGCATAGATACTAAATAAAATATATCTGATAAAACTAACGTAGCAGGGAAATGTACATACAGCTTACTTCTTTTTCAAAGGTCTTGCTCTTAAAGTAGGTTGTATAGATATGCTGTCATTCAACCCAAGGTAATAGTGTGCTTGTAATAAAAAAATCCACTTAAGTTCTACCTGATAAGGTTTGTTTGCTGATGTTATCATAAATTAATTCTAGTGCTACAAACCTAAAAGAATTTTCCATGCCTGTGTTTATCATGTGTTTTGCCAGTGCACTATAGCTCATACCCCTACATGCACAGTATAAGTGGTCACGAATGAGCTCTCATAGGCACCTATTAGTTTTGCCTACATAGAACGAACAACAACCATTACATAATGCAAGATAAACTAGATCCTCGGAATTTCAATCAGCTGAGGGCAGATGTGAAAACTCCCTATTATTGTTGGGATGTATGAAGGGCCCAGACAAGTCAATATACATACAATATTGTTACATCTCCTCATCCCATAACCAGATGTAGTCCTATGTAGTTGGTTGGTTGATTTGGGATAACATAACTTATGTTTTAATGATTTCTTGTTCTTGTATCCAAAGGATGGTTTATCACCAACAATCCTATTTATGTCCTGATCTGCGTGTAATAATGTCCAGTGTTTGTAAATAATGTCTCTAATTTTCTTGTCATCACTAGAGTATGTTAACCCAAAGAAGATCATACTTCCTTGTTCTTTCCTGTTATATTTGGATGTGATGTCATCACATCCAAGTGGTGTCGAAAAGTATGGTCTCCCAGTATTTATCCTATCAGCCCTAAGAGCATCATATATTCTATCAATCTCTTTGGTATCATAGCCCCTAGAGATAAAATCAGTCTTCATTTTCAAGAGCCCTCTCAAAAAGTCCTCATTCCTATTGTGCAATCGGCTAGTACGCAGGCCTTGGCCTTTTAACGTGTTTTTAAAAATATGTTGTGGATGCATACTCTTTCGATGTACATAGCTGGGCCTATAACATTCTTTCCTATATAATTGAGTGTAAAAAATACCATATGCATTCATATGCAGTGTGATGTCTAAAAAACTGATGGATGTATTAGAAAATACATGAGAAAATTTAAGGAATGTGGTGCTTGAGTTCAACATAGAAACATACTGTTGTAATTCACTAGGGGAACCCTTCCAAAAAAGGAAGAGGTTATCAACAAAACAACGGTAAAATAATACATTTTGCTGATGTAAATCAAATTTATACATAATGTCATCTTCCCAAGCTACCATGACTAACCTGGCGTGGCCATTGGCACACGAGGTCCCCGTGGCCATGACAGATGTCTGACGGTAATAATGGTCATCGAATGTGAATACGTCGAACTCAAGAACCATCTCCAATAATAAGCACAGAAAGTCTGTGTGTGTTTCATCATATATACCACTCTTCAAAAGTACTCGCTTAACCATCTGTATTCCCTCCATATTTGGTATGCATGTGAAAACAGAATTCACATCTAAGGTGACCAAATAACCTGGTATATGATCCATTTTTTCATCAACAAAGTTATAAAATTCTTGTAAGAAGTGTTTACTATCTATTAACACTGAAGTGCACATGGCAAGAACTGGTTTCAATTGTTTATCGAGATAAATAGAGAGGGGCTCGGTTGCCCACCCTGCTCCAGCCATTATGGGTTGAAAAGAGGAGGTTCAAGGGATCCTTGTGTACCTTAGGCAGTCCATTTAGGGCTGGTACCCTGGGATATTCAACTATGAAATAACTAAGCAAGTCCTTGTCAAGTGTATTGCTCAAAAACAATCCCTTAATGTTCTGATAACCTCATCATGCATCCTTACTACCTCCGTGCTCAAAAACAATCCCTTAATGTTCTGATAATCTCATCATGCATCCTTACTACCTCCGTGCTCAAAAACAATCCCTTAATGTTCTGATAACCTCATCATGCATCCTTACTACCTCCGTGCTCAAAAACAATCCCTTAATGTTCTGATAATCTCATCATGCATCCTTACTACCTCCGTGCTCAAAAACAATCCCTTAATGTTCTGATAATCTCATCATGCATCCTCACTACCTCCGAGCTCAAAAACAATCCCTTAATGTTCTGATAATCTCATCATGCGTCCTCACTACCTCCGTGCTCAAAAACAATCCCTTAATGTTCTGATAATCTCATCATGCATCCTTACTACCTCCGTGCTCAAAAACAATCCCTTAATGTTCTGATAATCTCATCATGCATCCTTACTACCTCCGTGCTCAAAAACAATCCCTTAATGTTCTGATAATCTCATCATGTATCCTTACTACCTCCGTGCTCAAAAACAATCCCTTAATGTTCTGATAATCTCATCATGCATCCTTACTACCTCCGTGCTCAAAAACAATCCCTTAATGTTCTGATAATCTCATCATGCATCCTTACTACCTCCAAGCTCAAAAAACAATCCCTTAATGTTCTGATAATCTCATCCTGCATCCTTACTACCTCCATGCTCAAAAACAATCCCTTAATGTTCTGATAATCTCATCCTGCATCCTTACTACCCCCGAGCTCAAAAACAATCCCTTAATGTTCTGATAATCTCATCCTGCATCCTTACTACCTCCGTGCTCAAAAACAATCCCTTAATATTCTGATAATCTCATCCTGCATCCTTACTACCTCCGTGCTCAAAAACAATCCCTTAATGTTCTGATAATCTCATCATGCATCCTTACTACCTCCGTGCTCAAAAATAATCTCTTAATGTTCTAATAATCTCATCTTGCATCCTTACTACCTCAGTGTATTCACTTTGGTTATATACATTAACATCAGGCAACATGGCTAACATACTTCTAAAATAATAGACTCTATCCATTATCACAATTAAGCCACCCTTGTTGGCTGGCCTAATTACAATACTATCCTTGCGTTCTAGGTCATAAAGCACTTGTTCTCATTTAGATAAATTTACAAAACCTTTCCATCTATTAGACTTGTTTAACAGTGTATAAATGTCATTCTCACATTGTTTAACAAATATATCCAAAACTGGATGCTGAGAAGGTGTAAAACTGCTTGGTTTTCTAAACATAAAACTACTACCACTAACTTCAGAGTTACCATACAACAACTTTAAAGATACATTTCTAGTAAATCTCCTCAATTCAGTTAATGTGTCTGCTATATCAGCAGGCTGTGCAGGAATAAAAGATAAACCTTTATTCAGCACTTCCTCTATTATAGGAGAGAAAAAAGTTATGTCTTACCATAATGTTCCATCTGTGTTGCAGATATTTGTGCATTCATTACTATTAGGAACTCGGTTCCTTCCTCGGAACTGACACAGCCATTTCAAAGCTTGCGCCGGCCATAAACTCTCAGCTAAGACCTACCCATAATGCCCCTCTCATAGTTACTCCAGATTGAGTTTGCCCGCCCCTATATAATAGACGTAGTAAACAGAAAAAATAGTAGAAGGCTCTGTCTGAGCAAATACCCTAACCAGGAGTTCCTAAAGTCCACCAGGAGTCCAGGCAGGAGGAAGGAGGAGGGGGAAGTAATGAATGAACAAAGATCTACAACACAGATGGAACATTATGGTAAGACATAACTTCTTTATCTGATGTTGTAAATCTTTGTTCATTAATTACTATTAGGACCGAGTCCCCAGCTACTTGAGTCCTGGGTGGCCCTAAAGAAGGATATTCCTGAGAACCATAGAACCAAAAGATGCTCGTCCCCTGGAGGCCAAATCCAATTTGGAATGAGAGATAAAGGTATGAGGTCTTACCCAAGTAGCTGCTGCGCAGATATCACCCTTAGAGGCTCTGGAATGAAATGCTACAGAAGTAGCCATAGATCTGCTTGAATGAGCCTTTATTCTGGAAGGTAAGGATAGATTATTCTGTTGGTAGATAAAGGTAATGACGTTTCTAAGCCAGGAGGATAAAGTCACTTTGGAAACAGGTTTACCCAATCTGGGTCCTGCAAAGGCCACAAACAATTGACCTGTTTTCCTGAAAGATTTAGTTCTGTCCAAATAACAACGAAGCTGCCGATGCACATCAAAGGTGTGCAAAAGGTACTCCCCTCTATTAGAATGCTGAAGGAAGAAAACTGGCAGGTCAATAGATTGGTTAATGGAAAATCCAGAAATGACCTTGGGCAAGAAAGAAGGGTCAGTACGAAGGGACACGATATCAATGTGGAAAATCAAGTAAGGTCTCTTGACACTCAAGCCCTGCAGTTCAGATACTCTTCTCGCTGAGGTAAGTGCTACTAGAAGTAAGGTTTTCCATGACAAAAATTTTAAATCACATGAATCAAAGGGCTCGAAAGGTAGGAGGACCTGTAAAAGATTGAAGTACCAAAGTCAAGTCCCAGGGTTCTAAGGGAGGCTTGACCGGAGGTTTAGCATGTAATACTCTTTTCAAAAAAGTCTTGCATAGGCGGTGTGACATAATCGAAGAATTATCAAGTCCATTATGAAAATTGGCGATAGCTGCTAAATGTACAGTTATGGTCGATGCTGAGGCTCCTGCATGTAAAAGAGTAGTCAGGTATTGTAGGATCTTTTGAATAGGCATAGAGAAATGGTCTAAGTTCTGATCTTTGGCCCAAATAGAGATCGTAGTCCATTTACTAGAATAAACTTTTCTGGTGGAAGGTTTGTGTGAAGCCAGAAGAATTTCACGAACAGGAGATGGGATGTCAGGCAGCCTGGCAATCATTGGAAGTGGAGGAACCAAGCTGTGAGCTTGAGACTGTGGATGTTCAGATGAATCAGTCCCTGAGGATGAGATTACAGGTCTTGGGAATTATCCAGGATCTACGGGCTGTTAATCAGATGAGGCCATAGAAACGGGAACCAGACTTAACGGGGCCAGTAGGGGGCAATGAGGATCACTTTGCTTCTCAACCTCTGAGTTTCTGGAGAAATTTTGGAATGAGGGGAAACAGGGGAAAGGCATACAGAAGACCCAGGGGCCAATCGTGCATTAGAGCGTCCCTCGGTGGTTCCCCCTGAGGGGGGGATCAGGGCAAAGTAGCTTCTGCATTTGTAGTTTAGGGGGGGAAGCAAACAGATCACAGCAAGGCTTGCCCCAGCATTGGAAGATTCGATCCGCTGTTATGGGTTGAGAAACCACTCGTAAGGCATCAGGATGTTCCTGCTCAGATTGTCCATAATAAGGTTGGAACTCCTGGGAATGTGCATTGCTATAAGAAAGTGGTTGGAAGCTATTGCCCAGTGCCAAATCCTCATTGTTTCCTGACACAGGGGGTAAGACCTCGTTCCACCTTGCTTGTTGATATACCAGACAACTGACATGTTGTCTGACTGAATTGCAATGGTCCCAGAGGGTAGGGATGCATGGAACGCTTGCAACGCTAAGAGAACTGCCCTCAGTTCCAGGACATTTATGTGCAAATTGGCCTCCATGGGGGACCAGGTGTCTTGGGGGACCAGGTGTCTTGGACCGTCTTTCCCCGGAAATGCCCCCCCCACCCTAATAGGGAAGCATCTGTGGTCACCATGGCCGTAGGCGGGGGAAGACAACGGTTGACACCAAAGATTCCTTTTTGGCTTCATCCACCATAGCATTTCTTTCTTGCAATGGTTTGTAAGATGTATCATGTGGTCGAGTGAGTGAGTTAGAAATTACCATTGTGCAGAAAGAAGCCACTGCAGGATTCTCATGTGCAGTCTCTCCAGTGGTACCAACGTAATGGCAGCCGCCATGGAGCCTAAGAGTTGCAGTACAAGATGTGCTGGTACATAGGTTTGAGGAAGAAGGCCTTGGATTTGGTGTCTTATTTTTGAAAGCCTGTGAGGGGGGATAGAAGCTTGACAGGATGTTGTGTCGAAGATCGCTCCAATAAATTCCAGTGTCTTTGATGGGGACATTAGAGATTTGTCCTTGTTGATTGTAATCCCCAATCAGAGAGCGAGACCTTGAGTGTAAGAGAGGCTGCGGACTAGGAGATTTCTGGTCAGAGCGGTAAGGAGCCAATTGTCTAGATAGGGAAACACCTGGAATCCTTGTAGTCGAAGATGAGCTACCACAACTGCCATACATTTGGTGAACACTCGGGGGCTGTTGAGAGACCAAATGGCAGTGCCCTGAACTGGTAGTGATTGGCTCCCAGCCGGAAGCAGAGAAACCTCCAGGAGTGGTGATCCATCTTTATATGGTAGTATGCGTCCTGGAGGTCTATAGAGCACATCCAGTTGTGCCTCCCTAGGAAGGGAAGAATGGACTGTACCGTGACCATCCGGAATTTTTGAGGTTTGATAAATTTGTTCAATAGGCTGAGATCCAGGATGGTCTCCAGTCCCCTGTCTTTTTTGGCACTAAAAAGCACCTTGAGTGAAACGGATCCTGTCTGGTCTGGTGGGACTGGCTGGATGACTCTTTAGCAGCTTTTCTATTTCTAAGGCTGCTAATTCCCTCTGATTGGATGGTACATCAGGGATTCGTTTGATGGGTCTGGGAATTAAATCGAATGCTATTTGGTAGCCTCTAGATATTATTCTCTGCACCCAAACATTGGTAGTAATAAGATGCCAGGCTGGTAGGTGTAGAGAAAAATGACCCCTGACTGCTTCCAGAGGAAAGCAATCAGGATGCTGCTCAGGAGCGCTGGTAGGGTCTGCCAGAGAAAGAATCCCTAGCGCACTGGTTATGCGGACCCCCTCTACCCCAAAAGGGGTGTCTTCCATATGAGTTGCCCCCTCTGCCCCGGGGGGGATTGTTCACGAGTGTCACAAAAAGATCCTTGGGATTTCTTGAACCACATTTTTCCTCCCTTCGGGTTCCTGGAGTAGGACCTCTGGGGGTTGGAAAAATGTATGCCCACAGCAGACAAGGTCTTTCTCACTACGTGCAAGTGTGTCTCATACTTTGGGTCCAAAAAGTGCAGATTCGTCGACAGGTGTATTGACAAAGGAAGATTTAAAGGGGTCTGCTAAGTCATACAACCACATCCAAGTATTACATCTCATGAAAATGCCTGATGCGGCAGCTCAAGCTGCCCCCTCAGTGGTGTGAGATATCAAATGCATTGAGGCATTTGAGATGGATTCAAGGGTAGCTAGCCACAAGGTGACAGTATCACGCACCTCATCAGGCAGTACCCCCACCAAAGAGGAAGACATTTCGGAAATTAGGTCTCTTTGAAGGAGAGTAAAGTGTGCCAGATAGTTCAGCAACCAAATGGTGAAGGTCGCTGAAGCATAGGTCCACTTCCCTACTCTGTCTATGGTCCAGGACTCCCTTGTTTAGAGGATGGACAGTAGAACTATCTTCTGCCAGTTCCCTCTTGGTGGCTGCCACCATGACCATAGAATCAACCGTCAACTGCTTGGACCAGTGGGGCTGGTCTTCAGGTGTAGATAAAATTTTGTCTGGCCTCCGAGGGACAGGTTCTACATTGTCCGGGGCCTTCCAGGAACACTGCACAATGAGTTTAACAAGATCATCTGCCAGTGGGGTCACCCAGGAAGTAGATGGCTGGGCACGGAAGGCCTGCAAGAACACCGATTCCTCAGAAGAAGGGTTAGAGGACTTCCAGTCTCCCCGCTGCTTGCAGATTTCGAGAATGTCTCCGAATGAGACATCGTCTGGGGGAGACCGTGGGGATCCTTCCCCCTCATCACAATCAGTGTCTTCGGTGATAGATTCCTCCGAGGAATCAAGGTGCTTCCTCTTGCACCGTTTCTTCTGGGGTGGCTCCCCAGTGGGATCTTCTGAGGAGGACTCCGGAGAAGGGGTTCTCTTCAAAGGGGGTTCTTGTGACTCCCATGCCTGGAGTCCTGAAACAGAGGGTTGGGAGAGGTGCATGCTGTGGGGGGGGGGGTTCTGATACTGATGTCAATGGTGTTGACTGCGAGCCTTCGGAGTGAAGGACCCTCTCCATCACCTGGACAGCAGGCCCACCCGAAGAGGGATGGGAGCCCAGAACCGGGAAGGACAACCTCGGAACCGGGGTCACACCCCACCCTAAGGAGCCCACCTCCAGGTGAGGAGCTCCGAGAGGACTGGAAGCCTTGGGAGCCATGGACATGGATGGCACCAGCGAGATAATAGGTGCCAGGCTAGGTACCAAGGTACGGACAGTCCAAGCACTGCTCTGAGAGGACATCGGCTCCACTGGAGCCAATGCAGCAAGGGTGGTTGGTGCCGACAGGGGAAAAACTGCTGTCCGAGCCACAACAGTATGTACCAGAGTGGACATCGGTACTCTGATCTGGGTAGAGGCCAGAGGAGGATAAACAGGGGAAGATGTAGTAAAAGATTCCGAGCCAAGAGGGACAGAAGGTCTAGCTGGAATGGGCAATCTCCTAGCTGCCAGAAGCTGGTCTACAACCCACACTAGATCTAATTCAGAAAAACACCTAGTGGATCTAAAGGAGGTTGCTGAAGGAGAATCAGGTCTTTCTAGAAAGGGGCTAAACCTCTGTCCCAAAAAAGGGTTGTAAGTTGGAGAGTATCTTGTCCTTGGCAGATATTCGAGTTTTGGATCTGATGGAGCCGAAGAAACTGCCAGCACCATGGCCGGGGATGGTGCCGAAGCAGGTACAGTCATCAGAGCCAATGTTGGATTCAATGATGGCACCGAAGTGAGTGGTGCCGAGGTTGGAACCGAAATAGGTATGAATATCATGGATGGCACCAAGGGAGAATATACAGACCCTGGTGCCAAAGAGGTCTGCACCAAGGGTGCCGGCGAAGCACGGAGCAGACTCAGTTCCTTAACTGATGGAGATGCAGGAACCGAGTGACTCCATTTTTCCTTATGTTTTTTGGTCTTTGGAGGGGGTGAGACCTCCAACCCAGACTGAGCCTCCAAAAAAGGTGCCTTGATTAAACCTTTTAAAATAAGTTTATTTTTACATTCTGCTACTGTATGATTATTAAAACTAGCACAAATGTCACAGTCAGCTTTAATATGATCTACGCCCAAACAGTAGACACAACAAGCATGTGTATCCGAGTTAGGCATCTTATGCCCACACTTGTCACACTGTTTAAAGCCCAAATTAGCTTTTTTTGACATAGTAAGGCTATCCTATAGAAAAAACAAAATAAGGGAAAGAAAAGGTAAGAGAATACCAATGATGGTATTTAAAAAAATACCACAAGTGGAAATGAAGGGCCTGTCAAAGGCAGGAGAGAGAGACAGTACCAAAAATGGTAGAAAATAAATTAACAAGGTAAAGGGTAGGAAATAGAATTAAGTTATAGGCGACAGTGAGAAAGGGCTAAATTTGCTAAAAAATAAACAATTTTGAAGAGAAACTGTCTTAAAAATAACATTTTTCTACCTAGCTTTGACAGAGATGGCTAGCACATCTGACTAGGAACGCGTCAAATGAGATCTGGAGCAACTAAGAGAGGGGCATTATGGGTAGGTCTTAGCTGAGAGTTTTTGGCTGGTGCGAGCTTGGAAACGGCCGTATCGGTTCCGATGACGGGACTGAGGTCCTAATAGTAATTAATGAACAAAGATTTACAACATCAGCTGTGCTGTTGCTGAAATGTTTCAAACTAAATTTGACTTTGTCACCTGTTTCCACATACTGGTCAGAGTACTTATGGTTCCTTCTTGGATTTGTGCCCTCTGTTTGTTCCTTTGCCTGTAATCCGTTCCCTCAATGGATCACTTCCTGTTCTGTCGAAAAGGGAGTGGAAAATTGGAAAATGACTGTACTGCTGGTTGGAAAGAAGTATTTGCAGTTGCTGGTTGCTGCTGTGGAACTTTGGTTCTCACTACGGCTTCGGGTTCAGTGTTTATTCCCTCCTGTGGCATGTTGTATACTGAGCGCTGCTCCACAGTGATGGTGTCAGCTGCCAAAACAGGCGTGTCTACTGTTGAGGACATCTGCATCATCATCGGCAAGGGGCGTGGTACTAGTTGCCTTGCTTCACTATTGCTGATTATATTAACTTGCTCAATATTTGAATTGTTGGTGGAACTTCTTCTCTGTTGTGTTTTCAGCCATGTAAACACACAATTGTTGGCAAAGTCCTTCAAATCTCTGGAAAGCTTCATTTTTTTCTGTGCAAGAAGCTTCTGTTCATAAATGCATACATGGTCTATTATTTCACTTAGTAACACATCCACAGAATCAACAGGGCATTTATTATAAGTTTCTTCCTGTTGATGCTGAATATTAGTCACTAATTCCTTTTCAAGAGGTAGGAAATAGTCAATAAGAAGGTGCATGTACGCAAAACTTGTGTCAATGTTAAATTTTTGCCACTGAGCAAGCAGTTGGGGTATTGCTCTCCATATGTGGGCATCAACAAAACTCTTAGCCCATGAAGAATGATTTTATATTTACAACAGGCTTCTAAGTGAAACCGTTGACACTGTAGACGTTTTAACCTATACAGGTCATTTTTCACAGTTCTCAAATGTTCATGTAACAGTTTGGTTTCACTTACTTTTTCTTCATTGCCCATATTCCCTCCGATGGTTTCATCTATAAGTAGTGGAGTAACATCATCCCTCAGGAAAGTAGATAGATGTGTCAGCTTATCTCTCCATTGTTCATGTGGAGTAAAGCCCAGTTCTAGTTCAATATCACCATCAGCCATGTCCTTCTAAGGCAGCAAAACAAAATAAAACAGCAAAACAGGAGGGCGATACCTGAAGAAAGTAAACCACTGGAGTGCAACAAGTGAAAATAAACAAACAAATTCTTCTCCAAGTAGTCCACAGCAGATGTAAAACACAAGTTTTAATGTTGCTGTTGTGTCTTTCGGCTTTTTCTGGTTAGGGGTCGCCACAGCGGAACTCTGGTCCGCTAATGATTGGCAGTAGATTTTTACGTGCCGAGTTGCCGGCTCTGATGCACAACCTTCAACGAAGGTACGCCCATTCACGCATGTCTCCACACAGAAGACGCTCTAGCTGAGAATCGAACAGGACAACGTCTTACTGTGAGGCAACAATGCTACCGCAGCACCACCATCGAAGTTTCTTAAAATACAGATAAGCGCTTACGCAGTAAGCTTCATCAGATCTAAAACGCATTTCAAAACTACAATCTTAAAAGTGCAAAAGCAGTCACAATCAGCAAATCAGAACAAAGTGCACCCAGTATTATTAGCTGCCATAGTAACTACACAAATATATGTTTAAAGCTATAAACACTCTATATCACATAAAACCATATATGGTGTGCAAAATCAAGATAGATGTGAGTATAAACATCTCAAAGAACATATATATGTAAAAAATGCATAGATACTAAATAAAATATATCTGATGAAACTAATGTAGCAGGGAAATGTACATACAGCTTACTTCTTTTTCAAAGGTCTTGCTCTTAAAGTAGGTTGTATAGATATGTTGTCATTCATCCTAGAGTAATAGTGTGTGTAGGTTGTATAGATATGTTGTCATTCATCCTAGAGTAATAGTGTGTGTAGGTTGTATAGATATGCTGTCATTCATCCTAGAGTAATAGTGTGTGTAGGTTGTATAGATATGTTGTCATTCATCCTAGAGTAATAGTGTGTGTAGGTTGTATAGATATGTTGTCATTCATCCTAGAGTAATAGTGTGTGTAGGTTGTATAGATATGTTGTCATTCATCCTAGAGTAATAGTGTGTGTAGGTTGTATAGATATGTTGTCATTCATCCTAGAGTAATAGTGTGTGTAGGTTGTATAGATATGTTGTCATTCATCCTAGAGTAATAGTGTGTGTAGGTTGTATAGATATGCTGTCATTCATCCTAGAGTAATAGTGTGTGTAGGTTGTATAGATATGTTGTCATTCATCCTAGAGTAATAGTGTGTGTAGGTTGTATAGATATGTTGTCATTCATCCTAGAGTAATAGTGTGCTTGTAATAATAGGGAGTTTTCACATCTGCCCTCAGCTGACTGTAATTCCAAGGATCTAGTTTATCTTGCATTATGTAATGGTTGTTGTTCGTTCTATGTAGGCAAAATGAATAGGCACCTACAAGAGCGCATTCATGACCACTTATACTGTGCACGTAGAGGTATGAGCTATAGTGCCTGGGAAAACACATGATAAACACAGACATGGAACATTCTTTTAGGTTTGTAGCACTAGAATTAATTTATGATAACATCAACAAGGGAGACCTGGTAAACAGAACTTATCAGGTAGAACTTAAGTGGATTTTTTCTTACAAGCACACTAATTCTCCCAATGTTGATGCTGCTGTGTCCACAATGAATGGACCTTTTTTAGTGGACAAATCAGGGGTGCAGAGAATCCCGAGGTGGTCAAAAGAAGTTCAGGCCACACACAAGAAAGAACATGGGAAGAAAGGGAACAACAGGAACAGAAACAACAAAAAGAGAACTTAAATTTTTGTACAGACATTTTAAATTTGTCTGATGTTAACTTAACAGATGACACCTATAAGGTGTTCCAATGTGGCTTTACATTTATTCCTTCCAACAAACTGAATGTAGTAAATTTGTTTGTGGATTTTAAGTTATACTTAAGAAAGTTGAAGTTGAAGTTCATTTTTGATGGTTTGTCTACTTCTGTTTTACCCACAGAACAATGCTACTAACAAGAATCTGAAAGTAATGAAGGCAGATAAGGGTGGGGCCCTAGACATTATGCATACTGTGGACTATGAAAATGCTATGCTGCAACTTTTGAGTGACCATAGAAACTACAAACAGGTCAATATAAATGAAGTTTTACTGTGTTTCAAGCGTATTGACACTTTATTATTTGATTTACTTTGTCAAGGTAATACTGGACACTCAGTATACATGTTCTTACAGGTTGAACATCCAACGTTAGCAGTTCTCTCTGGTATTCCTAAAGTCCACAAATGCAGACGTGCCCCCCCCCTTTTAGACCCACTGCGGTGGTGGTGCTGCAGTAGCATTGTCGCCTCACAGTAAGACGTTGTCCTGTTCGATTCTCAGTTAGAGCGTCTTCTGTGTGGAGTCATGCGTGAATGGGCATACCTTCTTTGAAGGTTGTGCATCAGGGCCAGCAGCTCGGCACGTAAAAATCTACTGCCAATCATTAGCGGACCGGAGTTCCGCTGGGGCGACCCCTAACCGGGAAATGCCGAAAGACACAACAAGTGTCAGTAGCATACTCTAAGACTGAACCAATTTCTATTTGGTTAGATAAAATTTTGAACCCTATTGATCAAAGTTCAAGGTTTTATTTAAAAGATTCATGGCATCTATTAGAGTTGTTATGTGAATTTAATTTGGAAAACTTTGATATGTCAACTATATTTTTTGTAACACTTGATGTCACTTCCCTTTATACAAGTATAGATCAAGAAGTTGGAATTGATTTATTTAGGGAGTATTTGACTGGTTATACTGACTTTGATAATGTTAAGATCAACACTTTGTGTGCTTTGATGGAAATGATTTTGGAAAGCAATTTTTTTACGTTTGGAACTAGTATTTTTCAGCAAATCTCTGGTGTGGCCATTGGTTCTAGAGTGGCTCCCTCTTTTGCTAATCTAGTTATGGCTATGTGGTAGATGAAATTTCTTGTGACACATCCTTTGGCCAAGAACATTTTATTTTACAGGCATTACATTGATGATTTGTTTTTTTTTTTGTTTGTTTTTTTGTGGCAAGGGAACCTTGACAGTTTCCAGTTATTCTTGCAAGACCTGAATTGTTCCACCAGTTTATTGAACTTTACCTTGGGAGGGTTTGGGAAAATAATAGACTTCCTGAATACTCATTTGGAACTACTTGGTGACAGTTTTAGTTTCAGTAGTAGTATCCATATGAAATCTACCTTTGTCAATCAGTACCTGCACAGGGACAGTCTTCACCCCCAACATATGAAAAAAGGGGTTGTCAAGGCACAACTTATAAGGTTGAGCTGTTTGACTAGTGAAGATTCCGTCTTTGATGGTGAGGTTAACAAACTGACTGGATTTTTTACAGCCAGGGGATATGATTTGTTTTGGTTACGTAACATTGTTGCTGAAGTTATAACTCTCAGAGACAGTTCAGCTAGCCCCATTTTGAGAGGCAATTTCAGTGTAGCAAGTAGGGTGAATAAAAACAACAAGGTGTTTGAGCTTGTCTTCCCATTGCCCATTTCAGGTGGAATGGACATTATTAGGTGTATTATTAAGTAAAATTGGAAGGTGTTGCTTGGACATTCTGAATTGGTGAAAGTCCTGGGTGATGAACATTTGTTCACTTATAAAAAGGTACGTAACATAAGAAGTATACTTGAAAGTACTTCTAAGACATCACACAATGTGGTCATAGACCCTGTTGGGACTTTTGCTTGTGATCATTGCAGGCAATGTAGATACATAGCTAATTCAGGTTCTGTTGAATTGAAACATTTCAAAAAAGTTTTTTGGGCAAAGGACAGGTTTACATGTGATTCTGTGGGCATTGTTTATCCCACAGTATGTAATTACTGTATCAGTTTTTATGTTGGCAAGACCATCAGGTCGCTAAGTTGAAGAATTTATGAACATGTGTTGGCAGTGAGAAACAAAGACAGGAATAATGCACTGGCACAACTTGTTTTATTATGTAACAATTTTAAGAAATTTACATTCTTTGTTTTAGACAAAGTAGTTTGTGATCCTTTGGTAAGTAATTTTAAAGCCTTATTAGAATGTAGGGAAACTAAATGGCAGATAGCTTTAAGGGCAGACTACCATCCAGGACTAAATGAATCTATAACATCAAGTGTTTTCTTCAGTTACAAAGGCTTTGATGTAGTGAGCAAAGCTGTTCACAAAATGGGCTTTATTTGATGAAACACTGTGTAGTAGTTTGTTATTGTTGACAATTATATAAATACATTTTCATGTTTTTATACATATGCAATATTAAATTTGTAGTGTATTTTTAAATGTTCATGACATCACAGTGGCTATTTAAATAATTTATTTGAAGCATTTTGTCATTGGATAATTTTTTGCACATGACGAGTATTTATAGGGTGGTTTCAAGTTTTTGTATTTATTCTGATGAAGTATGTAGTGTTTTATTAAATGAACAAAAGCTTATAAGTTTTGTGGTCCGGTTCCTTCCTGGTCTTTGGTTTGCTGCTTTTTCATTTTTACTAGAGTCAGAGCAAGCTACATAGAGGGAAGTAGGGTAGAAAAAGGGTTACATTATATGAGAAAAAAGAGAGCGCAGCTACATTTTCCTTGAGTCTTGTAATGTGCTTTTAGTTCTGATCAGAAAATGGGATAAGAGAAAAGATCTTTAAGAAAAGAAGGGAGAGACATTGATTGTGGTTCTGGGAGTGGCCAGATGCTACTTATCTCTCATGAAAATAAGCCAGGTATGTACCCATACTGCAGTAGGCATACTGCTACTATGAGTGCACCCACATAATGCTGCATACAACAGCCACCTCCTCTGTCCATCACAGGTACATCAGGCATACAGACACAGGGAACCACTGCCACGGACAAGTGTTTCATATCTGGCTGTGGGCCTACAGCTGTCAGTAGCATGCACATCATGTGGCATGTAGCATGACCATTATCACATGTTTGTTATCCACTGAGTGCACCACTCGTGCTGCAGCACCTATATACAGGATAGACAAAATAAAAGAAGCCTCCTTCTGTGTGACAGAAACCAAAAACAAAACATAAAAGCAGAAGCAAACAGTCCTGAACACGAATAAGTCACATACAATGAAGTTAAAAACTACATTATTGTACGACAGTTAACTTAGCATTTTTGTCCTGCATAAAACTTCATCACAACTAACTGTAGAATGTTTATCAAATGCTTTATATAACTTTAAAAGATCACATGATTTGTAACAAATTAGATGAAAAGTAAGGTTCATTCAAACAGTTATTAATTAGAAATAAAATTAGGCAATTAACTAACAAAGACTATAGCTATATTGGAGATTCAAATGTATATATTATATATAAATAGTATAAAAATACAGTAATATTCTCCAAAAAAACAATAAATATGAAAATTCTAAAATAAATTGTGATGAATTACACTGTTACGATCAAGCTGGTTAAAATAACTTTTAAAAGAAACAGGTTTATTTGATGTTGCCTGTGAGACACGCATTTTAAGTACACTGGTGATTCTTATATTTTCATTTATACCATGCATTTAAGTGCAACTGCCAAATTAATTCATGTAACTCTAGTTTTTATTCCCAGGGGTCACCTCTGGGTTTCACTTGAATCTGTTTCAAAACTACAAATAAGAACTTAATATAATGTGGGTATTCCTGCGTGTTTATATAAGGCATTTTAACATTATCTTTAATGATGTCATAATAGTGTTCGTATATCCTTCTACATGGGGCACTCAGTTTTTCCCACGTAGAAGGAATTACAAGGATCACAGAATGCTAAATACATAATACTTTTCGTATCACAATTATAATGTTGTTCAAGTTAAAATAATCCTATCCCATTTAATTTAAGTTCAATAGCTTCAAATATATATTTACACTGTGAACATGCCCCATATTTTAGCATACCCTTTATATCTTTCCTATGAATTGTCACACTTCCACTTTTTGTTTCCAACTTTTCCTTTCTATTCATATGTCTTTTATATGTAAAGTGTGGTACCTAACACAATGCCAGCTATTCCATTAGAACAGTAAATATTTTCCAGTTTTGTACAATTACATTTTACCTTGCCACTCTGCACTATATGCCTTCTCATAGCCACAAATATTACTGGGGTTTTCATCTTCAGTTTTATACTCCAAATCACTCCCAACAGTGGGATACATTTGTTTCTCCTATCAGCTAACACTTCTTAAATAGCTTCATTCAGTAACAGTACAGGATATCCCCTCTGTAGAAACATTTTTGTTAGTAAGCTTATCTCAGCCTTAAGAATTTCATCCTCTGAGATAATTCTGCTCAGTCTCACCATTTATCAGTTAAGCAGAATTCTCTTTTGCCTCAAGGGATGGTTTCTTTTAAAGAATAAATAATTATTGGAAAATGTGGGTTTTCAATATATGGTTGATGTAAAGTTCCCAGTTTTGTTACTCTTATCAATATAAACATCTAACTGATTCATTTGTAAGAATAATTGTATGTAAATATTAAAAATGGCACTATATTTTGAATATATTTCAAAAAGTCCTTTAACGCCTGTTCATTGATGTTCCATAGGATAAAAATATCATCCAAAAAGCTCTAATACAATTTAATGTATCCATTGTAGGCTTAATTAATTAACATATAGTTATTCTCCCAGTACCACATTACAAGGTTTGTACATAAAGGGGCACAGTCTGGACCCATAACAACTCCACTCAGTTGTTTAAAGTACTCCACCTCAAAACATATAAAATTGTTGAATAAAATTGTTTCCATAAAGGGCATAATAGCATTTATGTCTTCACTATTCTTAAATTCATTCTAGCAATGTCTCTTGGAACCAGCTTAAACCTTCCTGTTGGAGTATAATAGAGAACAAATCCTCAACAGCTATGATTACAAATATAATATCTTGACCATATAATCCCTTCTTGATGTTACCCAGAAATGCCTATGTGTATTTTGTTATGTATTAATATGTGTGATATTTTTTTAAATGTCCATCTATGTATACAGTTAGGGAATGTGTTCCAGACCCTGCTGCTACTACAATAGGGTGTAGGGAGATCTTCAATAATTTTGTGGATCTTGGGGATTCCAAAAATAATAGGTACTACAGGAGTATCAAGACTCAAATATTTACAGAATTCTGGAGCTACTGTACCTTGTGAGATGTCCCCACTCTGGGCCAGTAATCAAGGAGCCTGAATCCTCACCACTGACACTGGAGAGGGACTTTCACTTGGAATACAAATGGATACACTCAGTATTTCCAGATGTAGACCTCTCTGTATCAAGCACAATATCCCTTAAGAGCAAATAGGGAACCCACTCAGCCCAGGGTCTGGGTTTCTCTCTGTCTCTCCCCAGGTTCCAAGTAAGGCTCCCCACTGGTCTCTCCCCAGGTTCCAAGTAAGGCTCCCCACTGGTACTACTGTAGGGTTAGGTCCTCAGCTGAATGTCCAAGCCAAGTCTTTCAGTACCCTCTCTGTGAAACCAGTGTTTTGTGCCCCTGCTGCAAATAGCTGACACACACACTCTTTGAAATTTAATTTTCACACACACACACACACACACACACACACACACACACACACACATGGGAAAGTCTGGCACAGATTACCCGCTCTACCAACTTTGCTCAGATAAGGTAGATTCACTACCACTAGTCAGCTACTATAAGGCTCTTAAAAGGGTATCCAATTATGCAGAGTGAAGTTAACATTAATACAAATGGTAATGTTGACCAAACAGCCAGGCTTTCAGGAGTGGCCAGAGTTCATCATCATCATCCCCCTTTTTCCCATTTTTCTAAATGGGGTCAGGGTATCGTGTTAACTGTCGCCAACTCTCTCGATTCAGTGCCACACTCCTGCCTTCTTCAACACTCATGCCTGACTGTCGCAGATCTTCTTTCACACAATCCATCCACCTCTTTGCTGGACATCCTCGCTTCCTCTTACCTTCTTCCTGTCTGTCCCAAATCTTCCTCACCAGATTGTCTTCTGCTTTTCTGCACATGTGCCCAAACCACCGTAATCTGTTCTCTTTGATCTTTTCTGCAATTGGAGCTACTTTGGCTTCTGCTCTTATGTCCTCATTTCTTCATCTGCCACACATTGTGCATCCTACCACCTTTCTCAGGCACTGCATTTCCATCACCTCTAGCTTCTTCAACTTTTCTGCCTTTACTGCCCAGGTCTCTGTACCATACAGTAGTACTGGTCGCACCACTGTCTTGTACACCTTACTTTTCAGCTTCTTTGGCATTCTTCTGTCATAGACAACAGCTGATACTCTATGCCAGTTGGCTGCAGCCCCTCTGATTCTAGCTTTGACCTTTTCATTCAGACTACTCTTCTCCTCAACTACCCCTCCCAGATACTTGAAGCTGTTTACCTGTTCCACTATCTTCCCTTCTATCTCCATTCTCAGCTTCTTCTGATTTCCCCAATTTGCTGCCATTACCACCATTTTATCTGTGCTTAGTTTCATCCCATGTGCCTTCAGATTTGCATTCCATTCTCCTATCCTTTGCTGAAGTTCTAGCTCAGAGTCTGCCTGTACTGCCACATCGCCTGCATACAGCAGCTTTGTTGATCCATCCCCCCAACCTGTTTGCTAATGTAGTCCATCACCAATATGAACAGCAGTGGGCTCAGAGCTGAACTCTGATGTACACCCACTCCCACTGGGAAACCCTCTGTGAGACCGAACACTGTTCGTACTTGAGTCATTGAGTCCTTGTACATAGCCTGCACTAATTTTACCAATGTTTCTGGGACTTCAAACTACCGCAGTACTGCCCAGATCAGCTTTCTTGGGACCTTGTCATATTCTATCTCGAGGTCTAGGAATGCCCTGTTGGACTCTCTCCTCATCTCTAGCTTCTTCTCAAGTATCTGTCTCAATGCAAACATTGGGTCAATTGTGCTGTATCCTGATCCAAATCCAAACTGCTCATCTTCCATATTACATTTTACTACTCTGTGTATCCGTTTATGAATCAACCTCCCCAGAACTTTCATGCAATGTGATAGGAGTTTGATGCCTCTGTAGTGTCCACAGTTGTTGATGTCCCCTTTGTTCTTGTACACTGGCACGAGTATGCTTATTCTCCAGTTATCTGGGATATGCCTTTCTCTCCACACTGCTATTAATACCCTCAGGAGCCATTTCTCCCCTATCTCACCCAGCATCTTTATCATATCTGCTGTGACCTCATCTGAGCATGCTGCTTTCCCAGACTTCATCTTCCTTAATTCAGAAGCTGCTGGGAATACTCCTTCTATCTGCCTTTGATGTCCTCTGGACTGGTTGTTGCTGGCATCCCTTATGAAGGTGTCTGTCTATCTTCTTTATCTTTCTGTCTTTGCTTGCAACCTGATATAGTTTATTTGTGCCCCTTACTGAGTCACTTTCCAGAAGTTGGTACAGTGCCTCCAATGCCCTATTCTTTCCTATTGCAACTTCTTTCTTAGCTTCTTTATTAGCCAACCAGTAGTCCTTCCTAGCCTGGTCAGTCTTTTCTATCTCCCACTTCTTCCTGCACCCCTTCTTTCTTCTGAAGACTTTCTGGACTTCTGCATTCCACCACCAGCTTTTCTTATGTACCTTATTTCCATACTTGGCTCAGCCACATATCTTTTCTGTAGTCCTAACACATGCTGTTTTAGGCGCTGCCATTCTTCTTCAACTCCACCTATTTCCTTCTCTTCTTGAGGTGCTGAGGTGCTAGAGCCCTGAGTAATTCCTTGAACTGTTGCACTTTCTCTCCAGTCAACTTCCAGGTCTTCAGCCTGGTCTCTGTAGATCTTAGAGCCTTCTCTGGCCACTGCTTGCAGCTGATTGTGGCAACTAGTGGTGTATGCTGTGGGCAAACTGTTTCACTGGGGATGACTTCGCTATCATGGATTCTATCCCAGTGCCTTTTCCTTAATAGGAGGAAGTCTACCAGAGTTGCATGTTGACTACTCTTGTATGTGATCTTGTGACTGTCTCTCTTTCTGAACCATGTGTTGGCTACTATCAAGCCATTTGCCAGACAGAAGTCTAGAATGGCTTCTCCTTCTTTATTCCTGTTGCCCCACCCATGTGGACCCAGGTAGTCCTCATATCCTGTTTTTGTCTGTCCCGATACCTGCATTCAAGTCACCCATTATCAATACGAATTCATGTTGTCCTGCTTTATCTAGTAGGTCCTACAACTGCTGTCTGAATGCACTCTTGTCCTCACTATCACAACCCTGCGGTGGGGCTCAGGAGTAGACTCGGGATCCCAAGCCAAGTGGCTCTGCTGCACTGCCCTTCCATCTTGTCTCTTGGATATATAGGATCTCCAGCCTCCTCCGTATCATCATGTCATCCACTTCCAAGCTGCATCCTGTCAGTGAACCTACATTAAGTGTAGCAATTCTCATTTCATGTTTGGCAGGTTAGTTTGCTTTACATCCAGCTTTCGCTCAACAGAGCTACCCCAGGTAACCCAGGCTGGGCAAATAGGCACCGGCCACCCAGTAGCTTATTGACCCAGGCCTGTTGGGCTTTATGGCAGGCACACACTGGCCAATAGGGGCACATATACCCCTCCCACCATTAGCACGAGTCCCTGGTGTGGATCAGAGTAGGCCGGGTCCTCAACCCACTTATCACCAGTAACTACCCATGCCCATTTTTGGCAACATTAGTCAACATGACCGAATCACCTAGAGCCATATTTTACACCATTGAGTGTCTAGCCCTGCCACAGGGTGCAGTCTGTAATCCGTGTTCTCCTACCTTGAGGATGCTGCGCACCACAGTAGATGCCTAGAGTGGTTGATCTGTACAACTCTTCCCCCTATAGGGCACCATGTAGAGTCTGTGCTGCTGCCCACAGCTCCATTCATTGGTGAGTTTCAGATGGAGAAACCCCACGGAGACTCAGGGAGAACATGCAAACTCCAAACAAGCATTGGTCGGAGGTCAGGCTCAAACCTTGTACCTTGTGCATGGGTGGCGAAGACCTAAACCACTAAGCCATCTGGTCTTCCAATCAAGAGTTATCACCAAATAAATATGTGCAAATAATATTTTTCTAGAAGGATCAGCCACAATGAAAAGTTTAAAAATATTTAATAATAAATAATAAAAACACAAAAATACTAAATATCTACTTACAATAAACACCACAATTTCAGACACAAGGGATACTGAAAATAACACAGCTGGAAAGATTCACACAGTTACAGAAAAACAATACTTAGCTATTCTCACTATATTTTCCTGACTGATCTAGAGAATTACTGTTCCTACTTACTGAACACAGCAAGGCAAGATGATGTGGGTGAGTCATCCAAGACAGAATACAGAATACTGAGAGCAATCTTCTACTAATATCTAAATATTATTTCTGGCTTACAGAATGACATCATACACATCTGGTCATCTGACTGTTTCCCACACTATCCCCAACACTAGAAGCTGTCTGGATTTAGCACCTATGCATTACCATGCACACACACAGAGCTTTGCTCAGATCTGCTGCTGCTCTTGGAAGCCAAAAAAACATTTTAACACTTCTAGTCCTCCTACCGAGCTACTAAGCATTACTTCCTATAGACACTGTGTCTCTGGATCCATTCAAAACTGTAAGATAACATCTTTATGGCCTAGGCCTAGTAGTTTAATTTTCTTACTATTTTAGAAGTGAGAGATTAACCTCTTCTCTTCCAGTATCCTCTGTCAAAACATATACATTTAATTCAGTTACAGTAATACATGTACATTTCTTTTCTTTCCAGCAGAGTACACTTTGATACATTTTTACACAAGCACCTTTGCACATACATTTTTAAATACAAGCACCTGCACAAATCAGTTTAATACACAAATGACACATAATTCTTTACAAAATTCCAGCTAGCTGTGCTGGCATATGTTACACATCTACTGCCCTACTTCTCCTGGCATGGCTGGCAGTACCTCCTATCGTCACACCTTGTAGAGCCATGTCTAATAATAATAACAACATATCAATCTTATAGTGTGCAATATTGATTTTATTCTTTGAAGCATTGGCTTATTAGTTACATTGGTTTAACAAGTTAAACATTCTGCTTGAATAATCTATGCTGTTCATTATAGCCAGCCCGACCTCTATCAGGTTTCATTAATCTTGTGTTTCTATCTTTCACTAAGTTAGATAAATTCCTTTCATCAGTGTTTAAATGTTGACAATACAATGATTTCCTGGACCTTATAACTTTCCTGATATCTTGGTCTCATTTTTTTTTCAAAAAGATCTACTGTTGGATGTAGTGGGGGTAAATGTACTCATGGTGGTAAAATCCATGTTATTACTAGATGCCCTACTAATGTCATTAAATAAGATTGTAAAATGTATTTTCCTAGTAAACAGTTTTAACTCTAATATATTTGCAGTACCAGTGTAACTGCAGTGCAGAAATGTGAATCCCCATTGAAACAATTCAAAATATTTAGTATTGATTTCTAAATTGTTGTAGTTGAAAATATTACACCCATTATATGAGTACAAAACACCATTTGAATGTTTATGAATTCTTCCAAACTTCAAGGCATGATAACATTCTTAAGAATGAGATAAGCTTACTAACAGAAATGTCTCTACAGAGGGGATATCCCATATTGTTAGTAAACAAAGTTATTGAAGAAATGCCAGCTGAAAAAAGAAACAAATATATGTCACTGTTCGGGACAGATGTTGAGTATTAAAATGGGAGATGAGAATACCAGTAATATTTGTGGTTATGAAAAAGTCATGATATTAAAGTATACTCCTGAGAGTAGTAAGACAGAAAATGTAATTTAACAAAGCTTGAAAATAGTTCACTGTTCTACTGAAATAGCTGTCATTATGATTAGACATCACATTTTTATATACAAAAGACATACAGATACTAAGGAACATTTGGAAACAAAAAGTGAAAGTTGACAACTCATAGAACAGTTACAAAAGGCATGCTAAAATGTGGGGACAGTGTAAATACATATTTGAAGGTACTGAAATTAAACGGGGTAGATTATTTATTTACATTTGAGCACCATGCTACACCACACCGTGGCGCAAGGGTTGCTAAGGGGCTGTGACAGTGTTCTGTGTGAACTAGGAATTAGTAGACAATGCCATGCAAATGAGAGGAATAATACTGAATCACAAAATCCCTCCCGGCATAAGGATGCACCTCGCAGCATAGCGTTACAACACCGAGGTGTGGCCTGGAGATAAAGATGACATCAAGAGAGGGGTGTACCACCTTTGCTGTAAGCACATTGGAGCACTGTTAATCTGGTTTGCCTGTTGCTAAGCAAAGCTGCAGGATAGGGGTGTGTTGAAGTAGCCATAGCTTTGCTTAGCTGAGAGCGCACAAGGTAACCGAATGTGCATGTGAACGTGGATGAAAATGCACTCGAAACCCGGTAAAAGGCTGTTCGTGGCACACACTAGAGCTGAAACAGGAAGAATACGGGAACAAATAAGGAAATGCTGCAGAATGGTAATTGGAGTACAAATGAGTAATCAACACCTAGGAACCCACAGTGGGCCACTGACAACAGCTAACAAGGCTGCTACCAGCTACCTGCAGAACAGGAAAGGGGAGGTGCTGTACTGCAAAGAAAAGAGAACTGTCACAGCAGAACAAAGCAAACTTGCAGTAGATCAGCTACATAACACATTTTGCAACACAATCCTGGGTTGGGAAAGTACAAAACAAGAAAGCCGGCAGCTGGATGCATGCCTGACAATGGGAGGGGATTCGGGTTGAAAAGTGAATTAAAGGGCAACAGATGAATCACGGCAGGCAAGCATAATTCAACACCAAAGGCCCCACAATTGGAGTACCCATTGTAAAACCCATAATTAAGATACCCAGCAGATGGAATTGCACATACACACCCAACTACACCAGCAGCATCCATAGCACAACAGTATAAAGTGTGAAAGCACCTCACACACTTGTGTATTCCCAGACACTCTGCACCATCGGTGTATACAGATGGGGAACTTTTAATATGTACATGTTAGGGGCTGCCATAGCTTTGATTCACCAGCATGTGTTGGAGACTGAAGGTGGTGTGGGGGATGATGCTGACAACCATCTCAGGCACCGGAGGAGGAGAAGAGTGTTCAGACCCAGGGTAGCCTACCAGGGGCTACATGATCTGGAGATAGCAGAGCATTACAGGGTGGACAGGGACACCATACAGCAACTTGTTGAGCTGTTCCGGCCACGCCTCGGAGTCAGAAATAACAGAGGGGAACCCATCCCAGTGGACACAAAGGTATGTGTAAGCTTGAGAATACTAGCCACAGGTACCTTTCAACGGCCAACTAGGGATATCATGGGGATCTCACAGGCATCAGCATCCAGGGTACTCCACCAGTTCCTGGATGCCATGTTACCACATGCCAATGAACACATATACTTCCCCTGAACGCAGGAAGAGTTGGCCAGCAATATGCATCTCTTCCACTGTGTGGCAGACTACCCAGAGGTACTGGGTGCAATAGACTGCACACACATACACATCAAGTCACCACCCTGTGAGCAGGGTAGGCGATACGTAAACCACAAGGGATACCCCTCCATCAACTGCCAGGTCATGTGCAATGCCCAGGGCATTATCATAGATGTGTGTGCTGGCAGCCCTGGAAGCTATCACGACTCCCACATCTGGCATGCCTCACAGCTGTATCAGGTATTTGCCAGGGGGGACATCCCATATGGCCACCTGGTGGGGGATGCTGGCTATGCACTGGAACCATGGATGGTGGCTCCCATCAGAAATGCACACACACCCATGCAAGAATGCCATAATGAAGCACACGCATAAACCAGAATCATCATAGAGCGTGTGTTTGGGACACTGAAATCATGGTTCCATTGCTTGGACATATCTGATGAAGCCTTGCAGTACTCTCCAGGCACGTGTGCCCACATCTTCATAGTATGTGCCATGCTACACAATATGATCCTGCAGAAACAGCTGCAGCAGGGACAGACTGATGAAGGCCCTCACAGCCCATCACCATTGCCAAGGGCCCCACAGGCACAGAGAGAGACTCAGACCACGAACACCCTGTGTCAGCCCCAGTAGGCAGATGGAGGTGTGCCCAGTATGCCCATGCCTTGGCAAAGAGGGAATGTATAGCACACACACTGACAGTGTAGGCATCTATGGACTGACACCCTTCTCCACCTGCACACACACAGTAAACATGGATGGCACACACACACACGACCACCTGTAAATTGTCATGTATAGGCGGTCTACTGTGTGTATCCTACATAGGCAGCCCTTAACTATTGTACACACAACTGCCATTGGCACAAAGTAAGTCAACACCTGAAAAGTAAATTAAGCTATCAGCATGTGTTGATATTGTATGTATAGGTTCATAGGTACATAGGTAGGTACTTGGCTAACTGCCCAAGGCCATTCATAAGCCTAGCCAAAATGTGTCTGCTGTCGCCACCCCATTGATTAACTAACTGTCTCTCTGTGGAGCAGAGCCAATTGCGGGATCCCTGGGCTGTATCCACTGTTCCCCATCCACTCTGCAAGGATTCCCTGGAGTATTAGTGAGGGGCTCCGTATAATGTAATCAGGGATGTAGTTCCAAAGCATGAGGAGTACCTGTGACAGGAATCTGTCACTCCAGCATCTTCCAGTTATGGTTGTGGCAAGGTGTAGCTTATTACAGTGCGTGGCTCACTGTGACATGGATTCCCATAGGTGGAGCATATCCGTTAAGCCTGACTTGGACACGGCTTTGTTGGCCAGCAAATATCATCTCTGAGTAAACGAGATGCCACTGAGTAATGCAAGAGTTTATGCAGTTTGGCAACATAGGACACGTGTCTGAGGCCATTAATCCTCTTGGTGAGGAATGTTCATGGACCTTCCAGCTGTTGGATGTGTCTTCTGAGGTACATCCAAAATGGGTTATCATACTCTATGATGGGATTGGTGAGTGATGAGTAAAGGGGCACAATAACCTCAGTCTGTCTAAATGCAAACCCTTAAGTAATCAGATGGCCTACATAGAAGGACGTCCTAACTACTTCAGAGATATGATTGTCAAAGGAGAGATCACTATCTAATGTAGTCCCACATACCCATTACCTTGTCTGAATTATAGTGTCTGCCACTCATGTGTTAATATGTGGGTGTGTAGTTTCCCAAAATGGAATGACCATACAGTATGTGGCCTTTACCTGGAGGCCATGACTCTGACACCCTGTGTTGGTCTATGTGAGGTCCCTTGAAGGGACTGTCAATTATGACTCCCAGTTTGCAGTAATAACCAAACACGGTCTGCTGTAGTCCACCTGTGTTTGCCCGTACCACTGAGAAATATATGGCAAATAGTAGGGGTCCCAGGACTAAGTCCTGTGGGACACCAGTTGTGACTGGTCAAGAGTTGGACCTGGAGGCTGCTAGGCTTACCATGTGGGTTCTGTGTGTAAGCCTGTTGGCAAACCAACCTGTGATGTATGGGTGTATGTACTGGCTGGTGAGTTTAGAAATAATACCTGAGTGGGGAATGGTGTCAAAACCCTTGGTGAGGTCCAGGTAGTATGTGTGAACTACCACACCCCACACCTAAAGTCTAGGTGACTGTAAGATGTCAAACAGGTTCAGTAGGCATGATCTGCACTCAATCAAGCTGATCTGGGTTGGGTCAAGTGTCTGGAAGTTACCATTGTCTATGTTAATGAGTGCCATGAGGATGCGCTCCATAGCCGTGCATACCAGGCTAGTCAGGCTTATGGGGTGGTAGTTACCATGGTCAGTTGTGACACCACCTTGGTGCAGTGGAATAACTGTTGCCATGCGCCATTGAATGGGCATGTAGCCTGTGTAGAGGCTGATGCTGAATTGCTATATTAGGCAGGGGGTTACTTTGTCTTGTAGTGTCTGCAGGATGCAGTCTGGGACACCATCTGCCTCCAGTGATGCTGTGTCATGCCATTTGAAAAGGCCATTACCACCTGTATGTCTCTGATGTCTGGGATACTGTATGTTTTGGGTATTGTTGTGGGCCCTGTAGGGGGTGAAGTTTGCACCGAATGTATCATCAAGCGTGTTGGTGATATCAGTAGGGTCAATATATTCAGTGCAATATTGCACCAGCACAGTGCAAATCTGTATGTTACTGCTTAGATCCTTGACATAGCCAAAGAAGACTTTGTGGTCATCTTCCAAATCCTTGCCTATTTACCTGTGGATGTCAGCCTTGGATGATCTCATGAGTAACATAAGTGTCTTACTAATACTGGTCACGGATGTTTGCATGTCTTGGGATTTGCTGTTGTTCTGGACTACTGTCCTACTTCTGTTGTGTAGCCTGTACATTGCAGGGGTCTACCAGACTGGCATCCTTGTGTAGGAGGAGCGAGTCCTGGTTTACCATTGATGGCACGACCCATACATCTTTTTAGGTGCTTATAGAGTGCATTTCTAATTCTGTCTGTATCTTGAGCAGTGTCATCCCTGAGCGTGGGGGCTGTGAACCCTCCCACCTCTGTCATTAGTACTGTGAATTTAGCTGTAGGAAAGGTATTCACTGTGTGTTCCTTGGGTGGGGGAGATGGTTGGGAGAGGAAATCATCAGTGAATAGTTCATGGTTAGATCTAAACAGTGACCGGTTTACCTCTGCTGTAGTGCACCTGTTGCACATGTTGGTGATTACCACTTCTAGTATGTTTTCACCTCTCGTTAGTCCATCTACCAACTGATACAGGCCATATGAGGTGATAAATCCCAGGAAGTGCTGGGCTTGGAAGTGAATACTCGAGTAGGTTATCCAGTTAAGGGTAGGGTAGCCAACATTGACCAATAACAGGGTGTCTGGTAGGACTGTCATGTTTACCACCGTCTCCAGATAGTTGTAATGGTGCTCCTGGGTCATGGAGGGTTATCTGTAGCAGCCCACAGTTTGCATTGCAGTCGTGGCTGATGTTAGCTGCACATGGATGATCACGGAGGTATCATACTGCCCCACTAACTTGGAGGTGTAGGTATCCCCGATGAATATGGATACACCCCCTCCATGTCTGTGCCAGTCCATGCTCAGTGGCTGAAATGTGTGTTATGGGTTGTAGTCTGGTAGTGCCGGTGTGCTCACAGGAGCCTTATACAGGTCCCAGTCACAGAACAGATGTTGATGTTGTCCATACTGAGGGGTGCTGTGAGTGCGTGCATGCTGTGAGTACTACCCCTGGTGTTGAGTAGCCTAACCCTCATTGATTCCACTACTGTGCAGTTCATGGAGGTGAGATGCACGTCTGAGACTTGCCTAAAAACGGCACCAGGGGGGCGTCAATAGCCTTGCTCAGCATTCCAAAGCCTAAGGCTGACACATGCAAGTTGGTATGGTATTTTTGCAGGCATGTTTCCCATCTGTGCTTCTCATAGGTTCATAGGTTAGTAGTAGGCTAACTGCTCTTGTGAGTCATTTTAAGCCTATCCCAATTATCCCTTGTGAGACTCAAACCCTGCACCTTGTGTTTTTAAGGCAAACACCTTAACCATTAGGCCACCCTCCCAACCCCCATTCTGTCCCATCTTTCCTGTAGGTAACCTACTGGTAAGCAATACAAAGCCTTAAACCTATAAAAGTCTACTAGTGCCAAGATAGGCTTTTGGAGTGATTAATATAGCAATAACCCACGCCTGGTTACCAAACAAAGACAACCGTGGGTAAATCCTGCATTACCCACACCCAGAAGTGGGTTATTGCTATTATACTATGACATTATTTAAGAAAAGAAATAATTACTTTTCTTAAATAATGGCATTGTATAATGCCTCTTTGCTGCCCTTCTGCAGCTGCCTGGTATCCGCGGCAGTTCTGATGTACTGCGCATGCCTATGCAGTACATCAGAGCTGTGGCCAAAAGCAACGGGGAAAGCAAGATCTCCATTGCTTTTTACTGTTTCACTATGTTAAATGGGTTTAACATAGCGAGACAGCTTTAAAATAAGCAACGGAGAAAGCAAGATCTCCGTTGCTTTTTTTTAGTGTTTCGCTATGTTAAACCCATTTAACATAGCGAGACAGTGTTTTAAAAGAGACTTATACTAATGGAAAAAGTCCGGGCGACCGGACCTTTTCCCATTAGTATAAGTCGATTTACAACGTGCACACTGGACAATCAGCGTGCACGTTTTGGAATATTAATGGGGGGTCATGGTATAAGTATCAGTAGTCTGTATGCTATTGCTATACTTAACTGTTGTCTGACTACATGGTGATTTTACACTATATATTGTGATCAGAAAACTCTGTATAATAACATATGATGTTGGAGATGGCCTGCACTGTAGAGGTTCGCAGATAGGTAGTAGGCTATCTGCCCAAGGGCATTTAGAAGCATAGCTACAGTGTGGTGGCTTTATCTGCACCTTTGATGAAGTAACTGAGCCTCTGTCAAGCATAGCCAATGAAGTGATTCCAGGGAGAGTTGCTGGAAGCTGTTGAAGACTGGGGTGGTTTAGGGTGATAGGGGCACATAGTGATCTCAAAAGGGCATGTTAACATGACAACCCAACAACATTCAATTTCCCCAACAGGTCTTGCAGCTATAAAACTGGAGGGGCTCCCCCACACCCTGGCTGTATGTTTCTGGGACACATGATCCCAGGGGTGTATATACTGTTGCCCAGTCACACATCAAGGTTTCCTTTGAAGTGTGTCAGTGAGGGGCCATGCCAAATGTAGTTAGGAATTTAATGTATGTCTCTCAATTCATTTGTTATGTCGGTATTTTGTGAAGCCCCCTGGGTGTGGGTGACTCCGCCTGTTGGGTAGCCAAGCTTACACATAGGATTCATGAACATAGGAAACAGGCAGAAGGAACGTTAATGTCAATAGTGTAATTGCTACACATTTGCATAATATCTGTGCATTCATGGTTCAAATCCCAATAAAGTCAGAGATGTTTTACATGTTACAAAGTATACCTTAACCACAGCTTGCATATATAGGTAGTATTCCTCAGAATAATAAATATTTGGAACACACATTGCAGGAGAGTACAGTTAACACAGAGAATGTAATGTTATGTAAGCACATAGTGAGATGTTATGTCACTGAAATGTATATATCCTGAGTAGTTATCAGAAGTGGCCATATTTGCGTGCACAGTTTGTAGGATGTAAAGTTTGTTTAACTGTGTATAACCCCTGGTATAATGTCATACAAACACCTTTAAACCTGCTTACAACTGCTTAAATTAGCCTTATTCTGGAGTAAAACATGTCTAATACATTGCAGGTGTTGAACCCTGGACCATGCACACCATAGTCATGGGACCTACCACTAAGCCATCTAATCTGTATACATGTTTAGTGTTCGTTAGACTACACCTTATACTACAGGCATTTCACAGTACTGACCACAAATGGGACAGTCACTTTGTGTACATATGTACAGTACAATGTAATGTACTGTAATGTGTGAATCAACATATACAAGTCTACATATGTATAAGTGTTACAAATTAATACTAAATATATCTATATATATATATATATATATATATATATATATATATATATATATACACACACGTCACTGATGTGTGCACATAGACAGAAATATGTATGTGTATGTATATATATATATATATATATATATATATAAATATGTATATGTGTATGTGTATATATATATATATATATATATATATATATATATATATATATATATATATACAGTAACATCTATAGCCATATATATGTATATAAACATCTATAAACACACTTTGTGACACAGAAACAATCCAAATGGATTGAAGTGTACGCAAAACACATGCAGCTCTGGTATTATAACTATTAATATTAACCTAATTCCCCATAGAAGCAATGGTTGCTGTGTATGTGGAGACTGGTGTGGGGGAGGACCGCTGGCTAATGGAATATGCATCAAGGAGGGCCTGTGTTGGATGTTCAGTACGTGAACTGGAGGGTTACACATAGAGTATGGGGACGATATAAAAAGGACACAAAACAAGAACCATTCTCATCCATAATACACCCTGTCAGGTCACATTGCAACACTGAATTCAACAAACATATGAACATTAACAGGTATCATACATATATATACCAACTGACTTAAACATTTGTTTGCAGTAGTGAGGAACGGCTGTAGTACACTGTATATACTAAACACCATAAAAGTTGTACATATCTCAGATGTCTCAGTGGTAAAGTCAGTGACTGTGGTGTTCATGGTCCCGGTTTCAAGACATGCAAGGGCTGTTACTTCATTTTGAGGGCCCGAATAAGGGATGTTGGATGCAGGGTGATTAAAGCACTTTTAAGCAGTCATTAGAGGGTTATTGCGTCAGTAAGCGCTGGTAAGCGGTGCTTAAACATGACTACACGGATAAGCGCTACACAGGTTCAACCTTTGCTGAACATCGTGCAGATCACAGGCAAAGCCGCTCACAACCGCTGAAATGTGCGTTAATCACTCTTGCACTACCAGTGCCTGCTCTGAGAGGTAAAATGACCACTGCCAGGATTAGAACACGCAACCATGTACACAATCTTCACAGTAACCTACCACTAAGCTACCTGAGATGTACCAACGGCAGTTGTGTATTCAGACAGGTTAAAACACAAAAGGGAAGATTGTGTGGAAATAGGACAAACCGCCATGTACCCAATGAAAGGTGTATGCTCTATATATATATATATATATATATATATATATATATATATATATAAAAGAGAGAGAGATATATGTCGATATATAGGGATATACATATATATGTAGATATATAGATAGGTTAACAACATCTACACAACCATGGAGGTACATATAAACGGGATACCTACCAAATACCGAATGCTTGACATACCGACGTGCGCAATCCCGAGGCTTAAAGACCGAAAGACCACAGTACCAAAACACCAGAAGCATGATTTTTAAAATCCCGATATTAAGGGACTTTGAGTTAGTGCTTCTGGTGTTGCAGTTCAGGTAGGTTACTGTGTGTAAGTGTGTTTCTGGGGGCTTTAGTGTGTGTAAGTGTGTGTTCTGAGTGTGTTGTGTGTTTGTGGGGGACTGTAATGCGTGGGTGGGGTTTTGCCTTGTGTGTCTGTATGATCTCGGAGGTAGAATATTAAAGTAGGGGGGATGTGAGGGCGCAGCCACCCACATGGGGGGTGTAGGGGGGCTTGCCCCCCTGGTCATACGTAGTGTAGGACGGTTTGTTTGGATGTGGTGGGTAGCAGTGTGTCTGTGTGTGCGTGTGTGTGTTCTGTGCTTGTGTTAATTTGGCGAGTTTGACTGTCGCGGGTTTGAGTGTTTGGTAATGTAGGGTTTCGGGAGTCTGGGCCCGGTACTGTAGGCATTGGGATTGTGTGCGTTCGGGATTCCGTAGGTATCCCATATACAGCAGTTGAAGTGTTCATATATAAGTATAACATGGACCATAGCAATCACACATTCTGCCACGACCAAACAATATGAACAAAGGATATGGAGAGTATATGCCTATACACTATTACAAATATGTGTTTTGGACATGAGCCAAAGAGGGTCAGTCACCAACACAACTCCAATGACTGCAAATATCTATGACAGAAATACAAACATCTTTCATGTAGCAACACTTTATTACATTCCGATGTATTGCCAAAAGGATTCAAGGACTAACATCACCTGCATGCTATACAGGAAGAATTTAACAGTGCCTTAATGAATCAGCCTGCAATTACCATAGTATTAGTCCACTAAAGGATAGGTGTTCAAATAGGGAAGGAACCCTCACACACATATCGAATATGTATAAAAGCAGTTCCTACACACTTGCATCTGCTATGTACACCCACCAACATTTCCCCCACACCCACACAAATTACAACAATACATACTGTGATAGCATTACAAATTATTCACTCATTGTACGACATCTGCTGAAGCCTTAACATACTTTGTCAGAGACACACTAACACAGCCCTATGTGAAATGTCTCTGTTAGTGAGATCCATAATGATGTGCTCCATAGCCTTGCAGACCAGGCTAGTCAGGCTTATAGGGCAATAGTTCCCAGGGTCCGTTGTGGCACCACCTTTGTGGAGTGGGATAACTGTTGCTGTGCACCACTCTGTGGGTACATAGCCTGTAGAGAGGCTGTGTTTGAATAGTGTGTTTAGGTGAGGGGTTAGTTAATTTTGGAGCTCTTGTAAGACACAGCCTGGGACACCGTCTGGTCCCATTGAGGCTGTGTTCTTGGCTTTGGATAGGGCTGTTTTAACCTGTGTGTTGGTGATTGCTGGGGCCGTACATTTTTCTGGTATGGTTATGGGCCCTTTAGGGGGTGAGAGGGGTGTGAAGTTTGCACTGAACCTGTCTGCCAAAATGTTGGCAATATCAGTCAGTTCAGTGTATTGTGTGCCAGTCTGCACCAACTCAGAGCAGATCTGAGAGTTTCCACTTAGGTTCTTGACATAGCTAAAGAACACTTTGTGGTCATATTTAGAGTCCTTGGAATTATCTCTTTCAAAGCTAGCCTTGGAAGAATTTATGAGGGATCGTAGTGTCTTGCTGATACTGATCAGGGATGTCTTTCCTTCTAGGGATTTTGCTCTTATCTGTACTAGTTTCCTCCTTCTATTGTAGAGCCTGTTTATGGCAGGGGTCCACCAGACTGGTTTCCTTTTCTTGGAGGAGTGAGTCTGGGTTTGCCTTGGGATAGCACGATCCATGCATTCCTGCAGCTGATCATAGAGTGCCTTTGTATAGGTTTCAGCATCCTGGACAGCATTATCCATTGGCGTGGGGGCTGTGAACCTTTCAACCTCTGTATTAAGCAATGTGAAGTTTGCTTTGGAAAAGTATTTCACATTGGTTTCCTTAGTTGGGGTTGTGGGTGGAATGTGAATATCCAGAGTGATTAGTCTATGGTCTGATCTAAACAGGGAGGGGTTGACGTCAGGTGTGGAACACCAGTCACCCATGTTGGTGATGACCAGGTCCAATATGTTGTTCCCTCTGGTGGGGTGTTGACCAGTTGATCCAGGCCATTTGAGTGTATACATTCTTGAAAGTGCTGGGCAAGGGAGTTAGTACTTGAGTAGTTCTCCCAGTTAATGTTTGGGTAGTTGAAATCACCCAGTATTAGGGTATTTGTTAGGACCTTCATATGTCCCAGTGTCTCCAGAAATGCAGAATGTGGGTCCTGGGTCATGGTGGGCGATCTGTAGCAAGCTACAACTTGGAATGCAGTTTTGGCCATTGTTAGTTGCACTTGGATGAGCTGTGATGCATCATGCTGTGCCACTAACCTGGAGGTGTGAGTATCCTTGATGAATATGGATACACCCCTGCCTTTTCTATTTCGGTCCGGGTTCTGTGGCCGAAAGGTGTCATATGAGTTACAGCCTGGTAGTGCTGTGGTGCTCTCTGGAGCCTTAAACCAGGTTCCTGTTACTGCAAAGATATCGATGTTCTCCATACTGAGGAGTGCCTCGAGTGCATGGATTGTGAGGTCCAGACTTCTGGCATTGAGTAGCATTACCCTCAGTTTTTGGTTATTTGTGCTATATACGGTGGTGGGTTTGTCTTTTGAGCCTTGCCTAAAAGTCCACATTGCCTAATATCCACCTCTCTAGTATTGTTTGCCAGCAACGACAGCTGTGCATGTCTACATGTTCTGCAAATGTGTACTGACCCTTGTTACAGGGCTGTGCCAAATGGCTATGTGCACACCTACATAGTGTGGATATTGACAGTAGAGACACACTGGTTGATCGTTTAGGTTTGTGTAGCCTAACCTCTCATTGGCAGACTAACAGCTGCTTGGAAATATGTGGACAGTACTGGTAATGAAACAGGGTGCATATCATCTTTAACTCCAGTGTGACATCTGTAGTAGGAGTGTAAGATGTAGGAAACCACTGCCCATGTGTAATAGCTGCTTCGTAGGTGATGGCTTACACTATCTGATTATATCCTGATCATGTCGATAGTGGCAGCAGAGTCTATTGATATTTGACTCTGTGTGGGGAGTGGGTGTCTGTGCCCAACAGAGCTCATGGTTTTGGTGGGTATGTGAGCATATACCCAGACAAGGATACAGACCTGTTAACACGTGCATCATCTGTACTTAACTATCAGGATGTGATGTGGCCCTCAGAGGGGGATTGCTACTAAAGGTAGCTACCATGTTCCTGTAATAGCTAGTGTTGCCACATCCATAACACAAATATGTACTTGTGAGCATCACTGTCTAAAACATCTGCATAAGCAGTTCATAGGTTCATAGGTAAGTACTAGGCTATCTGCCCATGGGCATTTATAAGCCTAGCCACAGAGTGATGGCTTTTGCCTCTCCACTAGATTAGTAACCTGGGCCTCTGTCAACAGGGCTCCTGAAGTGATCCCAGGGTAGAACTTACGATTACCCATCCATTCATCAAGATTTCTCTTGAAGAGGGTCAGAGAGGAGCTCTGTCGAATATGGACTGGGATTCTATTCCAGAGTGAGGGGAGTCACTGGGACAGGAATCTATCCCTCCAGCATGTCCTGTTTATTGTTGTACATAGGTTCAAGTCACTAGAATGAGTGGTTCTGAGGGATCTCATTTTTTTGAGGTGAAGCATGTCCATTAGTTCAGGGTTTGACATGGCCCTATAGGCCAGGCATGTCACCTCTGAGCAGACGGTAAGCGACTGAGAAGAGCTGGAGCTTTTTTAGTCGTGCTTCATAGGGTAATTGTTTAAGGCCCTTAATCCTCTTAGTGAGGTACTTCTGTAGTCTTTCTAGTTGTTGCAGGTGTCTAGTGAAGTACATCCCAAATGGGGCATTGTACTCTATTATGGGCCTAATGAGTGAGGAGTAAAGGGGCACAATCACCTCCTTGGATCTGGATGAGAAACCCTTTGTGATCAGGTGTGCCACATAGAAGGATTTCCTGACTGTTTTGGCTATGTGGTTATCAAAGGAGAGCATGCTATCTACTTGGGTACCCAGGTCCCTAATTACTTCTTCTGTACTTAGTGGATTCCCATCTATGTGGTAGTTTGTAGGTACTTTGTTTTTCCCAAATGGGATTACTATGCATTTTTTGGCATTTAGCTTGAGGCCATGACTTTGACACCAGGTGTTTGTCTCTGTGAGACCCTTTTGCAGGATGTCTGTGTCAGCTGGAGAGTCAATTATTGCACCCAATTTACAGTCATCTGCGAACTTGGTTAGCCACAGTCCCTCCACCTTTGCCTGTGCTTCGGAGAAATATATACCGAACAGGAGGGGTCCCAGGAGTGAGCCCTGTGGCACTCTGCTTGTGACTGGTTTAGAGTCAGACATGGCGCCTGCCACTCTTACCGTGTGGGTTCTGTCTGAGAGCCAATTGGCAACCCATCTTGTGACATGGGGGTTGATATTTAAGCTGGTGAGTTTGTCTATGATTCCTGAGTGTGGGATGGTGTTGAACGCCTTAGCGAGGTCCAGATATGCTGTGTGGACCACCTTCCCTTCATCTATGGCCTTGGTGACTGCTTCAAAGACGTCGACCAAGTTCAGGAGGCAAGATCTGCCTTTAACAAAGCCGAACTGGGTGGGGTCCAGTGTCTGGAGGTTCCCAATGTCCCTGTTAATGAGCTCCATGATAATGCGTTCCATGGCTTTGCAGACCAAGCTAGTCAAGCTTATAGGGCGATAGTTCCCAGAGTCAGTTGTGTCACCACCTTTGTGGAGTGATACGACTGTTGCTGTATGCCATTCTTTGGGTACATAGCCTGTAGAGAGGCTGAGTTTGAATAGTGATTTGAGATGGGGGGTTAGTTCATTTTGAAGCTCGTGTAAGACACAACCTGTGATAGCATCTGGTCCCATTGATGCTGTGTTTTTGGTCTTTGCAAGGGTTGTCTTTACTTGTGTGTCTGAGATATCTGGAGAGCCACATTCTTCTGGGATGGGTGCTAGCCCCTTTGGTGGAGGGGGGGGTGAAGTTTGCACTGAACTTGTCAGCCAGGATGTTGGCAATGTCAGTTGGTTCAGTGTATTTATGGTCATTATGCACTAGCTCGGACCATATCTGAGAGTTTGCCCCTAGACTCCTGACATAGTTAAAGAAGGCCTTGTGGTCATCCTTAGAGTCATTGGCTATTTTTCTTTCGAAGTTGGCCTTGGATGATTTAATGAGGGAGCGCAGTTTTTTACTGATGTTAATCAGAGATGCCTTCTTATTTTGGGATTTTGTTCTATCTTGCAGGAGTTTCCTCCTTCTGTTGTAAAGTTTATTTATGGCCAGGGTCCACCAGACAGGCTTCCTCTTTTTTGAGGAGTTGGTCTTGGTTTTACTTGGGATGGCTCGGTCCATGCATTCTTGAAGGTGTTCATAGAATGCACTTGTAAAGGATTCTGCCGATGGGTCATCATTTTCCATTTGATTGGGAGCTTTGAAACTTCCCACCTCGGTCTTGAGGAGTGTGAAGTTGGCTTTAGACAAGTTTTTTACCTTGATTTCCTTGACTGGGGGGGGGGTCGTTATGTGGGTGCCCAGTGTGATTAGTTTGTGATCTGATCAGTCAAGAGGTGTAGGTTAACACATGCATCCCATCACCACAACCAAGACATACCTTTACCAGAACACAGTAAGGACACACACACATGCCACCAGAAATCACACACATCCACAGAGGCCTCTAAGTTTATGGCCAAGCAAGAGGCCTCTCAAGTTGGAATAGACAGACAACAGAATACAAAGACTGTATGACATAATTTGCATAATTGTGTCACACCTCAGAACACGTGGCCAGAAACGTGGCCAACAGTACTTATTTGTGAATGCAAACTCTAGCACTATGTTACACACCAAGCTATATGAGGGCAAACATACTGTCAACTACCTGTCTGCCATGATTAGCCACATACCCATACACTCAGACCACCTTCTGAACTATACACATGTCTCTGGCATATTCTAAGTTGTTGTGCAGGACCTGTGATGCAGTAGCTTTGACTGCATGGAAACACATGTAGGAACCATCAGGTCTTGTAGCCCATGCAGGTATGTCCCAAGTCCTGGGTAGCATTCTGCCATTGGCCAGATTGATGCAGCAGTACAGGGACAAGGATTGTATTCCACAATCGTGTAATGTACTAGTGTAATTCAAAGAGTATCCATCATCTCTCTGCCTGGGATAACATTGCTGGCAGACCATAATGCTTTGCCAGACAGGGCCTGCACCTGTCACCCTTGAAAATCTGGATACTGCCAAAAAACCTGTGCTTCCCCTATAGTGCCCTCATCATGCCAAGTTCAAGTGAAAGTCCACTGGTGCAACAGGGACAGCCAAGAAATAAACTGTGGGTCTTGATACTCAATGATACAAATCAGGTACTCAATATGGACTCACTTACGGCAATCTGAAACATGGAGAACATATCTGTGCAGTGTTAGTTATGGTTCAATGCTCTGGAGAGCACCCCTGCATGACCATGTTATAACACATACCTCACCTCTTGGCCATCATCCTTTATTGGAACACATGGGCCACAGGTGTGTCCAACTTCCTGAGGGATATGTACACCCCCACGCTAGTTGCACTTGCACAATGTAAGATGCATTATGCTGAGCAACTACCTTTGTGCCAAAGTTTAATCTAAAATGCACCTTGTGACAGATCATCCACCATGCCTCAGAATTCCCAACTGTCATTGTGCTGTAATGGGGAATACAAGTTTTGAGACAGGAAACCATAATCATGGCCACTCAGCTATCCCATTATGAAGTGGGAAGACTTATCATGTACCAACACCTGTGCTCAATGCATGTTGGATTTTAACAACACCAATGACCTGGATCACCATAGTCATACCAACAGGGCTAACAGTATGCCACACATGGTCAGTCTTCAAAGCCAGTGTTATGCTCCTTAAGAGTGAAGTGGTGACTGTCATGGCACCCATGCAGATGTACAATGTATGTGCAAATGCTGGGCTACACAAATGCACTTTAGGCACTCACATATGTGCAGTGATTGTGCCAGTGAAACAGGAACAGGATTCAACCAAACATAAACCGGTGGTACCCTGCCTTAAAGTGTACCACAGAAGGCAGTAACTGTTGCAAGAGTCAACACACATGAGGAAAGATGACCCATGGTCAGCCTCTGTAAGATGCAGATACACCATATAATGCCACACAAAGCTACTGTGAAACTAATCATCCACATATTATGAGGCCAACCACAGAGGATTCCATAGCTGTGTCATGAAACATAATGTCAACAACAAGACCTGCTGTGCTTCACAGCACTATGGCATGAGAAGTACTGCGCCTGTGGAAATAGCACATGTTCATCCAGATAGGTTCTTGGATAACATAAACACACTGTCCACCCCAACAGGTACACATTCATATATCCATGTACACTACAGAGCCCCTGTAATCACAACTATGCAGGTACAAGCTGCACTCTCCAATACCATACATACAGGCTGCATGGGACCTGTCCACATCCCAGGTTGTATCATACACAAATGTGAAAACAATTTGCTCTCCACATAAACATCATGTAAAATCATAGCTTCATGTCAGGCTGTGTACACACTGAATGGTGCACACCAACAGTTATCACAACCCACAAAGGGGGAGACACCACTGATAATGGGAATTACTGCACTACTACCCTGCTGAGTCTGGTTTGACAGGCCATGAACCTTGATCAACTTATTTGATGTCAGCAGTGGAGATGTAGATGACAGTAAGGTTGATTTCACACAGCATATCATAACCTTGCCAGGTCATAGGACATCATCACCCATACTGTGTTCCAGCTACACTCAGTATACTAGATGTACATTCCTATGTCACAGGAGTGTTTTGCAACTGGACTGCTGGCAGAACCAACACTACAGAAGGTGTCTGAATAATACATGCACATCACACCAGTGCCAGCTACAGTAAGACAGGGTTAATTCATTGTACTCCACCTCATTGTAGTCTATACCACACAGACTAACACAGAAGGCATCTGCCTATTGAAGTTTGCAAATGACTATGAACTAGGAGCAATAGCTGACTCAATAAGTGTTGCGGTCAACATACAGAAGAGGCTTTGTGGGTGAGGTGTGTGACATATGGCCACAATCTGACCGCTACATATTGCATTGTCAACCCCTATGTTAAAAACCCTGTACCCATGAACTACCACCTACGCAGCGGTCAACATAATGGACAATGTGTGTAAGGGATGCAGCTGGACAGTTGTGTTTCCTCTGATAGTTACATCACCACACCTGTCAGGTAGTCATAAGTGACAACCATAATCATGACAGGGTGCCATCCATGAATATAGAGATTATTGTTCAGCCATACTCACCACTCAAGTGACCCATATCAGATCACATATTTACTTTAAGGGGTATTGGCCATGTTCAGATGGCCTAAACCAGCCTTCCCAATCCCTATCTCCACTATGTAGCATGATGCCTACCCTGAATAAAGCCATGTCCAACCCAGTGATGTTGGACATGCTACACTTACACATCCTGATCTCAAACACATACTTCATGGACATCCACCTTCCTAGTACAAGGATCACCACATGCTGGACAGATCCTTGTCCCATACACTTTACATACTCCTGCCATACTATGCATCCCTGTCCAGCAAAGCTGCACATTGCCCCTCTTTCATACATGGTGTGATGACCCCATGGTAAATATATCATTAACTCTGTGAGGATCAGTTATGTGGCACTGCTTGACCTGGCCCCAGAAACCTGCCTGTTTGCTACAGCTAGGTAACCTTTCATCCTAGGCTCATACATGGCCCAGAGCATATAGCCTACTAGTTGACTTTGAACGTACATGCTATAGTTGATATCCAACCCTGCAAATACCATCAGGCTAGCCAGTGTCCCATGTGTATCACATGTGCAACAGTTAATACATGGCAGGATGTTGAACTGCTGTGCAGTGCCATGTAGATGTATATGGCAAAACATATACATGTAAAACCTTCCGTGAGCAAGTCTGCAAGGTCACAGGTCATGTCCGTTAAGGCAGTGTAAGTCTATATATGTGACATATACACAGCATCAAGGTCTACTGCATTAATGTGAACACATCCAGGCATGTGCTGATAGGTAAGAACACCAGTACAGGCAAACAGACATGCCCACATCAAGACAGAATACACATGGAGTATGAGCAATGTCATCAGGTGACACACACATATATGGTGATAATATCCAATCACCACTGAGTGTCAAATGTGTGTGACACAAACATGTCAGTGGTGTCGGTGTCACGTAGATTTGCAAAGGCAACTATTTAATTGTAATAAATGTGATACACATGTATGTTCAGCTGTACCTCTGTACGTCTCTGTGAGTTACTGTGACCTGTCTCCATCATTATGTCTTCCAGGTATGCCCCGTGCAAGGCTGCCACCTTATACCCGCTTGGAGGATGAGGTCCTCATCCCATACCTCCTTGATAATCATCATGTACTCTTCAGCCATGTGCCACAGGATGGACAGCAGCAGGATGCCCAGTGGCAGGAACTTCGCAGGAGGGTTAATGATGTAAATGGCCACAATTGCACATATCAGCAGGTGAGCAGACACTGTACAGATCTAATTAGATGGGCGAAACAGCGTGCAAATGCAATCGCCAGGGAACAAGGTGCAACAGGTGGTGGGCCACCAACCCAGCCCCCATTCACATGTACCAAGGAGCTACTGGCCAACCTGGGGACACCTGCAGAACAACATCCACAAGCTTTAGCTGATATCGTGGAGGTGGGTGTCTCTCAACCACCAAGCCTGGAGTTGCCTGGCAAGTCACTACTGCACATATAACAACTATATTTTATATAGTTACATGTGTCACTGTACAATATGTAATGTAACATCATATGCAAGGCATATATACACACATGCCGCATACTATAGTTTGCTACTCTGTGTATGCACACATCTGCATACTCCATAGTATAGTCCATTGTACTGGCATATGTGTTAACATGCACATTGCACCCGGTAGCTATCATACAGGTGTGGATAATGATCATACTGCTGTGTCACTCCTATTTAGGTACCTCCGGCATTCTGCTGCGACAGCAGCCTATTGTAGGTGAGACTGTTATTATTTATCAGGCATGATAATGCATAGATCTATCTGCCATATGGCCATTTACCACATGTACACATAATGTATGGTTCTGTCACAATATACAGTTCGGACCTGCAATGCATCACAATGGCTACCCATGTGCAATAATTGAAAACTATGTGAAACACCGACATGAAACCTCACAAACTGTCATTGCCAGATGTGTGGGCAGCTGTGCATAATGGTGGAGGTGTGGTTCACTGTAGGGACATGTACTAGAGATCAGAACTACACATGTGGGGAATACAAACAGCACTACACAGTGAGCTGGAGTATGGCCAGCCCACAAGAGTCACCTGTGTGGATTATACCCCTGCTATGAATGCCACACAACGTTATGTGCTATCTGACATGTCCATGACATTTAGTGGGCTGACTGCAACACTGCCTAACTATGCTGAAAAACATATCCCACATCCCAAATATACCCCCCTTTGTCTGCATAACCCTGTCGTCAGTGGAGCATATGACATCTATGGGTGTATGTCATATGGGACAACACAGACATGTGAAATAGACGCCCATCACAACCATTTGGGCAACACATGTTCACACATGGCCATGGAGGATGGCCAGAGACATGAAGCAACACACACACAGTACAAGTGATGTGCATGTGTGTACACCCTGTTGTACATTGGCTCCACATGATCCAACTGTGGCCTTTGTGTAATGGTGATATTGCAGATGTGGAACACTAGACATCCTACAGGCCTGTGCACATGTTGTGTAGGCGTGACATCAAACTACCACATAAGATGTGTTCAACATCTTGAGTGTGTAATGACATGACAGCAGTCACCTGTACAGTATCCACATACATACATGTGTTGCACAACATACACAGACAACCAAATCAGGCCACAGATACAGTACATTCCCTTTGCTGGTGTCAGACATCACTGTCATCCTTGCTCCTCATGTGTGTGTGGTACACAGATGTCATGTGGGACATGGAGTACCGACGAGTTTGCCATGTTTGGCCATAGTTGCCAGGCATCAGCAATATGGTTGCAGATGTGCAGGGGTGTCATCCGTATACCCTTCAGTGTCCTGTGTCACACATTCCACATTATGGTTTAGTGTGTATACACCTCAGCGACGTGGGTCACATTCCACAGTATAAATGTATTGTATCTGAACACAGTCATGGCTATGAACTGTGCCTGTAACTCACACTGTATAGCAATAGAGAAGCCACATGATTCCCTGCAATGGCCATGCACATCAGCTAAATGTGCAGTATATCACTGTATATATGTAGGGCAGACGGACAACATTGTGTCAGCGAACGGTCCATGTTAGTATAACACATCCATGCATTGGGACACCATTACTCCACTGTATATTTGACAGGACACCATTGTGTTAAACATGCATGCATGCATGTCATTCCACACGTCAGCAGATCACATGTCATACTACATGTGTTTT